>NW_022145594.1:16946411-17271411 GCF_000002235.5 Strongylocentrotus purpuratus
ATTCACATTATTGTGTTAGGTATTATTTTGTGTACAGAAATTTAGTTCTAAAACATTACGAAAAAAATCATCTCATGTAGGACGTAGGCGAAATAACATCTAACCCCCAGAATACGATGAGTAGAGGCATGCGAAAGTCAATTGCTTGAGACACATTGAAATTTGTGATAAAATTGATATACTAAAATATAGGTAAAAAGTGAAATAAGAATATATGCTGGGTAACATATTAACCAATATACGGTAAACAATAAACAGGCATATTCACCCTGGGGGTGTTTCACAAAGATCTTAAGTAGAACTTAACACTAAGTTGGACTTAAAAATTATGGACAGCCATTGGAGCCTTAAAATTAAATATATTCAAAAGCAGAAATTCAAGTATTTAGACTTTTTATGAATTCCACATCCAGAACATGAAGTCTCCTTGATGATAGAAAATATGAATGATTTGAATCAACATTTTATGCCTTTCAAAATAACTTTTACAAAATATTTTCAAAGATGCTAATGGCTTTCCATAATTTTTAAGTCCAACTTAGAGATAAGTTCAACTTAGGATCTTTGTGAAATACCCCCCTGGTTTTACTAAACGTTGGGGAAGTCCTTTTACCAAAGTGTTTTTATAGCAATAGCACACATCACACAATAGTGCCTTGAACGAGTTTTCATTGGACTGGAGCAATACAATCAATCGTGTTGGTATCATGGATAACAGTCATAGGTTTATGATCCTATGTGTCGTTTGAGCAAAACCTATTTTTTGTCTTACTTGTTTCTAATTTGCAATCAAGTTAATTTGTTTTTGGTTGGAATTAACTTCAACAGTAGACATGGTAAATGACCATACTACCTGTTATGTGATTGCATATGAAAAAGGAAATATCTCAATGTTAAAGTGTTTATAGAACATATTAATTTCAATTAATTTGAGTTAATTGCTGGAAAATCCTTTACGTTGAAAGCAACGCGTAGAGTTTGTCTGCGGTGTGGCATCTAAACTAAAGTACCCTTGCCATTTATATTATGACTTGAAAATCCGTAAATATGAATATATTGCCACATACCCTCAGTAACTTTGTCATGTGTGATTGTGTGTAGTTATATACCACCCATCAACTTTGTTATCTGTTTGATTTTTGTCTATGTGAACCATCCATACGTGTTCCTACACAAAAGACTAGGTTTGTTTGAACAAAATATTCGCTTTACTGGTTCCAAACCCTGGAACAATTCAAATTGCTGTACTAGAGCATGATTATATTTTATATATATGTGTGTATGCATGTGTGTATGCGTGTGTGTGTGCCATTTATGCACAACATATTTCGTGGCATATGATATCTCCCTCTTTTTTCAATTTTTGTTTTCTGTTCCTTTCCTATAAAATAAAAAAATAGTTTAGGTTATGATAGACATCATCAAAAGCCTCGAGCTCTTATAGAATATCGCCGCATTCCTCCAAATGTCAATTTCATTTTTATTTATGCGATGATTAAGGTATTTTTTATTTAAATCTGAAAATTTTGCTAGTCCTTTTTCAGTTCAATAAGCCCAAATGTTGAATAGGAAAAACTGGAAACAACCAAAACGGAAAATAAACTCACACTCGATATTAAAAGTGGGAGCGGGGTATACAACTATTAAGCTACATTCCTTTGTGTCTCTCAAATGTGCAACTGCTTAACCTTTGGTTTGGGTGTGGGATCAGTAGAATATTGTATTTAGTATCAATATTTGGAACAATATATCTATGTTTAAAACAAGAATTTCCAATCACATTTTTAATAAAGGGTAAAATATCATTTTGCTGTAAAAACATATTTCGTTTTGTCACGTCGTCCTGCTATATAAAAGTTAATTTAATGTGACATTTCATGTTTATATAATGATTATATATACTTTATATGCTTAATGTTATGTATTGCAGTCATACGCAACACTTATTTGAGATTTGCTTTTTTATAGAAAATTGATATCATTGCTATCATTACTAGTATTATTATTACTATAATTATTATTATTATCATCATCATCATTATCATCATCATCACCATCATTATCATTATTTTCATGAACACCATCCGGCAATTTTCATACTCTTGGCCAAGTATGATATAGTTTATAAGTTTCTTTTTTTGTGTTATTGATTTTGCCATATTTATGACGGGCAGTCGATATTCAAAGGAGAAAAATATTTTTGTTCTGTTACTCTCATATGTGCAAGTGCTTAATTTTGCTTACCAGTGTGGGTTTAGTATGATGCACACCTCCATGGTTCATCTTGGGAACGTTGGTGCTTCGTTGATCATACCAGGACGGAGCGGGCCTGTTCCCCCAAATCTCTCCCGGTGACTTCTCCTGGTTACCCGCCCGCAATTGGCCCAACCTTGGGGTTGACAGGTCTATTGGACCATCCTCTGTATCTGATGGAGAAAAAATGGAAAAAAAATGAATAAGAAACGCATTTTCAAACGTAGGGAATTCATTAAATTATATAACTTTCAAACATAGCGTTGATTTTTCTTCAATACTAAAAATACAGTTATAAAGAATGGTCGAATTTATGTTTTTATAGATTCTTTTTCTTCAGCAAATAGATTGCAAATAAAAGTAAAGTATGTAGACAAAAAATGATGAAAATGAAGAGGAAATGCATATTAAAACGCAGGGAATTCAGAAAATGTTATTTATTTCGACCATAACGTTGGTGTTTCTCCAATAATAAAAATACAGGTATTTATCTTTAAAAAGAATTGGCGAATTCATGTTTTCATAGATACTTTTTCTCCAGCGAATAGATCGCAAATAAAAGTTAGGTATGTAGACAAAAAAAATGATGACAATGTAGAGGAAACGCATGGAATTCAGTCAATTTTATTTATTTCGACCATAACGTTGATGTATCTTCAATACTAAAATCGGCAAGGGTTCCGAATAGGGTGTTGAACACGGGACAAAATTGTGCAATAATTCATTTTGCCCGCTCCCCCCCCCCCCCCGACCAAAAAGAAATTATAACTATAGTAATAATAATAATGATAGCAATAAATAATTGGACAAAAAAAAACATATATAAGAAAATAGGAAGAAATTAAAATCTGAATGAATACGGAATAAATAGATAATATAATCTATAATGTGAGGAGTTTGAAAAGTAAAGAAATATATACAAATATAAACAAATATGGAATAGATAAACAAATAAATGCATACATTAATAAATAGAAAAGTAAAGACATGGATAAATAGATAAATAAATACAAATAAATGAATGAGAAAAGAAACTTGTATATTAAATGTAGCTTGTTTGAGAATCGTGGGTAGGGGTGAGTCACACAGGTGAATTTAATCAATGCCTTCCTTTTAAGGCAATATTTCTCTTTTTAATTCGTCCACACCATCATAAGAAGAGAATAAGAAATTAAAGTGTGATAAAAACTCACATTTCCGAGAAATCAACAAACAAAACGTTTTGTTTTAAAGGAACATAAATTCTACAAATTTGAAATATTTCTATCACATTCTGACATGATAATATCAAAAATCATGTTTCGTATTTTATTGTTATTTCTGTGATGAAGGCCTAATAAAACGTGTAGACTAAACGTTCTAATATATGAATGTATTGTGACCAGGCCTGAGAAGAAGAAGTCGGATTCTGGTAAGCTTGTTGTACTATTCAAAGCGTCATGTTTACAAAGTCTGCTTTCAACATAAAGGATTCTTTTTCTTCATCAAATAAATCGCAAACAAAAGTAAAATATGTAGGCAGGCAAATTGAAAGCTTTAATTTTAAGGTTATTAAAAGAAAGAAAGAAAGGTTTTGTGTAATTATAACAGAAGAAGAAGGAAGGAAAGACAGAAGAAAGGGGAGGTGGGGAAAAAGAAAAAAAGTAAGGACAAAAAGAAAAGACAAAACAAAGAAAGAAATAGATTAGAATAGTAAGAGTACTGTAAAGAGTAAAGGACGTGGAGTTGGGAGTGATCGGTGTGAGACGGGAGGGACAGTAGTATCGAACTAGTGACGTTTGGCAATAAAGCATGATATGTTGTATCACATCCAAGAAATACTAAAACAATGACAACATGTCTATTTAATCTAGAACAAGTCTTTAAATTAGTAAACTTAGGGTGTGTACAAAAAAATGTTTAAATGTAAAAAGTTTTCCAACCCCTATTCTTAGAGTAAATCACACTTTTATTTTTCATTGCGCAATACACAATGTGTTTGATATCCACCTTTCATATATGTATTAAACAGGTTTATAGTCATTATAAAGATTACATCAAATGAAAGATCTTTATCCGAAAATAAACATTTGGACAACATACTTAAGGTTATACTTTTTTGGTTTTGTACATTCTCTCAAATTTGGGGCAGGGTATGACATTTCTAGTACTAGCAGCTTTTACTACCGCGTGAATGTATACATCATACGTCTAGCTGTTTTGGGCTACTTCCACTAACAATCATGGCAATGGTGCTCGAACACTTCGAAACACAAAACCAAGGATATCGGAACGTTAAGGCCAAAAAGCCATTAAGCCAAAATGACAAACCAGTGGTGTTTGTTCTGAATTACTGCTTGGTTTAACAAACCTTCTAAACAGAGAGCTACTATAAGACAGTGTTATCTGTGTAACGCTATATTTGCTTCCCGATGACTTGCTCGTTTTTAAACCCGACATTCCCGAATTCGTTTGATGAACCGTTTTCAATTCCATGAAAAAATGTTTTAAGAAAAACATGTTGTCCAATGGAATGGCAGACTATATGGAGGTTTTGCCTAGCCACAAAAATATTCTTCCTTTTTTTCTCGACGAACTGAACGAAAATAACACGAAGTGTAGGTATAGCGTTTGGTGTGTACTGACACTACCAAATAGGGGAATCATATCTGCGTACACAACGCAAGGTGTAGAGGATGTTAAACCGAAGGGGGAGCCGAAAACCAACTGGTAGGAGAACATAAAGTCATGGGGTTGTTTCGCAAAGCTCCTAAGTCGAACTTAACTCTAAGTTGTACTTAAAAATTATGGTGAGACATTTGTAAAATAAAATATATTCAAAAGCAAAAATTCAAGTAATTTAGTCTTTTCATAAATTCCACATCAAGAACATGAATCTCCTTAGGAAAATATGAATGATTTAAATCAACATTGTATGCCTTTTAAAAATAACTTTTCCGAACTATTTCAAAGATGACGGCTTTCCATAATTGTTAAGTCCAACTTACAAATATCTTCAACTTAGGATTTTTGTGAAAAACCCCCAGGGGAATGTTTCACAAAGCCTAAGATCGACTTTAAGTTTGACTTAACTATGGTAGGCCATTCTTGTCGCTGGGTGCTCTCACCATTGGTCTCTCAATTATGATCTTTACACAATATTTTTTCCTTCAATAATGAACTATCAAAATATATACATTCTGTAGATTTGTGACCATGATTTGTACGTCCCTTAAAGGCCCACTGCACTACTTGTAGCTACTTGCGCCCTCTATATAACAAACAATGCCTAAGCGGTGACCATTGGTCCCCATGATCCTCTTTTTCTTATGTTAACTGAGAGCTGAGTTGACGAGATAACCACCTGTCCAGTGACCTTGCAGGGCAGTTTAATCCCTCCTGTAAACTACGGCAGATAAGCTTTAAGAGACCAATGCCATTAAATGGTGAGAGCTAACAGTGGCATGAACGGCCTGCCATAGTTAAGTCCAACTTAAAGTCAATCTTAGCCTTTGTGAAACACCCCCCTGGAGTGAAATGACAATATGATAGTGTACTGAATTTGCAGATAACAGAGATATGTGGGAAGATGTTGCAACCGACTACCCTCCGAGCTGGGAGAAAGTACCAGGACAGATGGATATATGGATCAGATGGGAGAGGTACGCCACAACAGTCAGTAGAGCGTCCGCCTCACAACCGGGAGGTCGTGGGTTCGAACCCCGGCCGCGTCATACCAAAATACGTTAAAAGACGGGAGTTGCTGCTACCTTGTTTGGCGCTCAACAATAAGGGATAGAGCAACGTCGATCTGGCGCTGCTCAGTGGCTGCCGGGCTCACGATCAATTGGGCAAAAAGAATTTCCATTTTTGGTTTAATTTAATAAAATTTGGAGTGGACTTTAAAAGATTATTGTTATTTTCATCATTATTATTATAGGGTGGGTTGGGAACACCGAGGTATGTTGTTGAAGGCTCTTGATAATGATAATAATGATACTAATAATGATAAACCAATAATGATTATAATAATAAAAGTAATAATGATTATAATAAATGAGAATAATTATACTAAAAATAATATTAGGCATTTGTACTGTGCCATCAATCTAGAGTTTCTATCCCGAGACGCACAAGGAACATAGAAAAGAAATAGAAGCCCAACAAGTGGCATTTCCTCGTGTCAAGCATTCTGAAAATGTATTATTCAACTCAGACTTCAAACTCTCTAATGATATTGTAGTTTTCAGCTCCAAACGTAAGATGTTCCATATAAAGTTATGTGGTAATCAAATTCCAGGGCCCTCTTGAAGAGCAGTGTTGGAAATGAAGTGGCCACCTGGACTATCAGGATTACTTGATTTTGTTACTACCGTTGTTGTTGTTTTTGCTGTGGATATCATATTTTTTTTTTGGTGATGGTTATTTTCCCTGAGTGCTCCGAAATCATAAATGCTGGTTAGTAAGCAACCAGACGGCTGACGGCTTTAGGTCCTCTCCGAGAGACCTGGTAATGAGGATTAATGCCTTACCAAAGGGCACTACATAGCGAATCGACTTGGTTTCGAGCCCGGGTCGCCGGATTACGAGACCACTGCTCTACTAAAAGATACTTTTATCGTTATCGCATCATCATGTATTGAGCGCTATATAAAAAACCGGATTATTATTATTATTATCATTGTTATTATTGTTATGATTATCATCAATATCATTATCATAATCGTCATCATCATTTTCATTATACGCCACTGTTACTCATTATGGTAAATCAAAGCAGGGTTGAATTCTTACCAGATTCGACGTCGTTACTACTACTCTTGTTGTTGCTGTTTTTGTTGATGCTGTGGACATTATTAGTAGTATTATCATTATTACATCATCATTGTTATTATTATTATGATTATTATCAATATCGATATCATTATCAAAATCGTCATCATCATTTTCATTTTAGGTCACTGTAACTCATTATGGTAAATCAAAGCAGGGTTGGATTCTTACCAGATTCGTTTAAATATCGCCCTTCCTCGGAAGCGGTGGTTCCCATCGATTCGTCTTCACACATATCCCCAATGTTTGACATGCCAGGGTATTGTACAGCGGGGGCGTTACTCCGTATAAGAAAAGTACGAGGCATGGTGGCAACATCCGCCTCCTTTGAATTACAGGATAAGTGACGAAATTTGTCTTTGGCTTGTCCAGAACAGCTAATGGTTTCTAACGGACCTGGGCCTGTCCGACAATTATACCCGGCTCCTTGAACTCCGCATCGTTCTTTTCACCATTCCTATCAGGACGTTGGACTTCCCCGTCGACGATTTCAGCAAATACACTTCAATGTTCCAACACAGTGGCATTCGCTTGTTTAACAGTTCGGGGTTTGTAACGTTTAATGCAATAAACATGCATACTACATAGTATTGAGTCAAAGGCGTAGATGAATGGCAAATGCGATGCGGAGAAGCAAAGTTGAGAACAGCGAACTTGAACAGAGTGGCCAAAATTGGAAGGTATCGCAAAATTTGAATAGGACTCCCGATTACAGACGAATACATACGTAAAGACTAAACAGCAATCCGTTGCATTGAACCCTAAAGCTTTATCGTCCTTTTTTCATAGCATATGAATCAATTATTGTTAGGCTTTTATTTGCGGCACGGAATTACGTGCGTGCCTTGGGCTTGTTGATCTGATGATGCCTATATGCTAGTGTCCCCCTGACTTGTTTCGAACAAAAACTGATCAAACAAAGTACAGAGTTATAACGTATAGAGTGTATAAAAAAAAAAGTAGACCAGAAAGTAGGAATTTAAACAAGCTGTGAACTGATAATTAACACTTCGGCACATATATAGGACTATTTATATAAATTTTTGTCTTAGAATTTAAAGATGTCATTTCTGCCTTGGAACCTCCCAATTTCTTGCCAAAATAGTCCTTTTCGGGTGGGATAACTCCTCCCCAAACCAGGGCCTCTTCTTATAGATAGTTGCGATTAATCGAGATTGATATCATCAAAACTATGTGGGTCTTCATAAGATATAGAAGACTGCAAACCTGCGATCTATTCTGAGCAATTGCAACTCTTTACAAGACGAGGCCCCGGTCTCACAAACGCTAAAGGCGGTAACCACTTACCAATATGGATCTCCTTATTATTAAGCCAAGATCTTTTACTTTTGCTTAACCCCATCTCCCTACTCTGCAGGCACGGACTCTTATTTGACACTTTACAACGATTCCTTAAGCGTTGAGCATAGCCTAGCTCTGATAGTCTGTTGCCGTCTCCGGCGCAGCTTAAGGACAGAGCCTATGCAGAACGGTGTCAGTCTAGTCTCACAGTGCAGACACTGTTAAAAGCAGAGCGACTGACAATGGTTTGTGTCTACAAACTACTACCCTCCCCCACCTCACCTCCACAAAGCCCTGGTAACGCCGCTAAACCTCGTCGATATTTTGCTGGTCATAAGGTTTTGTAAAAGATCATTGTTATCCGTTATGGTCTGTCACCCGGTGAAGAGAAGAACGGAATAAAATCGGGGTCAAATCACTATGAACATGACGGACAAAGAAAGCGGACAAAATATACAGTTCCTCATTCTACCCTCAACAATAATTTGTTATGGTAGACAAAGGAACATCCCTTCACTGCTATTATGTAAAAATGTGTAGAAAAGGTGAATATGACTGTGACACCTGTTCTACACATTTTTACATAATAGCAGTGAAGGGATGTTCCTTTGTCTACCACAGCAATTGTTGAGGGTAGAATGAGGAACTGCAAATTTTGTCCGCTTTCTTTGTCCGTCATGTTCATAGTGAATGTATTGATTCGTGTCCTGGATCTGATTTCGGACATATAAAATTATACCAGAATAAACTGGTTGAAAGTTAAACGATCTCTTTCGTTTACGTTGTGATTATATATCTTGTCAAAAGTAGGGTCTGTTATTGAAGAATACTGAGCAAGCTGGGTAACTCATCAAACCAGATTCTATAGGATCCGTTCTCATATTTCTAAAAAAATCCTTTCAGTCGTTTCTTGGAAATGCTATTATTCCCATCATCATTCAAAAAAATACTGTGTGTCATAAAAATATCAGACCAAAGTTCTTCCCGTGCCGTTTCCAAATAAACCTCATTGCAGTACCCGAATTGTGTGGTCATGTTTTAAAGATAATATGAATGTTAGCCTTGCGATTAGAAATAGAAAGAAACTCTCTGCGAGGTGATTGTGTAGTATGAAAGAATGGTTTTTTATTATGGGATTACAAAGGCAAATATACTACACAGACATAGACCATCAAAATGTGGTCCATAGACCAAACAAAACTATTTCCAGTCATGCTTGGCGTACGAGGAAAATCCAAGAGCAAATTATTCCATTTACATTTCGCATTGGTACTCTCATATATTTCTCCCATGTAGATATAAGTAGAATTAAAAGCCCCCCTAAAAAAAAAAAAAAAAAACATTTGCACGCTTACCAGGCCTCATTCTTCTCCATAACCGTATGGAATGCTATCAGGGCTTTACAATGCCAGGGCCAGGTTATTGTGTTTATGCAGGGAGGTGAGGATAACTGCAAATTAAAAATATGATTCCTTTTCATTGAGTGTACTTGGCTTCGCAGTTCACGGGATTCTATCAATGACCACTCAGTATATATAAATGGGTATATATTCTATATATAAACATCACGTGATGTTGCAAAGGTGAATGGTTTCAATGTGTGAACGGTGCAATCTTGTTCCAAGTAGGGGCGTCTCTATTAAAATCTTCAACGAGACTATGAGGTTTAGCTGGTCTAATGGATACCTCACTAAGGACCAGTAAGATATATAGACTAAAGGAACGTAGACTTATGAGGTATATTTGACCAACGGGTCTTACTTAGTGGGACATAGGACCAATTGGATGTTAGATTAAAGGTAAAGATCAGTTTTGGAAACGCCCCCCCCCCCTTCTCAAAAAATGAAATGGAAGCTCTTATTACCAATCATGTGAAAGAATATGTTTTTACTAATACGTGATCATACTAATTTTGCCGAAAAACCACCTACAAATTGAATATTTGTTAAATTATTGTATCTTTTTGGACCTGATAGATATAACGCACGTCCGCGTAGTCACATATTCATCTTTCTGTCTGCAGTGCTTGTAACTTTACCAAGACTGGGCCAAATTTCTTATCATTGTGATGATTCCAGAACCTTGCAGTACACTCCAATATTTATATGCTAGATGATCAACCTTTTCTGATCGATTCCACAACGTTTCTTTCAAAATACAATCGCATGACCATAACTGGTCTTTATCTTTAAATGGGACAAGGGGGTCAGCTGGATTTTAGATCAGATGGGATGTGACACCAATAACATGCATGGAAATTAATATAATGATAATAATAAGGATAATATCAATATTAAGAGTGATGATGATGATGATGATGATGATGACTGTAATGATGATGAACATAATGGCGCCTTCTTGTATAGGGCACATGGCGAAGGATCAATTGCACATAAGACCAATTGGACGTTACATCAATGACAAACTGGAAATAATGGGATATAGTTTAATATGACCTGCGTGAAGGTCTAAAGAGATGTTACGCCAAATAGGATGTTTCATCAATTGGATGTTAGACCAATGAGACATTAGACCATAACATATTGGAAATAATGAGTGTATTACTAATGTGACGAAGGACCAATGCATGGGATTATTACTGACATTCGTAACAGTCTTCGATCGTCGTCACCTAATCTTCTGGCTTTTACATCCTGTAAACATCAATACATATGATAACCAATCTTGATCGCATCAACTCGAATTCTTCACCCTATTCAATCAGGCGGTAACGATACAGTTGAGTTCTGGTCATGCGATTGTACTGTGAAAGAAACGGTGAAGAGACTATCTGAAAAATTACCAACCTTTAGCATACTTGTTTTATCGTCCTAAATCCGTTTGGGTCGTTTTGATGTGTGCCAAAAGTTCATGCCTGAGAGAATCACAGCGTGATCAGTTATACCAAGGCTATTTTATAAAAGATTTCTATACAAAATGAAAGAAAGCGTATTATATTATCTTTTGCAAAATGTGTATTTCTTATATTTGGATGATTGTCTGACTGCGATAGCTTGTCCCCCTCTCTCTCTCTCTCTCTCTCCCTTTTTTCTCTGTTTCTATACGTATATCTGTGACCTCCTTTTTTTTCTTTCTAACACAGACAAACAACCCTATCTCTCTAAACAAAACCCACTATTTGTTATTTTCCTTTCAATGCCAGTGTTAAGAGGGCCCTGGTTATCTGGTGAAGGTGAAGGTTTTAATAAATAGTTTCAAGCTGTCGACCTTTTTTTGTTAGTTCTTTTTTTTACCTATTCCCACAAGCCCCATATCCGTACGAGTATTTTCTACACAGTTCGGTGGCCAACCAACTATAGGGACTTTTAGATTTGCGTGGACTGATACGTGTGACGTCCATTCAAGGCAGCGCATTAAAATGGCGTCCATCGTAGCAATCCACATTGTCTTCGTGCGAATATAAAAGTCCCTATTAGGGACTTTTAGATTTGCGTGGACTGATACCTGCAACGTCCATTCAAGGCAGCGCATTAAAATGACGTCGATCGTAGCAATCCACATTGTCTTCGTGCGAATCTTAGTTAGACCGCTCCAGAGGAACGGGTCTTGAGGAACGGTTTGCGAGCGTTCACACTCCGACCAGTTTTTTTTTATTGCTCAAACCGCTCCACGAGTCAAAGTGGTCTTGTTGCTATGGCAGCTCAGGTCAGCAGGTCATTTTTTTCGCGCGCGGAATACAAACCGTATGTACCGTACTACATGTTTCGCACGGAACGTCACTAGCTCACTTCCGGTCAAAGTACGCTTCCGTTCACATTGCACGTTAGAGCGGTCCAAACCGCTCTTAATAAGACCCGTTCCTCAAGACCACCTCCCGAGGTGGTTTTTCTGGAGCGGTCCAGAAGTCCACTTCCTGGACCACTTTGACCGTTCTCACTCACCTAAGAACTGCTCCTGAGGAACGGGTCTTAGTTAGACCGCTCCAACGAAGTGAATGAGAACGGGGTCTAAAAGTCCCTATTATCACGCCACCTCCACGACTCAATTGTTTTGTTTGCACTGAAATGTGATTTTTTAGTACGATCGAGTCTCTTCTCCTTGGTGATCATTTCTGAACAGTATATCATTCACACTTATCGTCACTTCTCTCTTCCCTTAGAACAGTTTCTTTAATCAATATAACAATGATTTGTTGTTGTACAAATGCCATTTTTGGTACAGGGCTTTCTTAGGTCCTACTGAGCGATATTGGAGTCGGAGCCCCCGGCAAGAATATCATATAAGGGTGTGGGGCGGTCGTATAACCACAATCCAATGTGATCTTACATGATATAACATGAGGCTCCGGCACAGCTCCCCCCCCCCCTCCCCCTTAGCACATATGCATGGGGACTCCTACCCTACCATCATTCAGCAGGTCCTAATGAAGCCCTGTAAAAAATGGCATTTGTACAACAACAAATCAATTTTATATTACCTTCTAAATTAGTTGGGGGCTACGAGGCGACTTCCCCACCCCACACCCTTAAGTAATATTCTTGCCGGGGGCTCCTACCCTAATATCGTTCAGTTGGTCCTAAGGAAGCCCTGTACCAAAAATAGTATTTCTACAACAACATATCAATCTGATACAAATTATTTCGGGGTCCAAAAAGACGCCCCAGCCTCACACCCTAAAATTGACATTTTTGCCGGGGGCTCCTAGCCTAATATCGTTAAGTGGGTCCTAAGGAAGCTCTGTACCAAAAATGACGCTTTTATCCGGCAAGTAACGATACTCAATAAATTTTACGCAAAGCCACCTGATTATTAGCATCACAACATTTATGTACATTGTGGAAATGTCGTGAGACGTGGGATACAAATATGTCTCGAGAGGTTCTGGTTGAAACAATGGCAAGATGTGACTCAAATAGTACTATTGGAGTCACCAAGGCCCAAAGCTTCAACCAAAACTAGCTGCATACAAAAAATTATTATCCAAACAAAAATTATATTACAATTCTAAAAAGTACATATATTTTTCAATTTACTATTTAAATTTTTAAAAATGTGCTAGTCATAAATTGTACTTTTAGTTGAGGTACTCTTTACGCCTTGGGAACCGTGCAGCGTTGCAGGGGCAGAACCGCGAATCTCCCCCCCCCCCCCCGAAAATGATGATGCCCAGATATACTCCAATCGTCAAAGAACAAAATAGACAAAATATTATTCTCGAATTTATCCACAGCCATTATAATATCCAACAATAAAATAATTTCGCGCTCTTCAAATACCTATTCATCAATGATACTTGTGAACTTGGTCTACGAATTGTGCCGTGGGGCCTACGGGTAAATAACGTGCATATACATGTGAGTTACAGAACACGTGAACTCTATTCACGTGGCAAAATGAAGCAGTTAATATGTACGGTTAAAAGAAATGGCTGAAACTCAGTTTTGTTAGGTAAACCGCGATTGAACCCAGTTACTCAATGAGCCGTGAGAGGTGGACGCGAGAGTATGGGATGTATTAAGTACTTGCGTGCAGGGGGAGAGGCAAGCGCAAACGCTTCTATAACGTAGAATGTGTCAAACCCCGGGGTCCAGCCCTTATGAATAAAGTTACACGCAAGGTATCATTATGGACTTTTAGATTTGCACGTCGATATAGTGGACTGCTACGTGTGACGTCCTTTTAAGGCACTGCAGCCCGACAGTGCCTTAAAAGGATGTCACACGTAGCAGTTCACTATGTCGGCGTGCAAATCTAATCTAAAAGTCCATATTTGCTGGAGGAGGATTGCGCCAGTGACTGACACGGGTTTTGACGCGCCATGTAAGAGCAATGATCAGCCTTGCGTTTATGGCGTATGAGCTTACTGCCTTAACAGGCTCCATGTAGAAACTAATAATGCATTCGAAATGACGTATTGTCTGCAAAGGGCATACAGAACAGATTGACGCGTCAAATCCATTACCTTGCGGCCGGTGCACACAAAGCGTTAGTCCGACTGCGTTAATATCATTCCCTGCGCTAATATATCAATTAAAGGAAAAAGTACCAGTTTTCAATGCATTGTTTGCACAGTTTATGTTGCGTCTACGTTTCTGTACGGTGCTACTCTGACACGGTGTGCCAAAGACCGCACCCTGCAATCGCTGGCGCAGTTTTACGTCAGGCGAATGACGTCACATGTGCAACGGGCCTTACTTTACAGACTCCATAATACTGACTCAATATAAGTATTCATTTTCTCTAGTCATGCTCAAAGCCAGTCTCATACTATTGTTAGAATTTACGAATGCCAGCCCCAGGTACCCCCCATTTTCAATATTAAAGTATAAAATATGACATGCTCGCTATCGCATGACGGGCGTGATGTAACGGATACAATGAACAGCATTCATCTCTCTAAAGCCACTGTACACTAAACGGCCCGAATACCTCCCGATTTCCGAAGAAATTGCAATTACTTTCAATTTGGACAATTTGAATATCACGCTTTTTTATTCAGATTCTTGAGTCATTTAAAAAAGCTGATTTATTTCATTTTAGCGCAATTTTAGACTGACAAGTAGAAGGTTCAAAGAGAAGGACGAGGAGTTATAAGGAGAGGTGAAAATAATTTGTGAGCGTTATTATTGTTACTATACAAGTGTGGAAGAACATCAAAGAAAAAACGTTCCCTGAAAAGCATGGCTCTTCAAATACCTTCATATTCTAAATATGACAAGTACTAACAGCTTAAAACGAAGCCCGATTTTTATGCCACATGTTTGTGTAGTCCCATATACATCTTTCTGTGTACAGTGCTTGTTACCTTACCAAGACTGGGCCAAATTTCTTATCATTTTGATGACTCCAGAAACTTGCAGTACACACCAATAGTTATATGTTACATGATCAACTTTTTCTGATAGATTCCGCACCGTTTCTTTTACGATGCAATCCCATGACCGGAACTCAATTTTATCTTTAAGGTCGAGATCAGCATCAAGCAGGAGACAATATTTAGGCCTGTCTGCCTGTTCTGAGGTCACTACGAATCTGGACTCGGTTTACCTTTTTCCCAGCTCTTCCAAAGTATCTTACAATGCTCCCATCTTGTTTCATTTCATCACTAAACTGACTAATCAAAACACTTTTTTAAATTCTGTGGACAGCGTGCCATTCTGACAAAGAATAGGCCTTATTGGGTACCTGGGAGGATTATTGCTTAAAATGCACTGTGCGCTGATAAGGCCGCCGGAGCTAAAGCAAGGGTAATAAATTTCAAAGCTCTTTGGAAGCGCATAGAGATGTTATTTCAAAACGTATTATGCGCTAAACAAGAACTGAACTATTATCATTATTATCATTATTACAAACAATATTAGTGCTAACGTCATATTCGATTGTCGTCTAGGTTAATGGATCTAAATAACCAAGCATGCACATGCACAATGATGCACATTCTAGCAACGGCCGGCTGGAGCAGGGCAAATTCAGTGTCTGTCGCTGTTGTGCTAGGCACAGACGAGACCATTTTCGTAATGTAATCAAATTGAATGCATAAATATTTGTTAAGTGCCATGTGTTTCACTTGTTATGAATAATTGTAGAACAGCAGTCAAAAAGCGAATTGCATTGCTAGGTAGGACAACAATTATGGCTTGTCCAACCTAACAACACGGAATGTATGCAATTTGCATTACAGTACGAATGCGGCATATTGTTTGGAAAAATTAACCTTGAAAAATATGACCTTAGCCAGGATGACGTCGAACTTCGGCACTATACCTATTGAGGTTTTGGTAAAAAATCAGTGAAGCGATGGACAACCCTTCTACCTGAAAGGAAGCGAAAATATGTTTAAGTGAATAGCGAAAAACGGTGTACAAACACAACACAGAGCATACAAATTAACATCGTATAAATGAGGAAGGAACAATAGTTTACAGTGATGTACCAGTGGGTCAAACGCTATACAAACCGTTGTGCACAACATTTGTCATCCCCTTGCCTATCTTTTAACTATGAATTTTTATTTTTGTGATGGAATGAATGAATATCCTCAAGTTTGTTATGACTTAAATGTGACAAACAAGCGAAAGAATAGCAACAACAGATATTTCATTAAATACTTAATTTTAGGGGTATTTTATTCATGGATTCCAAAAAATTCCATGTTAAAAATTATTCATACCCTCGGTTTACCTAGTCCAATGTATTTCCTTAAAGCCTCGGTCACAAATGCCATTACGAACTGCTACGAACGCCGTAAGAACGATTTTCAGAAATGGAAATTCGCGAAGACAATGGAAAAACAGGGAGATTCGTACGAAATAATCGTTCGTACGAATATTTGTAACCGAGCCATTAGCCTCACTGCACTACTTATAGCTACTTGCGCCCTCTATATAGCAAACAATGCCCAATCGGTGCCTGTTGGTCCCCCATGATTTCCCTTTTCTCATGTTAATTGAGAGTGACCGTGACATGTAAGTGACCTTGCAGGGAGGTCTAATCCCCCTGGCCAAACTAGTGCAGACGGGCTTTAATAGTCGACAGAGTAACCTTTGTTTTTGTTTGACTGTATCAAGACGGTTCCTGTAAGTGTCCATAAGCACATTCTGCATGTCTCCTGTGGTATGTTGGCCTTCTCGTCCTTGGCAAAAGCCTCCAGCTGGGTCAGGTGGGACGGTCTCCTAACTATCACTATGGGACCCGTTTCACAAAGCCTTTTTTCAATGACAAATGAAAAAATTCTGTGTCAAATCTGCTGATAACCAATCAGAAGCAAGGATTTCAGAAGTTTATAACAAAAACTGTCATTCGTCACTGATGACAAGTTTAGTGAAACGCCCCTCTGTAGTATGTTGGCCCACTCGTCCTTGGCAGAAGCCTTCAGCTGGGTCAGGTTGGACGGTCTCCTCGCCATCACTCTGGTCTTCAGCTCCCACCACAGATTCTCTATGGGATTAAGGTCGGGACTTTGACTTGGTCATTCCAGGGGGGTGTTTCACAAAACTTTTCATGAGTGACAAATGCCAGTTTTTGTTATAAGCTACTGAAATCCTTGCTTCTGATTGGTTATCAGCAGATTTGTCACTGATTTTTGTAATTTGTCATTGATAAAAGGCTTTGTGAAACGGTTCCCAGTACTTGGACACCATTGTCCTCGAATCACTGCTTTACTAGGGTGGCATTGGCACTTCGAGTTCTTCTCCACAAGGTCCTCTTCACCAAAGGAACGTGAGAAAACCTAATCACAGTGAGGACAGTGTGGACAATCGAAAAAACACGATACAACACATGTTTACGCCATTCAACTCTTTTCCGCCTCCACACACTTTTTATTCTCCAAATGTGTGAAATACAAACAATAACATACAATTGAATGAAATAAACGTTTTCAATATTGATTGCTTGTACATAATTAAACAAAACTTATTTGCAATATATATAACTCTAGTAACATAGTTAACTTATAAGTACCTAAACTAAACATAATATATATGTAAATTTTAAATGTTATTCACTTATTATTTTACTGGAACAATGCCTGCTCCGCCCTGCCCCCTCTCTCACACAAACACACACACGCACGCACACGCACACACACACACCCCACATACACTATATATATATATATATATATATATATATATGAATATTCAAACTTAGTTTGCAGATTTCTTGTTATATGAAATCAACTAGGGTATCATGTGGAATAGATTTTTGAAGACAAATACATAATGCTCTTTGATTAATATCAAACGGTGTTTTGATCACTAGTACATTTAATCAGTAAGCACTTTAATCATGAACAACAGAAACTTCGTGTAGCTTAAGCAAACAAAACCTTTGACCACTAACAGTAGTTGACTGAAAATGAGCTGATTGTAGTTCTCCCAGAGAGAAACGCTCTAATATTTGTTGATTGATTCCAGGAAATGTATCAAAGCTTTGCGAAAATATTTTTTTTTTTTTCTCTATTTATCCTCTTTCGAGGGACTTTATTTGTTCATATCATAAAATAACAGCTATTTACAACAGTGTTTAAATACAAAATTCATGCAATTGTAACATATCATACATAGTACAGAACATGAAACTAATGTGACATAATCACTAACTAAAATAATGAAAACATTTTTGTAACTTTTGTAACTTCGTTTGTATCGAATTTCTTTTGATTACATTTCATATTGAGATAGGTGCGAATTTCCACCTTTAATTCTTTTATCAAATATACAGCATGTTTCCTGTGCTTTTCACTTCCAAAACATTCTCTAATATAGTTCCTATAGATAATAAACTGAGCGAAGTTTAAAATAAGATTGACAAGATTCATTTCTCTTCTCTCTATTTCATAACCTATTAAAAGAATTTCTTCGTTCAAAAGGATTTTAAAATTAAACAAAGTATCAATTAATTTGGATACAATCTTCCAAAAAAGCGAAACCTTCTTGCAAGCCAGGAGAAGGTGGTTAGTTGTGTCTGGAATCTTACATATATCACATAGATTATTATTTTTAATCTTCCATTTACATAAATTGTCTTTACTGGGCAATATTCTATGAAGATATTTAAAATTAAACTGCTTAATTCTGTTGTCATTTATAAAGTAAAATTTATAATGGAGCAACGTTTTCCAGTTAAACTCATTGGGTAAATCAAAATAAGCGTTCCAAAAATAAATGCACGGCAGATTCTGTCTATTTTTTACTAACATCAAATTATAATAGTGTTTGGCTTTCATGACCGCTACATCAATGGAGTCACCTGTTACTATTTCTATTGTACTGGATTCCACTGCAGACGGTGGACTATTTACATATTGTAACCTATTACGTAATTTCTGCAACCAAAAATTCGGGAATGCACTTTTTAACTTTGCCAATTTGAAGGCGGAAAGTAATTCATTTTCTTGAAAATTAATACAAATAGAATCAACTTCTTTCCAGATACCGTTAACTAAGACTTGTTTCACTTTAAAAATATTGTTTCTCATCCAGTTTGGAAAATACAATAACTCATTCATAGCTTTAATATTGCTATTATACCAAATCATTTCATTTTCAATATCTGTTACTTTAAACATATCAATATATTTTAATTCAGCCCAAGAACAAAACATGTCAACATAAAAGTTAGGCAACTGTTTTTTTCTACAAATACGATACATATCGCTCTTTTTGCAATTAAAATGCAAACAAAGTGGCAAATCCCCAATTTTCTTGATCCAATATTTAAACAAAATTTTCCAAGCACTTTGTTCATCTCTTAAATATTTATGAATCCATGAAAGACGGAGTGACCGGCATTTTGACTCTAAGTCGATCATTCCCAACCCCCCTTCTACTTCAGGATTGTGACAGATGTTTCGTTTCACCTTTTCTGTTTTTGAATTCCATAAAAATGTGTAAGCCAGTTTATTTATACGTTTAATTATTTTAGAAGGGATCGGAACTGCCGTGGCAGTATGTACTATCTGAGACATAACTAAATGTTTAATCACAACAACTTTTCCGTACAATGTAAGTTTTCTCATTTTCCATAAATCCAAGGTATTCTTTATTTTCTCTACTTTACTTTCCCAGTTTAAATTTTGAACGTCAAAAGAATTTTTACCTACATAAATACCAAGACATTTTATAGGGTCTTCAGTGAAATGTAAATCTTCAACTTCATCGTCATTTATATTAAGTTTCATAAGATTTGATTTGGTCCAGTTAATTTTTGGTCCCGCATGCGCTCCAAACAGTTCTACTTCTTTCATTATTTCTTTAACAAATTTTACAGATCTAGTAATAATCGTCGTATCGTCTGCATATTGAACGATACGTATATCTTTAAAATCAGCTTGATCTTCATTGAAGTCTGGGACTTGGATTCCCTCTATTTTGGCGTTTTGTTTAATTCTTTTCCCTAAAACCTCTGCAATTATTATAAATAAAAGTGGAGAAAGTGGGCAACCTTGCCTAACGCCTCTTTCTATTGCAAATTTGTCGGATATCCAACCAAAATTTAAGACACGACCATGAGCACCATTATATAACGTTTCAATCCATCTTAAAAACGAATCTTTAAATTTAAGTTCCCGTAACAAGGACAATAAAAAAACATGACCAATGGTATCGAACGCCTTTTTAAAATCCAAGAACATCATAACAACTGGTTTGTTTGCAAAAAGACAATAATCAATAGTATCCTGAATTAGTCTGGTACATTCAGATGCAGAGCGGTTTTTTAAAAAACCAGCCTGATCCTGTGATACAAGTTTATATATAACTTTCTGTAATCGTATTGAAAGAATGCGAGCTGCAAGTTTATAATCAATGTTTAACAGCGAAATAGGTCGCCAATTATCTAAAACATTTTTGTTACCTTTCTTATATAATAGAGTAAGGATAGCTTGACTTTGTGTGCACGACAATTGTTGTTTGTCGTAACCCTCATTCAGACTGTCAATTACCATATGTTTGATATCCCCCCAAAAGCATTTATAAAAATTCAACACTGAGTCCATCGCTTCCAGGTGATTTGTTCATCTTCATTGACTTCAGTGCTTCCCAGCATTCATTCTCTGTGATTTTTCCCTCACATAAATTTGCATCTTCTTCATTCAAAACATTTAAGTTGATATCAGATACGTATTCTTTAAATCCAGCCTCGGTATTATTTCCCTTATTATTTCCCTTTGCGAAAATATGGCACACGACAATATACTCTACAATATATGATACACATGATTTATAATATTTCGCAGTACGATATAAAAGAGATAATAAGTATGACACTTTATTCTCCAATAAAACTATTCCGTATAGAAAATTTAAAACCGAGGTTGAGTTCTGGTTGACAAAGTATGAATCGTATACTTTCTCGAATTCATTCCTTCCTGAAATGGTATCACAGAAACAATGACCAATAGTCGTATCGTTCTTGAAATGGTTCTGTATTTCAAATAAGACCAAACTACGGATTCGTGTAGTCCCAGTTACTCATGATTGTGTAAAATGAATGTCGTTCATTGCTGTACCTTACAGCGAAATTTTAGTCAGCAGTGAAATACTTTAGATATTTCCGAAACCTTCCTATTTCTTTTTATTTCTAAAGAACCATTCAGAATGAATTCTAAACAGTTTCTATTAAAATGAAATTGCTTAACCATAATTTAATATTACGAACAGTTGTGAAAACGTAGTCATATAATGAAATTTAATTTTTGATAAACATTTAATAAACTGGTCGTGGCGCATGAATTGTTAATTTGTGACATATTCATTCGTTCGTTTATATCATAATTTTATGATAGAGTGTATCTCCCTGTCACTATCTATAATTTATGAAATCAGAGGAAGTGATGTCGTGGTTCAGGGGATACGTCAACGGACAGTAGATAACATAGCTGGCAGTTCGATTCGCGCCGGGCAATAATATCGTTTGAAAAGGCATTATTCTACGTTTGTCACTCTCCACCCAAGTGAAGTAATTGGGTGCGCAGTAGGTAAGAATTCCTTGAATAATTTAGAGCCTTATCGCAGCGGCTCAGCTACAACCTGGGTAATACTATGCTACTTTGTATTAAGCGCTGTAGAGTACATCGGTAAAGAAGCTGCGCCATATAAATAGACATAAATATTGCTTGTTATTGTTTCTTGTTCAAACACTATCATAATCACGGAAGAGGTTTACGGTACACCATGTGTAAAGTCCTCGAGGGACTGAGGAAAGTGGGTAGAAAATAGAAGTGAGATGGAAAGGCGAGAAAGTGGAGGTTGGAAGGAAGAGTATCTTTCGGAAGTGAGTATAGTCCTGAAAAGGACTGTAAACCAGAAAGTTGTAGGAGGGATGAGGGGTTTGAGTAGAAGACTGGATTGAGTTGGAGAGTTGAGTAGGCGAGTAGAGTTGCAGAGCAGGAGCAGGAGAGTAGACTCGACGTTTCGGACAGGTTGACTGTCCGTCTTCAGGACTATACTCACTTCCGAAAGATACTCTTCCTTCCAACCTCCACTTTCTCGCCTTTCCATCTCACTTCTATTTTCTACCCACTTTCCTCAGTCCCTCGAGGACTTTACACATGGTGTACCGTAAACCTCTTCCGTGATTATTCATACCACCATGCAAACCTTCAAACATCATCAAACACTATCATGTACTTATATCAATGTATCTTGAATATCTGAATTGCAAATGCAATCAAGAAGTATGATAAACCTAATGACAAACTGTCCTTCAGTATCAGCAATTTTTAAAATGTCTAACTGGAGGGTTCCAGTGTATAGTAATGTCGTCCTTCAACATCCTCAACATTTCTATTGACTCGTTCTTTATCGTTTTCTTCTTTTATCTTGGCACAAGATTCCACAAAAGTAGTTTTTGGATATGTCCCTGCAGGAGTGACGCCGTATGTAATACTTGTACAGTCTAGGTCTGTTGCATCCTTATCTTCGGAAGTGTTATAAAAATAATACGGATTATCAGACATTGGACGATCTGCTGTTGGTTCAGATGAGCCTTCCTTTTGTGTGCTGTCATTCTGTAGGTTCATCTTTGGCGAACCTGACTGTTCAATACTATTACAGCTGACTTGACCTTTAGTGTCTCCTCTGACATGGGCTTGCAGATCGCGAACGTCGTTGTCGTCAACGTGTCTCGTTCTGTTGTCTCTGTAATGCTTCATAGCCATCTTTTTCCACTGGAGATTTCCATTGGCTTGATGCAAATGCATCTGTTCTTCCTTGTCATATTTGAAGGTTCGTAAAGGTTGTTAAACATCAAGGTGGTATCATCTATTGTATCATATGTCGATGTTCGTTGTTCATCAATTTGTTCAAGCGAATGCGACTTCGAAGCGGTCCTTTCAATGGTGGATTTACAAGTATGTCTATATGAACAACGTCACTTCCGGAGGGCTGATAGAGGATATTGAATATCATGTTAGGGTCATCAACTTCACTGTATGATGTGTCACGCATGTTATTGCCCCTTAGAGCTGTGTTAGGGGAAGTGCTGGCTGCAACGGACTCTGATTGGGCAGTGGTGTGGCGCCCTGGCTTGTCAATGGGTCAGCATCATTATTAGGGTTGATGTTCATGTTGTCAAGTTCTTCATACTCGCTCTCACCGAGACTACCCTGCTTGCGAAGGACTCCCATGTCTCTGGACGGCCGCGGGGTTATCACGGTTTCATACAGATTGATGTCCGTGTCTATCGAGCTCCGATGTTGCGCTTCAAAAGTAGATCGAAACTGATCGAAATCCGCACCCTCCCTACCACCCACGTCTCCTTCTGAAACATTCTGCCCTCTCCTTTGGTCAGAATTCCCCCAGCGTGACAGAGTCGTGTAAGGTAACTGTTGAATGCTCCGAACTTCCCCAATCCTTAGCGAAGCATAACCTTCGTTGTCGACATCTACAAGTTCCGTAGTACTGATGCCAGTATTTGGGCGCCCTCTAGGGCTACTTGATCCTGTAGCTGTTATTGGACGTCCTGTTATGCCTTCGCCCAGAGCCAGATAACGTGATTCGTCCGTTTCAACGGATTGCATCCTACCTAGGTCGAGTCCGATATAGGAATCGTTGTTGTTCCCGACTGTGCCCCTGGTGTCCTTTGTAAAGCATATATTATAAATATTGCCTATGCAGTCGTAGGTTGGTGTGTCAAGCGATGATGTATCAGGGGACTTCCTCAATTGTCTTCTTCTGTTGACCGAATGGACAATTCAAAGAATAACATATGGATGAGTTGATATCTCTCTATCAATGACGAATAACTGATAAAATTAACATTAAAAAATACCATAACTACCTTATACATAGCACCAAAATGGGCAACCTCTTCGATATCGTATGAAAAGAAAAAAATGAATATACGTCCTTTCTAGGAATGGCAACAAATAAGATATACAATTGCTTTTCCTCTTGTTCTCATCAGAGTAAATAGAACGAATGAACCGAAAGCCGATATCAGAAAATGCTAGCTTAAGTAACAATGCTATCGTTAAAGCTATTTACACCTATTCACAATTATTACAGCACTAATACCGATGTAAATTAATTAATTTAGTCTCAAATGCGCAATGCTTGGACCTGGGACCCGTTTCACAAAGCCTGTTTTCAATGACAAATGACAAAAATCAGTGATAATCGATCAGAAGCAAGGATTTCACTAGCTTGTAACAAAAACTGTCATTTGTTACCGATGAACATTTTTGTGAAATAGGGCATAGATATTGTATTTCTTGTATTGTCATCGACAGGCCTTAATTTAAGATTTCACGTTTCAGTTTAAAGTCATATCATACCAAATGTACTCCCACTTTAACGTAATTGTATGCTTAATTTATATCATTTAAATGTAAGAAACTAGCGAAACGAATACACTACTCGATTCACCAATTTCACACGTCACGGAAGTATACTGTAACTTTTATTAATTGTAATCCATAAGCAATCTTATGAATACTTCACAGTAGTAAGCCGTGTACTCTAAAAAAAAAACGTGTACTCTCATAACCCCACTTGTGGTATGATGTGATGTGGTTTGATGGGAAATGTGGTGATATAATGTGATGTTATGTGATCTTAGCTGCTGCGTGTATAGTCCATCTTACATAAGGAATGCACAGAGTTTCAAACTGTGACTATTTCATAATACGGAACAGTATACTACCGTGTGACAGGTGAATCTGGTTATGAAATTGTATAAAGGCATATTTTCCTTACCTCCAGACTACTATACAGATGATAACAATGGCAATAATGACGACTGCAAAAACAGATCCAATTGGTATCATAAAATCTGTAAATTGTAAAAGAAGAAAATAGCAATTTCATTACATTAGCCCTTGCTTAGGCCTATAGATTATTATACCAGACAGTTTAAAAAGAAGGAAACACGTGTTTCTAAGTTTGAAATCAGCGGTCCAATGGCTTGAGGTAAATAAGTGTTAACGCTTCAGCCAAAGCGCTAGCTCATCACAGTGAGTTCCGACCCCGGAATCTCTCGTCTACGAGACCACTGCCCAACAATGGAACTGATCTAAGCGTTTTTTGTATTGGATTACAACTTGGTTTTTATATAAATGATTTAGTTTAATTTGTATTTGTACAGAATAAGGATTATGATTTAATACATGTAGTTGGCATCTAAACCACAGGTATTAAAGCACAACGCCAATTCAGGCAATTCTCGTCTACGAGACCACTGCCCAACAATGGAACTGATCTAAGCGTTTTTTGTATTGGATTACAACTTGGTTTTTATATAAATGATTTAGTTTAATTTGTATTTGTACAAAATAAGGATTATGATTTAATACATGTAGTTGGCATCTAAACCACGGGTATTAAAGCACAACGCCAGTTCAGGCACCCCTTTAATACGTTCAACGGTTCTCTTGTTTCCCTGTAATACATTGTTCGTGAAATCGATGTTCATATTCGGCACTAATGGCAAGGTATTCATTTACTTTTGAAAGAAGAGGAGGCAGGAGAAGACATTGATGTTTGTCGAGTTGTTGTGAGAGAAGCTGAATTAATTTTGGTCTGGGGAGCCGTCGACGTCTCAGGTGATTGAGTAGTAGGAGTTTGAGTAGTAATATTTGTGGTAGTGATAAGTGTGGTAGGTCTTGTAGTAGTCGGAGCCATTGTGCCTTCTGGAGGAAAATGAAAATCAATAATTTCAATTACCGACAAATTTCCAACCGTTAATATATGTATATACACAACTTTCATGTGAACGACAGAATTCTGTTTCTCTTTTACCAGTCGAAAATTCAGAGTACTATTACATTTGATTCCATTATCTGGTTTAACAATGCAAGGCAAAGTGACAAACAAAAGCTGAGAAGGGTTGTAAAACAACCCAGCAAAATAATGAACCATACTGTTGACCTAGATGAAGTCTGTAAGGAAAGAGTAGTATCTAAGGCCCTATCCATTATGTTTGATCTTACCCACCCCCTTAATGACCAGTACATACACCCGAGAAGCGGACGAAGATTGAGATCTGTTAAAACAAGAACTAGTCGCCGCATTAATTCATTCATTCCACTTTCCATAAGAGTAGTTAATGAAACCCAGTAAAGAATAGAGAATGTGAAAACCATGCAAAATACCCTCATTGACATGTTACACGAATATATATATTGTTTTCGTATACTTACTTTACTGTTGTACCCCTACTGTTATACCATATCAAGAAATAATTTTTAACACAAAATACCTACTTCAGATTAGAGCATATAAGAATTTTTAAAAATGGAGTGTATGTAAGAAGAAAGAGAGAAGAAGAAGAAGAAGAAGAAGAAGAAGAAGAAGAAGAAAGAGTATTTAAATGTATATTCATCATGACCATGTATATTATATCACATGTATACGAAAACAGGGCCCTATGAATGTCAGTTATATGTTGTTCCTATGTTCATATGTTGAAGCAAGATTGTTCATGTGCATATAAACAATTATCCTTTATGGACACAATAAAGAAATGAAATGAAATGAAATGAAATGAAATAGTTTGCACAAAACTGCCGCTTTCCTTGACAACTAAAGTGCAGTGCTTCGTATGACATCCCACTCTGTCATGTGTTTATTTCGTTCTTCTCGTTCTTTCGTTTTTTCACTTTTCCACCCCCCCCCCCCCTCCCTCATAGCCGGTGGTGTAGAGACGGGGGCACTTGTCCCCAATAAAAATAGAGAACACAAAAACACCCCAAAACATATGAAAAGGTTAGAGAAAAGGGGATAATATGGAAGGGAGCGTCAAAAAATGTCGGAACCCTCCCACATCCTCTTCCGAATTGGTGTTCTTTAATACATTAAACCGACCCTGTCAGGCCGATATCACCCTCTCACGATGCCCCTGTCCCCTCATAATTAGGACCCGCTGCACCCCACTGCCCATTTCCAACCATCTACATTCTCTCTGCTAATTTAAACCACTATGTCACATTGTAAAATTGTTATCAATGGAAACTTGTCGTGTCAAGAACAATTCAAAACAGAATTCTTGGTTCAATATTTTTATGATATTACTTTCCCCTTTTACATGTATTATAAATATTATAATAGTATTACAGTTACATCATTGAGGTCGATTGACGATATGGAACTCCCGAAATCTTTCGACCAGTCACTGCAGGGTCTAGTGGTTCACACCCGTTCTGGCTTGTCCTCGCCAGTGTGAAACTGCCACCAGTTCCCCGAGAGAGTGCCGTTAGTAACTTGCTAGAGCTACCGGTACTTACCTACCTTTGCAAGCAGCCTTCATGAAAGTGACGGGGTCATTGTTGCTTCACGACAAACAGCTACTACTACTACTATACGTACTATTCATATCTGGGAATCGAAAAAGTATGGAGATTTATAGAACTTTTTTGTTTTCCTTTGACATGGTTTATACTGTCTTGATAAATTCAGTTTTAAAAAAATCGAATGAAGTGATTAGCTGTTCGGTCAGTCTACCTATGCACTGAAAATCTGGTTGACTCCAATTTGCGTCTGCTTGGCAGTGCGAGAGTGGGTTACCAGAAGCCCCTGACCCTTCGTTACAGGTATAAACTGCAGTCCCTCGGAAGATATGTGAAATATCCGTGATCAGCGCTTTGAGGACCGCAGGGGTTGATCCCCACATGATATCACTGCAGTGAGAGAAAATTAACATCGGTCACAATTTATCTTAAATTAATGTTGCGTATTCTGGTCAGGTCGGGTAATGTAAGGTATTCTTACCTGCTTACCTGATACTGGTACACATGTTATCCAGTACAACCTGTTCATGGTCGAGTCGTCGGCGGCTTAACCGTCAACCCCACCTTATTTCTGAGGAGGGTGTGAGGACACCCAGCAGGACTAAAGACAAGACCTATCAAAGGGCGGGTGAGCTCCATGTCAACCAACGGCCATCCTCCGTGGAAAAGATTTAAGCCTTACCATGTATTCTCTAAAATAGTATGCTATGGATAGAGACAGAACAGAAAGAAGTCATACAGATGAGCTTGGGTCCCTTGCAAGTGATGCATCTGCTTTAGATAGTGCCTAGGATGAGGATAGTGCCCGTTCGAATTGTAAGTCTTCCGAGAATGATGGGTTTACACCAAAGCTGCAAGGAAGTGTGGCACTGGATAATGGCAGGCTGATCTCTTTGTTTTGTTCAACATCTATTCAGAAATGATTTTCAGAGTACTGAATGATGAGGAGGGTATCAAAATAGGAGGTTTGAACAGTAACAACCTGAGGTATGCTGATGACTCTGTAATATTAGCCGAATCGAAAGAGGATCTGCAGAGACTAGTAGGAAAAGTGAATGATGAAGGGGAACGATTTCGTATGGCAATTTATGTCTCCCAAACTAAGACCATGGTGGTGTCGCGGAAAAAGGAATTCCCCCGTGTTAGCTTTCAAATCAATGGCGTATTGCTAGAAAAAGTGAGCAAGTTTGTTTATCTTGGACAGACAGTCACAGAGGATTGAAAATGTTACAATGCAATAAAAACAGAGGATTGAAGTTACAAGATCAGTCTTCATGAAAATGGAAAAGATATTATGTTGTAGGAAGATAAACTTTGAGCTGAGATGCAGAATCTGTCAATGCTACATTTGGAGTACTCTATCGTATGGAGTCGAAACATGGACCGTATGCAAAGGAACAGAACAAAAGTAAGAGGCATTTGAAATGTGGTTTTCCCGCAGAATGCTTAAGATGAGCAGGGTGATGAAAAGTTAGCATTTGCTTTCGAATTGGTGTTTTGTCATACAACAAAATGATCTAATATTTAGAGAAAATCTATTTAATACAAATGTCAACCCTGAGGGAATCGAGAGGGTTTTTTGTTTATATAATAATAATAATAATAATGATAATAATAATAGCCTAATAGTCCACTCCAAATCTTATTAAACCGAAACGGAAATTGACTTCGTTGTTTTTAAATGAGTCATAAAGAGGTTTAGAATGTGAAGTGGTAAGGACATTGACGATGTCTTTCCAGGGTCCATAGTAACTGCCCTTACCTGCACATAAGGGTTTGACACCATCCCAGCTCCCATCGGGTTGGCAAGTGATCTCTGTGGCTCCTTCTAGTTCGTACCCAGGATCGCAGGAGAACTGAATGACAGCTCCATCTAGGAAGGTGGATCTGTCCCCTGGACTTCTGGTTCCGTGTGATGGAGCTCCACGATCCCCACATGCTGCGATTCCTATAAATGAATATCATGACCAGTGTTTTTACAACGGATTTTGTTGTTCATTGCACTTTATGGAGTACGTTTTTTTTTCCTTCTGATTTACAAGTCGTTTAATGTCCTGTCAATCGTCCAACGATAAAGAGACCAAAACTGGGAGGCGCCATGGCTCCGTGGTAGATCAGTGCTGTCGTAACTGGGAGGTCCTGGGCTTGAAACCAAGTCGATGCGCTTATGCCCTTTCGTAAGTAATACCCATCACCAAGTCTACGGAGAGGACTTAAAACCGCTCTCTAAACAGTCACATAGTTGGACATTTCAATCATCCAGTTTTTCATTAACCCCGTCAAAGCCTGAAATGAACTGGATCTTCTTGGGACCACATACGATTCTGTCTACTTAGCCGGGGTATTATACAACCGTGATCATTGAGAAGGATTGTAGAATCACATCACTGGCCTAGAAGACTAAGAACACTTAAAAATTGATCTGTATCATGTATTTCAAATTACAAGCGATTACTCACCGATTTGGCACATGGCTTGTCGTCTGGAATTGCAACCTTTGTCATTCCAGTTATGGTTCATATCGCTGTTAACCTCCACGCATCTCTTTGTAGTTTTGGTTGGCTGGCCACTGTTCCATGACATGTAAGTAGCCCTTGTATCTGAACAAAGAAGAAGAAAGTATTAGTAATCGTTTGGGAAAAGGTGATTTCAATAGCCTTGTCCATCACTTTAGAGAAATGAAAATATTACAATGACATATTACGTAATGTTACTTTGATTTCATTTCTATGGAATTTGCAAAAGGCTATTGAAATTACCCTTGACCTGATGTCTTTGAAACCTTGCGATTGTGTCAATGGATACTTTGTAAGGCCATTGGATATTCAGTAAGTCTATCTAAATGATCAGTAAGATCTAAAAACGTATCATCAAACTTTGTATAAGATAAAGAAGGCAGCAGTGGAAGCACTTGTAGAAATGCTTCTATTGGTAAGTAGGGACTAGGTGAACAATAGCTTCAAACACATATTGTTACAGTGAAGTCTTTCCCGTTGCACTCATCATGCATGCCTGTCCGCTAGTCAGTCTACATACGTTTCCGTTTATGTTGCTTGATTTCAGCTCCCAGTCCATTTCATTCTGGAAGTTGAAAGTGGAAAGACGAAAAACTTTATTTAAAGCTACTTTTAGATTTGTATCGTACTTAATATCTTTCTAAAGACTTACTATCTATCCAAAACCAAGCTCTTTCTGTTGCAGAACCATCGTCGTATCCTCCTATCCACTAGTTAGCTTCGATTCCGAAATTCTCCTCAATGTTCATGGCTTGCTGGGTCAAAAAGGTTTGCAGGCTTCCATCAATGACTTCCACTAAAGAGCCACCTTCTGTCGTACAAGTATCTCTCGCTGTGGACCACGTTACTATGGCGGTGCTGAACCGGTAGCACTTGTGGCGGTGGTCAAGCCAAACTAGGGCATCATGCGAAGTCCTTCCGCTACAACTTCCCTCTGAAAATAAAACCGAATAGGATTTGAGTGATTCATTCCCTCATGGATTGAAGTTGGTAGTACAGTCATAATTCTACTGTAATATCCAAATTTGAATCAGTTTTGCTTGAGGTCCGTGTGTCAGTGGTAACAATAATTTATAATTTGAGAAGTTCTTTCAAGAGAAAGCTAAGAGCATAATATTTTCTTATCAAATGTGTGGAATCAATGAGTGACACGAGCAGTTGCTGTGCATGCTCTCAACTTCGGACATTATTGGATAGGGTGATCATCATATCATCTTTGCGGTTTAGACTACTCATGGCTTGACCAAGTTGACAAAATCCATTTGAATTAAAGAAATCAATTCTGAACTTAATGGCAATTCTGGATACAAAATGCCAAATATCTTTACCCAGCAATTTCTAGGCAGCAGACAGTCACAATATATGTGTAGATACAATATATCTTGACTTTTTGGACCTCTTGTTTAACTCAATCAAAGGGCTTCTGTGGAAGTTTTTGAATAGTTAAACAGACCAACTATCTTCATCCAGTTAGATATCCTTTATTTTTTGAGACGCTATTAGTCCCAGACGTTTGTCGTTGAATGATTGAGGAAAAAAGTTTTTTTTTCTACGGGAATATAGTTTCTCTCAAATTTAGACCAAAAACAAGTGTACCGTATTGACAGATGAAACGACGAGTTCTGGTACACGCGATATTCATCCAGAGATAGTCTTCAGAAGAACTCAAGTAAATGCAACTGGATCCAGACCCAGGACTAGGTTGGTCCCCGGCCCAAAATAAACGCTGTATATTCGAGTCATCTATGAATCAATTCAAAATATGCTTCTCAGTTAACGTGTCATAAGAGAAAAAGACGAATCGGGAAAAGATCTTCTATAGCATTATTGATTTTTTTTCAGGATTTCCTTTAGACCGCGTTATTGAATTCAAATTGGAGCGAAGTTATTACACAAATTGCAACCTGTTAAGGTGAGGTATCTGCAAGAAGGATTTTTGACATCCCTGCAAGTATAGAAAAAACACGTGAAAATAGGACGAAAAAGCTAATAAATGAAGAACATATAAAGTTTAAGATCTAATGGATGTCAAAGTGTCAGCCACCATTGTTCTTAGCGGTATGGTCGGGAAAATACTTTCCAGCAGTATCCCAAATGACAGAAGAAACAAGAATAATAACCGAACAGCTCGAGTCGATATTCCTTTGCTATGAAATTCAATACAGCTTTACCATGTTTAGTGACACGAAATTAATGTAAGTCAAGTTATCTTCATATTTTCTTTTGAACACCTAGATATGACAATGATCTGACTTATGTTTTAATTCTTGTAACATAGAAGTTATATTCTACATCATACAACATAGTATTTACCATATTTTGCGTTTGCAACGGTTTATTCATGCATAACTTCCAACTACCTTTAAATCCTTTAAACGGTTAATGCTGAATAAAATAACTTTCCGCCATTTCTTCAATTTCCTTTATAACATCTCAAAAACAATCATGATCTTTTCAAATATCAAACTACCCAAATTAAAAGTTAACAGTTTTGAAATCTAATATCTAACATTACTTCTTCAAAAACTAGTCGCTACATTATTTCATTTGCTTTTATTGTATTTTGAGTTATTATAGCTTTCCCTCGCCCTATAATTTTATTTTAGTTATTTGTACACTTTGTACACTTTTCTACATTTGTTGCGGAATAATAAACTTATGAACTTATTTATGATTACTTTCAAGAAAGGGCAATCAAAAAATACGCACCACTAGACCACTTCCAATTCCGACCTTCCTTGGCTCCTATCCAGAAATAGGAATCAAAAGAGTAACCAAGTGTCTTTGGTAGATTGATGAGATCCCGTACATCTTCTTGCATGGCCTCTGTCTTGATCATAGCCAGTTCACCTAAATTTGAATTGAATTGAAAATGGTAGTTATTAAAAACCATGGTCGCCTCAACGGTGAATTACGTGGAATGTACATCAAGCACAGAAGTTAAGTGTTAAATACCGCACAATTTGATAAACATTCATGTCAAAGCCTTAGTGTAGCAACATAAGAATAGAGGTACTAAAGGAGAGAAAGAGAGAGGGAGAGAGAATGTACAAAGAAAATACAGGAGGGGGTTAAAAAGATATAATGAGATGGAAAAATACTAAGGATTAGAAAGTCAGCGAGTAATAGAGGGATGGATTGAGAGAGAGTGAGAGAAGGTATAATTTTACATAACCTCCTACACTTGTTATTTTTTTCTAAATTTAAGTTCAATGGAAAGTCATATAATAATATATCATATATTAAAATAATGAATTTGAACATTAGAACTAGAGAGAGAGAGGGGGGAGAGAGAGAGAGAGGGACGGGGAGAGGGAGAGAGAGAGAGAAAGACGGGAGGAGGAGAGTGAAAAATATAACTAATGAGGAAGATGCCGGGAGAAAATAACAGATGAGGATCGATAAAAATCGTGAATGAGAGTGATACAGGGTGAATGAGAAAGAGAGGATGAACTGTTTGACCGAAAAATATAGATTGTTCACCTGGAACAGTGCTACCAAGATCCTGACAAGTGACCTTGGCATCATACCATGTCATAGTATCTTTGACGAGTATCTGACTCGCCTTGATGCAACTGTGACGCGATGTCATGACGTCATAATGCAGTTTAGGATCACACAATGTCTCGGAAACTAAAAGTAAATGACCAAAAGAAAATCGCGTTCATGTTCAATGTTTTGGAGAAATTATCATGGGTTTAAATGTATTGTTGGATTTAGAAAGGCTATCGAATGACTAGAATTAATATAAATGATGTCTATTTCAAATATGAAGAAATCCTTATAACGAAATTGTGCTTTTCAAAGGGGAAGTCCACTCCGATAGTCTTTCAATAGAAGCAGAGCAGTGAGGACAATTGATCGAATCAGGTCAGTGAATGTTTGAGCACAAACCTATTAAAAGTTAGAAAATTCTGAATTTATGAAGGTACGATCAATTAAAGACACATTGGCAACTCTGTGATGTCTCTTCAATTGCTTTTATTACGTATATTCAATTAATATCAGTTTAAAGTGTACACTCTCTACTCCAGTGGGGAACATTCCGGTCATTGATTTCAGCCAGTCGCCTTTTTACGCGCATGCGCATGCAAATCAAATCACAAGGATTTTCACATCCTAGTACCGGGTACCAATTCAAAACGTGGGTGGAGAGTAGCGATGTAGACAAAATGCCTTGCTCATGGACACGATACTCTCCTTCAAGGACGTAATACTTTGGTCCAGGTGCCGCGCCTGGGTTCGCACCTACGACCCACGCTTTTTGCAGTGAAGTGATTAAACCATCGACTACGACAACAGAACAATAATAAAACATTTAAGACATACTTCGACACGTTGGGGCTTCGTTCGCCCAAGACCCGTCAGGCCCACATGTGTTTTCAGCACTCCCAGTCAGCTGGTATCCGTCCTGGCAACTATAATCTATGGTGTCACCGTAGCTGTACTGGTCTGCCTCCACCGGGTTCACTCCCCCGTACGCAGGTATGGGAGGCGACGGACAGGTTAAAACTGTAAAGAAATGAAGATGATGAATCGAAATATTGTAATGTAATAAATTTGGTCGCTTGGAAAAGTTTGTCTCATTTGCCTTTAATCTGCCTGGTTTCTATTTTTCAAGTGGAAACCCCCCCCAAACAATGATTCAAGTCACTGACACACCTTTGTTAAGAGAGTCATATAGGACACTGATTAAAGTATGTATACTAAGCATTAGGTTTCAGTATCAACAGGAAATATTGTAACTATAACTGACTATTTATATTGTGGTTAGGATTTGTTTGAAATTACAATTATAGATAAATTATCGAGTTCCACTCTTTTCTTCTATTCGCTATCTTTAGAAAAATCTAGGCTTCGCCTTTTTATGTCTATTTTTTTTTTTGTTATCTTTTGTCTCGCTTTCTCCCTCTATGTCTATCGATATGGTCCCTCACTTTGTTTTCTCTTTGTTTCTACATCCGAGCTCTACATGCTCTATCAGGCCCCATTTTGTTCTCTCTAAATGTCTCTCCCTCTTTCTCCTTCTCTTCTATTTCTTCATCTCTCCCATCTCTTTCTTTAGCTTTATCTATATTTGTCTGTCCTTCTCTTCTATCTCTCTCTCTCTCTGTCTCTCCTTATTCGCTATCTCTCCATCTCTTTCTTCCTATCTTTCTCTCTCTTTCTCTCTCCTTCTCTATCGCTCTCTCTCTCACTCTCTTTCTCTCTCTCTCTCTCTCTCTCTCTTCTTACCTTCGCAATTCGGTTGCTCTCCGGTCCACTGGCCATCCCCACCACAGACCCAGACTTTGACGTCAGAGGGTCCTTCCATGACGTAGTTCTCTTCACACCTCCACTGCAGGTACGTTCCAACCGGGTAGGTATGTGTAGACACAAGTACAACTGTGCAGTGTGGACACGTCTTTTCGGGAATACTACAGTCTGCATGTACAAAACCTGGGGAAGAATATGTTCATTATTTCGTTTGGAAATTTGTCTGATCATTTCTTCTTTTGTTGATGTTCAATTATACACACTACAAATGGCTCCACCAGTGATGATACCAAATGTGTTGCTAACGTCATATTCCTGCATCGTCCAGTTTACTGGTCATAAACAACAGAGCCTGCGCATGAGGTTCACCGCGAAATCATTCAAGCAGCGGACTGAAGCAGGTCAAATTCAGGGTTGGGGGCTGAATATGTTATCACCACACCATAGCTTTATAGCACAAAATAGTTTGGAACCGGCAACATTGACAACTTGACAAGTCGAAAGGTATTAAGTCGGGTGGGTTGATACGACGGGGGGGGGGGGGAGGACACACCCCCCCCCCAAAAAAAAAACATACCATTATGAAGCATGATACTCGTAAAAAGATAATGGAATATATTTTTTTTAAATATGAAAAAATGAATGAATGAAAAAAATAAATGTTAGTAAATAACTTAATAGATTAAACAAAAACTAATTAAAGAACAATTTTTTTCAAGAAATGTTTTTGTTTCTCAAAATCCAAAAATTATTTTGAAATGATTAGTAGTTGGATGCTAAATTTCACCTATTGCCAGAGCTCACAAAATTACATTGTTTCGTTATAATTCTGCTTGATAAATTGTGTTATTATTCAGTGATTGATAATATCCACCCAAACCCCTCAACAAAGAAGGAAACAAAATTTAAAAGGTGTGGGTGACTCATATTTTGAACGAGATCTCTGGTTCGATGAAGGTTCACCAATAAGGTTATGGCAATCAATTTGTCTATATATCATTCTAGTAACTTCCAATCTATGTTTCCATATCGATATTTTACTCTCTCTATATAAATATTCATATTACCTCTATAGTTTGATTGTCCAATAGTGCACTTTCTGTATTAAACTTGATCCCAATCTCTCAATTAATTCACCCCCTCTCACTTTCTCTCTCTCTCTCTCGCAATGGAATATACTCCATGTATATTACAATTCATATTTCCTTCCTTCATTTGGTGTATAGGTTTAAAGAGAAGGTTCATTGATTTTAAAAACTAACTTTACTGTCATTATTGCAAAGGTGAAACTTTGATTGGACAGAAATATCAAATTTCAATGCTTGAAAATATTCGAAGTAAGGATTATTATTAATTACAAAGCGCTTAAATACAGCCCCGACATAGCATCTGAAGCGCTCTCCGAATGCTGCTGAGATGTGTGACGTCACATGTTGAACATGACTTGCACAAGCAGACGATGTCCCATGACATCTCACACATTTTCATAGCCTGTTTTGTCATCTTCTCTTATTATTTCTTTTTCTTCACTACCGTCAGGCTAAGTGTTTAATCTATTGTCTCACCCTAAACCCCGCGCATGGTATTATTTTGATGAAAAATGCAACGATAAAAAAAATGAAAGAATCCTTCGCGTGTAAACAAAATAAGACGCCATTGTATTTTCAGCTGCATATATCGCGGTATGTTCGTCGTTTTAAGGGGGAACAAATGCCGTCCATGCTTTCATTCAGGATTTTTTTTTTTTTGATTTGAAAGTGTGTTTTCTTTGATTGTTAATTAACCCCTACCCTGTGTATTTACAAACAAAAGAATTTAGCTATCAGAATCGGTTTCATATCCCTTATTGAATGGTGTAAGATGACATCACATTCATATACATCAAACATATTATATGAGAAATAATAGCATTGCACTTATGTTTAGTCTTTATGGGATGTCGTCTGCTTGGGCAGAATTGGTTCATATTGTAACGTAATTTAAACTTCTTTATTTTTCTAGCGAATCTGACGTATATCCTAGATGCTATTGATGTGGTTTTATTTGTATTTTTATAAATCGCCCAATATGTAGTTGACGTAAAACTTGTACGATGGCCATCTGTTAGCTTACCAGTTTCTAGTGATAGGTTATTTGCCATATTTGTGATTTTCTTTGAACGGGCACTTTAGAGCAAAGTATTTGCTATGATTTTTTTTAGTTCCGTGTTATCATAGCTAATGAGATTCCACATTGCGTGTGGGAACATGCCCTTGAATGATTATGAGTCATAGCATTTGATTGATATTACAACATAAAACAACCAATATTGATTTCCTAAATATTTACTTAACGTCGGCACATCCGTAGTATTTACCAGACTTTGGCATTATTTGTATTGTTTAACTTTAAACAAACTTTATTTTTCCTCTCTTTGTCTCTGTCTCTCACTCTTTCTTTCTCTCCTCCCACTCTATTTTTCCCCTCTCCCAAATTTTAGATATATAGAAGGATTATTATTTTATTCGCATTTAATGGTATACGTGTATATTTTGGCGAAAATTTATGATAACGCTCTCACTGAAATGTCTGGTATAATTGAAAAACGATTTGATCCTCCGCTGGAGGAAAATGAAAATCAATAATTTCAATTACCGACAAATTTCCAACCGTTAATATATGTATATACACAACTTTCATGTGAACGACAGAATTCTGTTTCTCTTTTACCAGTCGAAAATTCAGAGTACTATTACATTTGATTCCATTATCTGGTTTAACAATGCAAGGCAAAGTGACAAACAAAAGCTGAGAAGGGTTGTAAAACAACCCAGCAAAATAATGAACCATACTGTTGACCTAGATGAAGTCTGTAAGGAAAGAGTAGTATCTAAGGCCCTATCCATTATGTCTGATCTTACCCACCCCCTTAATGACCAGTACATACACCCGAGAAGCGGACGAAGATTGAGATCTGTTAAAGCAAGAACTAGTCGCCGCATTAATTCATTCATTCCACTTTCCATAAGAGTAGTTAATGAAACCCAGTAAAGAATAGAGAATGTGAAAACCATGCAAAATACCCTCATTGACATGTTACACGAATATATATATTGTTTTCGTATACTTACTTTACTGTTGTACCCCTACTGTTATACCATATCAAGAAATAATTTTTAACACAAAATACCTACTTCAGATTAGAGCATATAAGAATTTTAAAAAATGGAGTGTATGTAAGAAGAAAGAGAGAAGAAGAAGAAGAAGAAGAAGAAGAAGAAGAAGAAGAAGAAGAAGAAGAAGAAAGAGTATTTAAATGTATATTCATCATGACCATGTATATTATATCACATGTATACTAAAACAGGGCCCTATGAATGTCAGTTATATGTTGTTCCTATGTTCATATGTTGAAGCAAGATTGTTCATGTGCATATAAACAATTATCCTTTATGGACACAATAAAGAAATGAAATGAAATGAAATGAAATGAAATAGTTTGTACAAAACTGCCGCTTTCCTTGACAACTAAAGTGCAGTGCTTCGTATGACATCCCACTCTGTCATGTGTTTATTTCGTTCTTCTCGTTCTTTCGTTTTTTCACTTTTCCACCCCCCCCCCCCCTCCCTCATAGCCGGTGGTGTAGAGATGGGGGCACTTGTCCCCAATAAAAATAGAGAACACAAAAACACCCCAAAACATATGAAAAGGTTAGAGAAAAGGGGATAATATGGAAGGGAGCGTCAAAAAATGTCGGAACCCTCCCACATCCTCTTCCGAATTGGTGTTCTTTAATACATTAAACCGACCCTGTCAGGCCGATATCACCCTCTCACGATGCCCCTGTCCCCTCATAATTAGGACCCGCTGCACCCCACTGCCCATTTCCAACCATCTACCTTCTCTCTGCTAATTTAAACCACTATGTCACATTGTAAAATTGTTATCAATGGAAACTTGTCGTGTCAAGAACAATTCAGAACAGAATTCTTGGTTCAATATTTTTATGATATTACTTTCCCCTTTTACATGTATTATAAATATTATAATAGTATTACAGTTACATCATTGAGGTCGATTGACGATATGGAACTCCCGAAATCTTTCGACCAGTCACTGCAGGGTCTAGTGGTTCACACCCGTTTTGGCTTGTCCTCGCCGGTGTGAAACTGCCACCAGTTCCCCGAGAGAGTGCCGTTAGTAACTTGCTAGAGCTACCGCTACTTACCTACCTTTGCAAGCAGCCTTCATGAAAGTGACGGGGTCATTGTTGCTTCACGACAAACAGCTACTACTACTACTATACGTACTATGCATATCTGGGAATCGAAAAAGTATGGAGATTTATAGAACTTTTTTGTATTCCTTTGACATGGTTTATACTGTCTTGATAAATTCAGTTTAAAAAAAATCGAATGAAGTGATTAGCTGTTCGGTCAGTCTACCTATGCACTGAAAATCTGGTTGACTCCAAGTTGCGTCTGCTTGGCAGTGCGAGAGTGGGTTACCAGAAGCCCCTGACCCTTCGTTACAGGTATAAACTGCAGTCCCTCGGAAGATATGTGAAATATCCGTGATCAGCGCTTTGAGGACCGCAGGGGGTTGATCCCCACATGATATCACTGCAGTGAGAGAAAATTAACATCGGTCACAATTTATCTTAAATTAATGTTGCGTATTCTGGTCAGGTCGGGTAATGTAAGGTATTCTTACCTGCTTACCTGATACTGGTACACATGTTATCCAGTACAACCTGTTCATGGTCGAGTCGTCGGCGGCTTAACCGTCAACCCCACCTTATTTCTGAGGAGGGTGTGAGGACACCCAGCAGGACTAAAGACAAGACCTATCAAAGGGCGGGTGAGCTCCATGTCAGCCAACGGCCATCCTCCGTGGAAAAGATTTAAGCCTTACCATGTATTCTCTAAAATAGTATGCTATGGATAGAGACAGAACAGAAAGAAGTCATACAGATGAGCTTGGGTCCCTTGCAGGTGATGCATCTGCATTAGATAGTGCCTAGGATGAGGATAGTGCCCGTTCGAATTGTAAGTCTTCCGAGAATGATGGGTTTACACCAAAGCTGCAAGGAAGTGTGGCACTGGATAATGGCAGGCTGATCTCTTTGTTTTGTTTAACATCTATTCAGAAATGATTTTCAGAGTACTGAATGATGAGGAGGGTATCAAAATAGGAGGTTTGAACAGTAACAACCTGAGGTATGCTGATGACTCTGTAATATTAGCCGAATCGAAAGAGGATCTGCAGAGACTAGTAGGAAAAGTGAATGATGAAGGGGAACGATTTCGTATGGCAATTAATGTCTCCCAAACTAAGACCATGGTGGTGTCGCGGAAGAAGGAAGTCCCTCGTGTTAGCATTGAAATCAATAGTATATTTATAGAACAAGTGAGCAAGTTTGTTTATCTTGGGCAGAGAGTCACAGAGGATGGAAAATGTTACAATGCAATAAAAACAGAGGATTGAAGTTACAAGATCAGTCTTCATGAAAATGGAAAAAAATATTATGTTATAGGAAGATAAACTTTGAGCGGAGATGCTACATCCGGAGTACTCTATTGTATGGAGTCGAAACATGGACCTTATGCAAAGGAACAGAACAAAAGTAAGAAGCATTTGAAATGTGGTTTTCCCGCAGAATGCTAAAGATCAGCTAGGTGATGAAAAGTTAGCATTTGCTTTCGAATTGGTGTTTTGTCATACAACAAAATGATCTAATATTTAGAGAAAATCTATTTAATACAAATGTCAACCCTGAGGGAATCGAAAGGGTTTTTGTTTATATAATAATAATAATAATAATAATGATAATAATAATAGCCTAATAGTCCACTCCAAATCTTATTAAACCGAAACGGAAATTGACTTCGTTGTTTTTAAATGAGTCATAAAGAGGTTTAGAATGTGAAGTGGTAAGGACATTGACGATGTCTTTCCAGGGTCCATAGTAACTGCCCTTACCTGCACATAAGGGTTTGACACCATCCCAGCTCCCATCGGGTTGGCAAGTGATCTCTGTGGCTCCTTCTAGTTCGTACCCAGGATCGCAGGAGAACTGAATGACAGCTCCATCTAGGAAGGTGGATCTGTCCCCTGGACTTCTGGTTCCGTGTGATGGAGCTCCAGGATCCCCACATGCTGCGATTCCTATAAATGAATATCATGACCAGTGTTTTTACAACGGATTTTGTTGTTCATTGCACTTTATGGAGTACGTTTTTTTTTCCTTCTGATTTACAAGTCATTTAATGTCCTGTCAATCGTCCAACGATAAAGAGACCAAAACTGGGAGGCGCCATGGCTCCGTGGTAGATCAGTGCTGTCGTAACTGGGAGGTCCTGGGCTTGAAACCAAGTCGATGCGCTTATGCCCTTTCGTAAGTAATACCCATCACCAAGTCTACGGAGAGGACTTAAAACCGCTCTCTAAACAGTCACATAGTTGGACATTTCAATCATCCAGTTTTTCATTAACCCCATCAAAGCCTGAAATGAACTGGATCTTCTTGGGACCACATACGATTCTGTCTACTTAGCCGGGGTATTATACAACCGTGATCATTGAGAAGGATTGTAGAATCACATCACTGGCCTAGAAGACTAAGAACACTTAAAAATTGATCTGTATCATGTATTTCAAATTACAAGCGATTACTCACCGATTTGGCACATGGCTTGTCGTCTGGAATTGCAACCTCTGTCATTCCAGTTATGGTTCATATCGCTGTTAACCTCCACGCATCTCTTTGTAGTTTTGGTTGGCTGGCCACTGTTCCATGACATGTAAGTAGCCCTTGTATCTGAACAAAGAAGAAGAAAGTATTAGTAATCGTTTGGGAAAAGGTGATTTCAATAGCCTTGTCCATCACTTTAGAGAAATGAAAATATTACAATGACATATTACGTAATGTTACTTTGATTTCATTTCTATGGAATTTGCAAAAGGCTATTGGAATTACCCTTGACCTGATGTCTTTGAAACCTTACGATTGTGTCAATGGATACTTTGTAAGGCCATTGGATATTCAGTAAGTCTATCTAAATGATCAGTAAGATCTAAAAACGTATCATCAAATTTAGTATAAGATAAAGAAGGCAGCAGTGGGAGCACTTGTAGAAATGCTTCTATTGGTAAGTAGGGACTAGGTGAAAAATAGCTTCAAACACCTATTGATACACTGAAGCCTTTCCTGTTGCACTCATGACGCCTGCCTGTCCGCTATTCTACAAACGTTCCCGTTTATGTTGCTTGATTTCAGTTCCCAGTCCATTTTTACATTTCACTCAAGAAGTGGAAAAACGAAAAGCTTCATTTGTTTGCATTTAAAGCTACTTTTATGTTTGTATCGTAATTAATATCTTTGTATTGACTTACTATCCATCCAAAACCAAGCTCTGTCTGTTGCAGAACCATCGTCGTATCCTCCTATCCACCAGTTAGCTTCGATTCCGAAATTCTCCTCAATGTTCATGGCTTGCTGGGTCAAAAAGGTTTGCAGGCTTCCATCAATGACTTCCACTAAAGAGCCACCTTCTGTCGTACAAGTATCTCTCGCTGTGGACCATGTCACTATGACGGTGCTGAATCGGTAGCACTTGTGGCGGTAATCAAGCAAAACTAAGGCATCATTCGAAATCCTTCCGGTGCAACTTCCATCTGAAAATAAAACCGAATAGGATTTGGCTGATCAATTCCCCCATGGATTGAAATTGGTAGTATAGTAATAATGCTTATGTATGTCAAAATTCGAATCAGTTTTCCTTGAGGTCCGTGTGGTTTGAGAGCATACGAATTAATGAATGACATCAGCAGTTGTTGTGCACGCTCTCAACCCTGGACATGATTGGATAGGGTGATCCTCTATTCATCTTTGCGGTTTACTCATGGCTAGAACAAGTTTAAACAATCCATTTGAATTAAAGAAATCAATTCTGAACCTAATGGCGATTCTGGATACCAGCTGCCAAATATCTTTACCCAGCAATTTCTAGGCAGCAGACAGTCTCAATATATGTGTAGATACAATATATCTTGACTTTTTGGACCTCTTGTTTAACTCAATCAAAGGGCTTCTGTTGAAGTTTTTGAATAGTTAAGCAGACCAACTATCTTCATCCAGTTAGATTTCCTTTATTTTTTGAGACGCTATTAGTCCCAGACGTTTGTCGTTGAATGATTGAGGAAAAAGGGTTTTTTCTACGGGAATATAGTTTCTCTCAAATTTAGACCAAAAACAAGTGTACCGTATTGACAGATGAAACGACGAGTTCTGGTACACGCGTTAATCATCCAGAGATAGTCTTCAGAAGAACTCAAGTAAATGCAACTGGATCCAGACCCAGGACTAGGTTGGTCCCGGCCCAAAATAAACGCTGTATATTCGAGTCATCTATGAATCAATTCAAAATATGCTTCTCAGTTAAAGTGTCATTAGAGAAAAAGACAATTCGGGAAAAGATCTTCTATAGCATTATTGAGTTTTTTTCAGGATTTCCTTTAGACCGCGTTATTGAATTCAAATTGGAACGAAGTTATTACACAAATTGCAACCTGTTAAGGTGAGGTATCTGCAAGAAGGATTTTTGACATCCCTGCAAGTATAGAAAAAAAACACGTGAAAATAGGACGAAAAAGCTAATAAATGAAGAACATATAAATTTTAAGATCTAATGGATGTCAAAGTGTCAGCCACCATTGTTCTTAGCGGTATGGTCAGGAAAATACTTTCCAGCAGTATCCCAAATGACAGAAGAAACAAGAATAATAACCGAACAGCTCGAGTCGATATTCCTTTGCTATGAAATTCAATACAGCTTTACCATGTTTAGTGACACGAAATTAATGTAAGTCAAGTTATCTTCATATTTTCTTTTGAACACCTAGATATGACAATGATCTGACTTATGTTTTCATTCTTGTAACATAGAAGTTATATTCTACATCATACAACATAGTATTTACCATATTATGCGTTTGCAACGGTTTATTCATGCATAACTTCCAACTACCTTTAAATCCTTTAAACGGTTAATGCTGAATAAAATAACTTTCCGCCATTTCTTCAATTTCCTTTATAACATCTCAAAAACAATCATGATCTTTTCAAATATCAAACTACCCAAATTAAAAGTTAACAGTTTTGAAATCTAATATCTAACATTATTTCTCCAAAAACTAATCGCTACATTATTTTATTTACTTTTATTGTATTTTGAGTTATTATAGCTTTCCCTCGCCCTATAATTTTATTTTAGTTATTTGTACACTTTGTACACTTTTCTACATTTGTTGCGGAATAATAAACTTATGAACTTATTTATGATTACTTTCAAGAAAGGGCAATCAGAAAATACGCACCACTAGACCACTTCCAATTCCGACCTTCCTTGGCTCCTATCCAGAAATAGTTATCGAAAAAGTAACCATTTGCCTTTGGTAGATTGATTAAATCCCGTACATCTTCTTGCATGGCCTCTGTCTTGATCATAGCCAGTTCACCTGAATTTTAATTTGAATTAGATTGAAAGTGGTAATTATTAAAACCATGGTCGCCTCAACGGTGAATTACTTGGGATGTTCATCGTGCAAAGAAATAAAGTGTTAAATACCATTTGATAAACATTCATGTCATAGCCTTAGTGTAGCAACATAAGACTAGAGGTACAAAAGGAGAGAAAGAGAGAGGGAGAGAGAATGTACAAAGAAAATACAGGAGGGGGTTAAAAAGTGCGAAAGAAAGAGAAACAAAGAGGGAAAAGAGATATAATGAGATATGGAAAAATACTAAGGATTAGAAAGTCAGCGAGGAATAGAGGGATAGATTGAGGAAATGCGAGAGGAGGGATAATTTTACATAACCTCCTAAACTTGTTAGTTTTTTCTAAATTTAAGTTCAACAGAAAGTCATATATTAATTATCATATATTAAAATAATGAATTTGAACATTAGAACTTTAAAGAGATAGAGGGGAGAGAGAGAGAGGGGAAGAGACAGGGAGAGAGAGAGAGAGAGAGAGAGGGAGAAATAGAGAGAGGTGGGGAGGATGAGAGGGGAGAGGGGGACAGTGGGGGGGGGCAAAGAAAGAGAGAGAGAGAGGGGGCAAGAAAGAAAGACGGGAGGATATTGCAAGAGAGTGAAAAATATAACTAATGAGGAAGATGCCGGGAGAAAACGAAAGAATGATGAGGATCGATAAAAATCGTGAATGAGAGTGATAAAGGGTGAATGAGCAAGGGGAGGATAAACAGTATGACCTAAAATAGAGATGGCTCACCTGGAACAGTACTACCAAGATCCTGACAAGTGGCATTGGCATCATCCCATGTCATGGTATCTTGGACGAGCAACTGACTCGCCTTGATGCAACTATGCTGCGATGTCATGACGTCATTGAGTTGAGGATCACACAATGTCCCGGAAACTATAAAAGTAAATGACCAAAAGAAAATCACGTTCATTTTCAATGTTTTGGAGAAATTATCATGGGTTTAAATGTATTGTTGGATTTAGAAACGTTATCGAATGACTAGAATTAATATAAATGATGTCTATTTCAAATATGAAGAAATCCTTATATCGAAATTGTGCTTTTCAAAGGGGAAGTCCACTCTGATAGTCTTTCAATAGAAGCAGAGCAGTGAGGACAAATGATCGAAACAGGTCTGTGAATGTTTGAGCACAATCTATTAAAAGTTAGGAAGTTCTGAATTTATGAAGGTGCGATCAATTAAAGACAAATTGGCAACTCTGTGATGTATCTTCAATTGCTTTTATTACGTATATTCAATTAATATCAGTTTAAAGTGTACACTCTCCACTCCAGTGGGGAACATTCCAGTAATTGATTTCAGCCAGTCGCCTTTTTACGCGCATGCGCATGCAAATCAAATCACAAGGATTTTCACATCCTAGTACCGGGTACCAATTCAAAACGTGGGTGGAGAGTAGCGATGTAGACAAAATGCCTTGCTCATGGACACGATACTCTCCTTCAAGGACGTAATACTTTGGTCCAGGTGCCGCGCCTGGGTTCGCACCTACGACCCACGCTTTTTGCAGTAAAGTGATTAAACCATCGACTACGACAACAGAACAATAATAAAACATTTAAGAGATACTTCGACACGCTGGGGCTTCGTTCGCCCAAGACCCGTCAGGCCCACATGTGTTTTCAGCACTCCCAGTCAGCTGGTATCCGTCCTGGCAACTATAATCTATGGTGTCACCGTAGCTGTACTGGTCTGCCTCCACCGGGTTCACTCCCCCGTACGCAGGTATGGGAGGCGACGGACAGGTTAAAACTGTAAAGAAATGAAGATGATGAATCGAAATATTGTAATGTAATAAATTTGGTCGCTTGGAAAAGTTTGTCTCATTTGCCTTTAATCTGCCTGGTTTCTATTTTTCAAGTGGAACCCCCCCCCCCCAAACAATGATTCAAGTCACTGACAGACCTTTGTTAAGAGAGTCATATAGGACACTGATTAGAGTATGTATACTAAGCATTAGGTTTCAGTATCAACAGGAAATATTGTAACTATAACTGACTATTTATATTGTGGTTAGGATTTGTTTGAAATTACAATTATAGATAAATTATCGAGTTCCACTCTTTTCTTCTATTCGCTATCTTTAGAAAAATCTAGGCTTCGCCTTTTTATGTCTATTTTTTTTTTGTTATCTTTTGTCTCGCTTTCTCCCTCTATGTCTATCGATATGGTCCCTCACTTTGTTTTCTCTTTGTTTCTACATCCGAGCTCTACATGCTCTATCAGGCCCCATTTTGTTCTCTCTAAATGTCTCTCCCTCTTTCTCCTTCTCTTCTATTTCTTCATCTCTCCCATCTCTTTCTTTAGCTTTATCTATATTTGTCTGTCCTTCTCTTCTATCTCTCTCTCTCTCTCTGTCTCTCCTTCTCCGCTATCTCTCCATCTCTTTCTTCCTATCTTTCTCTCTCTTTCTCTCTCCTTCTCTATCGCTCTCTCTCTCTCTCTCTCACTCTCTTTCTCTCTCTCTCTCTCTCTCTCTTCTCACCTTCGCAATTCGGTTGCTCTCCGGTCCACTGGCCATCCCCACCACAGACCCAGACTTTGACGTCAGAGGGTCCTTCCATGACGTAGTTCTCTTCACACCTCCACTGCAGGTACGTTCCAACCGGGTAGGTATGTGTAGACACAAGTACAACTGTGCAGTGTGGACACGTCTTTTCGGGAATACTACAGTCTGCCTGTACAAAACCTGGGGAAGAATATGTTCATTATTTCGTTTGGAAATTTGTCTGATCATTTCTTCTTTTGTTGATGTTCAATTATACACACTACAAATGGCTCCACCAGTGATGATACCAAATGTGTTGCTAACGTCATATTCCTGCATCGTCCAGTTTACTGGTCATAAACAACAGAGCCTGCGCATGAGGTTCACCGCGAAATCATTCAAGCAGCGGACTGAAGCAGGTCAAATTCAGGGTTGGGGGCTGAATATGTGATCACCACACCATAGCTTTATAGCACAAAATAGTTTGGAACCGGCAACATTGACAACTTGACAAGTCGAAAGGTATAAAGTCGGGTGGGTTGATACGACGGGGGGGGGGAGGACACACACCCCAAAAAACAACATACAATTATGAAGCATGATACTCGTAAAAAGATAATGGAATATATTTTTTTAAATATGAAAAAATGAATGAATGAAAAAAATAAATGTTAGTAAATAACTTAATAGATTAAAGCTTATCTGCCATAGTTTACAGGAGGGATTAGAGCGCCCTGCAAGGTCACTGGACAGGTGGTTATCTCATCAACTCAGCTCTCAGTTAACATAAGAAAAAGAGGATCATGGGGGACCAATGGTCACCGATTAGGCATTGTTTGTTGTAAGAGGGCGCAAGTAGCTACGAGTAGTGCAGTGGGCCTTTAAACAAAAACTAATTAAAGAACAATTTTTTTCGAGAAATGTTTTTGTTTCTCAAAATCCAAAAATTATTTTGAAATGATTAGTAGTTGAATGCTAAATTTCACCTATTGCCAGAGCTCACAAAATTACATTGTTTCGTTATAATTCTGCTTGATAAATTGTGTTATTATTCAGTGATTGATAATATCCACCCAAACCCCTCAACAAAGAAGGAAACAAAATTTAAAAGGTGTGGGTGTTTGCTTATGACTCATATTTTGAACGAGATCTCTGGTTCGATGAAGGTTCACCAATAAGGTTATGGCAATCAATTTTTCTATATATCATTCTAGTAACTTCCAATCTATGTTTCCATATCGATATTTTACTCTCTCTATATATATTCATATTACCTCTATTTTTTGGACTGTTTGATTGTCCAATAGTGCACTTTCTGTATTAAACTTGATCCCAATCTCTCAATTAATTCACCCCCTCTCACTTTCTCTCTCTCTCTCTCTCTCTCTCTCTCTCGCAATGAAATATACTCCATGTGTATTACAATTCATATTTCCTTCCTTCCTACCGGAGTGTTGGCTCAGTCAGTAGAGCGTCCGCCTTACAACCGGGAGGTCGTGGGTTCGAACCCCGGCCGCGTCATACCAAAAGACGATAAAAGATGGGAGTTGTTGCTACCTTGTTTGGCGTTCAACAATAAGGGATAGATCAACGTCGATCTGGCGCTGCTCAGTGGCTGCCGGGCTCACGATCAATTGGGCAAAAAGAATTTCCGTTTCGGTTTAATAAAATTTGGAGTGGTCTATTAGGCTATTATTATTATTATTATTATTATTATTCATTTGGTGTATAGGTTTTAAAAGAAGGTTCGTTGATTTTAAAAACTAACTTTACTGTCATTATTGCAAAGGTGAAACTTTGATCGGACAGAAATGCTTGAAAATATTCGAAGTAAGGATTATTATTAATTACAAAGCACTTAAATACAGCCCCGGCATAGCATCTGAAGCGCTCTCCGAATGCTGCTGAGATGTGTGACGTCACATGTTGAACATGACTTGCACAAGCAGACGATGTCCCATGACATCTCACGCATTTTCATGGCCTGTTTTGTCATCTTCTCTTCAATTATTTCTTTTACTTCACTACCGTCAGGCTAAGTGTTTAATCTATTGTCTCACCCTAAACCCCGCGCATGGTATTATTTTGATGAAAAATGCAACGATAAAAAAAAAATGAAAGAATCCTTCGCGTGTAAACAAAATAAGACGCCATTGTATTTTCAGCTGCATATATCGCGGTATGTTCGTCGTTTTAAGGGGGAACAAATGCCGTCCATGCTTTCATTCAGGATTTTTTTTTCGATTTGAAAGTGTGTTTTCTTTGATTGTTAATTAACCCCTATCCTGTGTATTTACAAACAAAAGAATTTAGCTATCAGAATCGGTTTCATATCCCTTTTTGAATGGTGTAAAATGACATCACATTCATATACATCAAACATATTATAATTTGAGAAATAATAGCATTGCACTTATGTTTAGTCTTTATGGGATGTCGTCTGCTTGGGCAGAATTGGTTCATATTGTAACGTCATTTAAACTTCTTTATTTTTCTAGCGAATCTGACGTATATCCTAGATGCTATTGATGTGGTTTTATTTGTATTTTTATAAATCGCCCAATATGTAGATGACGTAAAACTTGTACGATGGCCATCTGTTAGCTTACCAGGTTCTAGTCATACATTAGTTGACATATTTGTGATTTTCTTTAAACGGGCACTTTAAAGCAAAGCATTTGCTATGATTTTTTTAGTTCTGTGTTATCATAGCTAATGAGATTCCACATTGCGTGTGGGAACATGCCCTTGAATGATTATGAGTCATAACAGTTGATTGATATTACAACATAAAACAACCAATATTGATTTCCTAAATATTTACTTAACGTCGGCACATCCGTAGTATTTACCAGACTTTGGCATTATTTGTATTGTTTAACTTTAAACAAACTTTATTTTTCCTCTCTTTGTCTCTGTCTCTCACTCTTTCTTTCTCTCCTCCCACTCTATTTTTCCCCTCTCTCTAATTTAGATATATAGAAGGATTATTATTTTATTCGTATTTAATTTTATACGTGTATATTTTGGCGAAAATTTATGATAACGCTCTCACTGAAATGTCTGGTATAATTGAAAAACGATTTGATCCTCCGCTCTCACAGGAATATTATACACGATCTGTATATATCATTTTTAAGAAACTCTTAACAGTTATACTTCGGCAATTAAAATCAAACGGTTGAGAAAGTTAATACCCCCTTCAATAAGTAAGAAAAAAGTGTTTTTTTGCCTTCTGTGGGGCAAATAACGAATCGACAATTATGAAAAATGTTTAAGAAATTGAAATTATGACGTTATCTTACCTGCCACACCCATCACAACTATATAACATGCCAGTAGTATATCCATCGGAAACCTCATGGTGATGGCGTTAATCTGACACTTAGAGATCACCAATAACAACTTTCAGCCTCCAGGCATGGATGTATCTACTCCGAGGCCTATGGGTTGTCGGTGACACGGATGAAGTTATGGATGATTCCGTTGAGGTATTCTTTCATAAGTCACCAACTTGAAATCATTTAGTTCCTTAAATCAAATAATCGTGAATTTGTAAAAAAAAAAAAATGGCGGCTCTTAGTGCAATGCTAAAAGTACTGATTCATTGCAAACACAAATATGACAATAGAGTAAAGTTGTCCAACATCTCAGCGACGATGCCTTTTCCCTAATAATATGAAATGTTTCAAAATATGTTTGCAGCCTCTTTCAGTTGTTGTCTGAATTGGTCTTACAGCATGTACCTTTGTTGTGATGGAATATTTTGCAGCATTGCTGAGCACTTGAGCGTGCCGAATTATCTGATGTATATAAATAAATATTTACTGATGTGGTCAAGAGATCACGCACGCGATGGTGGTTAAATGGAGGTTTTTGCGAAGGTCTGTTTTATTGTAAAAAGTCCTGTTCTGAATTTCACGCCGCCATTGATCGTTGACTATGCATGAAAATGGTTATCATGATTCTCAAATAGGTATTTTTTCTGTTCCGGTTCCGTGGGCCTTGTACTAGTAAACAAAAATGATAGCTTTGTCAAAAAATCTCCAAATCAATTACAGTGACTCCAAGGTAACGTCCCGTGGGGCCCAGGTAACGTACATAATTATATAATCATGTGCAAAGCAAAATGAACCATTAATTTGCACGGTTAAAATAAACGGCTGAAATTCATTTTTTAGGAAAACTGCGATTGAATAGCTTACTAGAAATTGAACCCAGTTACTCAATGAGCCGTGGGAGATGGACGCGTGTGTATGGGATGTCATAAAAATCTATCTGAACTAGTTTAGCCAGGAAGAATTAGACCTTCCTGCAGGGTCACTGACAGATGGTTATCTCATCAAATCAGATCTCAATTAACAATAAAGAAAAGGGGACCATGGTGAACCAATGGTCACCAATTAGGCATTGTTTGCTATATAGAGGGCGCAAGTAGCTATAAGTATTGCAGTGGGGATTTAAGTACTTACATGCAGGGGGAGAGGCAAGCGCAAAACATTTCTATAAGTAGAATTTGTCCAGCCCCGGGGTCCAGCCATTATGAATAAAGTTGCACGCAAGGTATCATTAGGAACTTTTAGATTTGCACGTCGACATAGTGAACTGTGACGTCCTTTTTAGGGTCTGCCGGCACTACCAGTGCCTTTTAAGGACATCACACGTAGCAGTACACTATGTCGGCCTGCAAATCTAAAAGTCCCTATTAGCTGGAGGAGGATTGCGCCACTGATTCACAGTGCTTTTGACGCCCCATGTAAGAGGAATGATCAGACTTGATTTAATAGGGACTTTTAGATTTGCGTGGACATGGACGTGTGACTTCCTTTTAAGGCACTGGCAGTCACACGTTGCAGTCCACGTTCTCGTCGTGCAAATCGAAAAGTCCCTATTGAGTGGACGAGAACGGCGTTAACGTCCACTAATCATGCGTGTCTTTGGCAAGCCGTTTTAACATTATATTCCTATTTCTTGATATCAAGAATTCAATTCTGGAAAGCAAGAATTACAATTTCTTTACAACAGAAAATCATCCTTGATATCAAGAATAACCATTGCTTTACAACAGAAAATCCTTTCTTGATATCAAGAATCCAATTCTTGATATCTCTCTCCATATAACAGACGTTTTATCCACATTATGCGCTGTATTTTAACAGACTTTTTAAAGTTAATCATTCTTAATCCTCGAAAGTCATAATCCTGATACATTATTGCCCGTTTAAATTTAAATGAAATTTGTGCAGACACACAAACACACACAGGCAAACACGCACACACACATCCTTCAACTCATTGGTATTACATAAACAGGTCTCGCATTTCTCTATCATTAAAGATAAACTTGAGTTCTGGTAATGCGATTGCATTGTGAAAGAAAAGGTGTGGAATGGATCAGAAAAGTTGATCATATAACATGTAAGTATTGGTGTGTAATGCAAGGTTCTGGAGTCATCAAAATCATCATAAATTGGCAGAGTCGTGGTAAAGTAACAATCACTTACACAGAAAGATGTACATGGGACAACACACATGGTGTCGGGGCTAGTACTACCCTGATTTCGTTATCTTTCTATGCTCATTACTCAGCCAGTATACATTTTCTTCCAAAATTGTTTGGCATATGACATTTATTTGTAATCTTGAACATTCAGTGTAAGTTTCGTTAGATTCTGTGAGAATTCATTTTCTTTTTTTACCAGAACTCAAGTTTATCTTGAACCTTCATGTCCTTGGTTATCTGATTCCCAAATCATTTCCAATGACAAAATACTTACCGCTACATGTTTCTACTAGACACTAGTCTGGGGAATAGGGTCGAACAAAACCCAAAGGTACATACACGCGCACCCACACGCACACACATTTATATACAGAAAAACTTAATGATTTCATTAAAAGCTGAAAGTATAGGTGGTAGATATATGCCATACCTTTCCATTTATTCAGATCATTATATATATATATTTGAAGCATTTTATTTTTCATTATGGGGAGAGATATTCTTTTTGATAATACGCACTAGGTTCAATGAAACTGAACGACCGTTGGCAAAAGTTCATACATACTTCACCGTTTTATCCTTGAAATACCCAATGGAACAATGTGACTGACAGATAAAAACGTACCTTAAACATTTTGCATTTGTAGTTGTTGCTGCTGTTCTATTTTTAAGGTTTGTTTGTTTGTTTCGAGTTTGCTGTTCTGTACGGGCAATGCTCGTTCTTGCATTCATTTTATTGTTCAAACCCCAAAGCTTGGTTGATTTTCTCTTCATGCATTTCTGTTATAAAGGTTGAACTTTCCATGATCTCTTCTCCATAAGATTGTTATTGAATAAATCTTAGATCTACCCTGACAAAAAGCGTAGGGTACATGTTCCACAGGGGAAATCGTTGGGCTGACACCCATGCTGGTTATACTTACTTTCCATTTGTATAAGCCAGCAAAAAATGACACCTTATAATGATATGATAGATTTGTTATTTGGTCGTCAAGAAACAATTACAAGTACCTCGTTGCAAGACTATGAGCTGAAAGTTTCCTAACATTGGAACTTCAACAGGTCGCAGCTATCCCCCCCCCCTCCCACCACCCCCGCCTCCTCCTTACAGGCCTATATCTTTGTCTCTCGTGGGATGGCGCAGGTGACGTAGGGTACGGTGTTCCTGGTGCCCCCCAGGACTCCGGCGAAAGACAGCGGTGGGGTATGGTCTGGTTTCTTGAAGGTGAATCTTTGCAGGAGACTCGTGAAACCAAGGTAGGTTTCCATCCTGGCTAGCTGCTCACCCAGACACATGCGACGGCCTGTATAAGAATAAATTACAAATTGATGGATATCAAAATTATGCCATACTAATAACAATGATAATGACGATGATGATGATAATCATTATAGCGCTTAGTACATCAACGAAGTCTCGAAGAGCTAAATATATATCATTGCCCCAGTCATCGTATTCAGGTTTTCCCGCACACAAGGGCTGCCCATTCTCCACTCCCTGTGGAGTACTCCAGCCAGGCGCCAATTTACAGGTGCTCGAAATGCTGTGCAACCTACGATGACCTACCGGGTACCCATTTAACACCTTGGAGAAGAGTGGCAAATGTTTATAAATGTCTTGGCAAAGGAAATAAGCCTGGGCTGGGACTCTTAACCCCTTAAACCTTGAATTGTGGGTGAAGCGAATTAACCGCTATCCCACGACACCTCCACAAATTATCTTACGGACATTTATGGTTACCGTTATCAATATATTAGCTACTATAATGAGAGAGTGAGAGAGAGGTAGAGAAAAGGAAAGAAGGGAGCAACGAGAGGTGTACGAGGAGAAAGTGAAAGAGAGAAAATTGCAGTTAAGCTATCGATGTTTTAGGGCGATGTCACATGACTTATATCACATTCAATCGGTACTTACCGCTGCTAAAAAATATCAATTCCTCTCTCTTGATGAACTCTCCGTCTTTACTGAGAAATCTTTCAGGTCTGAAGTCGTTAGTATCTCCCCACAAGTCCTCTCGGTTCAGAACCTTGTAGAGGTTGGATAGTATGGTGGCGCCCTTGGGGATTGTGTAGCCTCTCACCTGTGTGTCAGCAGCTGCTACGTGGGGAACGCCTAGCGCGAGTACAGCGCCCTTGCGTTGGACCTGGTAGAAAAGTGTTAATACTATGGTAGATCACTTACAAGTAAGAGGTTCATCTGATGGTTGATTTACCTTGATAATTTGCTCTTTCTTCACAAACTTAAGTAGAAATATTGCTTGCTTTGGTAAACTTTCATTTGCGTGCTACAATCTTCTTCAGACCTATGTCGTAGCTGGTCATGTTGCAGATGCAGTACAAGAGCCTTTGATTATGCATGCCAAACCGGTTCGCGTTAGGCACAATTTGGTGATCTCTTGCATTTTTTTTTCAATCTTGAAATGATTTGTCAACGATTTGTTATATATATATATATATATATATATTTTGTTAATAGTATATGTGTATATTGTATATTACTTTTCATTATGTCGAAAAATGCAGAAACAAAATCGAACAACCAATCAAATTTGGCGAATGCTGTTTTGTTGATAGAGCACAAAACAGAAGATATTCGCCATGTGGTGCCCAATTTAGCCAAACTTTGTGTATAGATGGCGCTGTGCAGCACGACGAAATGGTGCAGTAGGAACTTAAAAACAGCCCATGCTTTGACACAATGTCTCAAGATGTTCTCAAATAAATTCTCAAATATCCAAAATTGAAAAAGGCCTATCTAAACCATACAGTATTACCATATTAAATAGAACAAATGAATTATACAATGTACGAACATTGATAAGTATTTATATACTAAACAAAATATGTTTACGGATTATATTTGAGTTTAAGAATAAGACAAAACGTTATATATTGCTTGATTTAACTGAGAGGAAGAAAAAAAGGGCATCTCCGATTATGGTTATGGCTGTCTGGGGTTGGTATTGCGGGTAGAATTGTACGATTGAAATTTACCTCCATCAATACAGCACTCGTGTATGGGAGATTCTTGCGATCGTCGAGCTTCGGGAGGCGATGTCGTCCGACCACCTGATCAAGTTCGGTCTGAACACGTGACTGGATGTCCGGATGTGCCATCATGAAGAGAATAGACCAATTGAGCGTGTTTGTTGTCGTGTCGGTCCCGGCAAAGAACAGGTCTTTGATAGCCGCTTCTAGGTTGGCCTGGCTAAATGATGAATCTGTTCCCTGGGTCGATAAGACAGCATATGCAGCTTTAAGGAAGTGAGGTTACATTATGTTTTCGTCTGGATTGGCAAGAATGCTGTCATTATGAATAGAATAAATATCAGGGTAGATGTTTAAAAGCGTATGTATTATATTTCGTCGCGGTGAAAGTTTTGTTTTAGACCTATCAAATTGAAACCAATGACGTAGGCATATCCCATTTAAAAGTCTTATGACAGGGGTTGACAAACATTCTTTTTACTTCTTTTAAGGCGGCATTTAAGTGACATAAGACTGCGATGCGTCAAAAACGTAAAGACAATATCTAACATGATTTATTAATGGAGAGTTCAAATAATACGTTAAACCATTGGTGAATGGGCTCAATGCCTTTAAAAGCATCGTTTAACAATGTTAAATCTGAGATACACGGCCCTACGTGTTATCAATGTCTGTGATATGGTATAATATTGATGCCCTAAACAAAGTCGCGCTTCAAAATGATTAAGAAGTGCCTCAAAAAATTAAAAATCTTTGAGGGACCGGTTTTACCATACTCGTTTTATCTCAATAGACTGTAGTGTTATGAAAACCGTTAGGAAAACGCAAAATTTGGTTTCGATTTCAAATCACAAATATCTTGATAATCAAACAGCCGATCGGGTTGTAAAAGTCATGTGGTTCCTGACTGACCTAAAGGTTTATAATTATCATTGCAGCAAGAGCTAAATCCAGGATTTTGTTTCAGATAACAAGTTGGGCCATGCATCTCAGATTTGTCATTGTTAAACACAATCGCAATCGTATCCGGACCCTACCCCCAGACAACTCCCCTAGGATAGTTGTCCGGGGATAGTTGTCCGAGAGGATGGTTGTCGTAGGGGGTAGTTCCCCAGGGGGGGGAATATTTTTTTTACACGCTAGCCTGGCCAGTTTTGCCGTAATACTCGTAAAAGTGCGCTGGTGAGAAAGCTTACATAATAGGCATGCACGCAGTTAGTGGACATGGTTGCTCGCTAGCTGATCGTTCGTTTTTTCGTGTCTCCTTTAAATTAAATTGAATCAAATTAAGCTTTTGAATTCCATCGCCCGATGGCTGCGATGGCCATCTTATGTTTATTAGCCAGCTATGCCTTCGTCTGATGATTGTCATGCATGATGTTCATTAGTAATGCACCTCGCAAGTTGGCTGCTAGCTACTCTAATATTAGTCGCTTCCATAGTAGTTATCATAGAAATGGCCAGGCTAGCGTGTACAAAAAAATGCGCGTCCGGGGATAGTTGTCCGGGGGTAGTCGTCCTAGGGGGTAGTTGTCCGACAGGTAGTTGTCCGGGAGGTAGTTGTCCGGGGGTAATTAATTGTCCTGGGGTAGTCTTCCTTGAGGGTGGTTGCCCTAGGGGGTAGTTGACTGGGGGTGGTTATCCGGGGTGGATTTCCATGGGGTAGGTGTCCGAGAACCTATCGCAATAACTCCTCGCAATTGACATTAATAATAAGAGATCTATCTACCTTTGTTTCATTTAACTTGTTGAGATACTGATCAATGAAGTCTTTTGGGTGCTCGGGGTCAAGGTTCAGCTCGTGAGATTTGATCATGGTCCTGACGAAGGTGTTCAGTTCTCTGGTGTTGGAAACGAGGGCTTTGACTGCACCAAACGGAATCTTCGAAATGCCAGGCAACGGGAGAAAAAAAATCCAAGCGCCACCACCAAACAACTCAATGTTTCTTATCAACAGCTCTATGATCTAAAACGAACACAATCGCCCAAAAAAAACATTTAAAAAACAACTTTATTTATTTGGCAATTTCAATGGCCCTGTCCCACAATGTCCATTAAGTGGTTAAAGAGAAGGTTGAGTTCTTGGAGGAAGTGAAAAATAATTTGTTAGCGTTATCAATGTATTATGCAAGTGTGGAAAAACATCAGATAAAAAAATGTTCCCTGAAAAGCATGGCTCTTCAAATGCCTTAATATTCTAAATATGGCATGTGACATCATAAAATTCCGGACGGATTTTTATGCCACATATTCGTGTGTTCCCATGTACATCTTTTTGTGTACAGTATTTGTAACTTTACCAAGACTGGGCCAGATTTCTTATCATTCTAATAATTCCAGAACCTTGTAGTATTTGAGAGTATTTTTCTTAAAACGAAGACATTAGTATGCATGCACTTTCTCACAGGTTTCACGGCGAACCGCTGCATATTACAAGGGCATACCGTTATGCACTTGTATTGTGCAGCGGTTTGCCGTGAAACCTGTGAGAAAGTGCACGTATTTTGTCTTCATTTTAGGAAAAAAATACTCAAAAAAAATACACTGTTGGTGGAATAATTATGTTTACCCCAATTTATGGAATGATTTTGACAATGATTTTTTCTTCATAGATCTAAATAATAGTAGGCCTTTACATTCTCAGATTTGATTGAATAATAGTGTGTGAGTGTTTGTTTTTGCGTGACTGCTAAAGCATGTGTATGCTTCTATGCTAATCAACTAGGGGACCTACGTCCTTAAGTCATAACTGACAGTAATGGGGATTAATGCCTCATAAAAGGGCACTAATGTAGTACATCGACACGGTTTTGATCCTGGGAGCTCACAGTAACGAGGCCTTTGCTTAGCCACTTAATCATGACCGTACGCAGCGGGGGACTAGGGTTCGTCGCCGCCCCCACAAATACAAAAAACAAAGAAAATGCAATAAAGTGTTAATAATTCATTGCATTTTGCCCCGACCTCTAACATGAAAGAAATCCTCCATGTTGGCATGCCTATAACCATACTGCATGGCCCTACAGAGGAATTTTTCCTGATGGGGACCGGGGGAAAATGCAATAAATTATTGATAATTTATTGCATTTTCTTGGTTGTTTTTTGTATTTGTGGGGGCATCGACGTACCCTACCCCCCCCCCCCCCCCCCCCCGCTGCGTACAATCATGATTCAGTGGCAAAGCAAAGGCCTCGTTACTGTGAGGCCCCATAATAAAAACCGTGTCGATCAGCTATGTATCCTTTTGTGAGGCATTAATCCTCATTACTGTCAGTTATGACTTAAAAACGAAGGTCCCCTAGTTGATTAGAATAGTAGCACACACATGCTTTAGCAGTCACGCAAATCAAACACTCGCAAATTAATATTCAAGAAAATCTGAGAATGTATGCTATTATTTAGATTTATTAGGAATAAATCATTGTCAAAATCATTCCATAAATTGGGGAGAAACATAATTATTCCACCATTATGACCAACAGTGTATAAGAAAATTGACACGAAACAGGTAAGAAAGATATGACTTTTAAATCATGACCAATATTTGAACATTATTGTTAAAGATTTAGTTGATTTTTGGTATGTTATAGAACTTAGGGTATTAAGGTATTAGGGTATCTCCATTCCAGTGCTATGTTATGTTGGGTATAATGCCAATTTCGTCTCCTGCAGTGACGTCTTATGATATTGTGCAATACAGCTCCGAAACTGGGTTTTTTTTCTGAGCGTTCTGGTTCGTCATGTTTTAAGCTATATTCCAGAATTATTGATGATTTCTAAGAAAAATGATGATGATTTCTAAGAAAAATCATTGTCATGTTCGGAATCTCCTAAAAAAAATTTTTTACATTTTCCCCTCATTTTTTTAGCACGTTTTGGTTAGAGTGACCCTTTAACATACTTACATGCTTGAAATCTGTGTCGTCGTATTTGTACTGTGTTCCTAAAACGATTGAGCAGATGATGTTGGCCACCGCCTGACCGAAGATTGTGTTGGGGTCGAAGGGGGTCCCCCTTTTCTCCTCGATGGCGGACCCAAGCTGGTCCATTTCTCTTGCAACGATATCTTCGTAGCTCTTCTTCCCGACCCCGAGACTCCGGAAGACAGAATGGACGAACTTCCGTTGTTCCCTCCATGTATCTCCGACGGACAACAGTACACCTAATTAACCACAGCGACAAAACAGTAGATCATTTCGGAGTTCATCAGTTAAGTTAAAATGTAGTTACTTGTTAAATAAGGACTAATTAAAATCGGAAATGAGAATATGAACGAGCCTTCGGTAAAAGTAAAGAGCTATTTTGGTTGTTAACTCCCCCGCCCCCGCCCCCGCCCCCCCCCCCACTCAGTGTTATTTAGGGTACGCATATGCTTGTTCTCTCTTTTTGAAAGCACCCCCTATCTGAGGACTGCCAACATTTCCGAACCCCCCCCCCCCCTTCGCGGGCTTTTCGCGGGCTTTTCCTGCCTTGGAGACCCCCCTAAATCAAGAAAAATGCTCAATGTACCCCAGTAAATTCGGAATAATTTCTCAGGAGTCCAAAGAGATGAGAGAGAAAAAAAAGGGGAAAAAAGCCTTTTTAAAGAAATCTCAGGGTAAAAAGTCAAAAACACCCCTTTTTTACGATTCTCGGGCCGGACTTTGTCGCACGAAAAGTACCCCTTTACCTGACATTTTGGTAACACGCATGCGGTCATTCTGACGTCTGAGTGAGGGGGGGCGGGTTGGCTCCACGGTGTAATGCAATATTGAACGTCTAATAAAATTGTGGGAGCGTCTGGCAAAAAAAAAAAAATTGACGCACGCGTACGCGCCCGCCGTGACGCGCGCACGGACATAGTTGTGACCGTTGTGACCCAAAATTTACCCTTGAACATCAAGTTTATGCATATTAGGTATAATTCAGAAATGACAGTGTACATGTATAAATGAAATATGGTTAATATCAGAAATTAACAAAATGGCGCCTAAATGACGTCGCGACAGATCACCCAATTAATAGAATTTGTAAACCAAGGAAACCGCCATCTTGAGCGGGTTGCTTGATGCTGATGGCGGCCTAAAGGTAGAATAGGCGATAAAGAACTAACACACACAAGGGTGCAATGCAAGTGCAACTGCAGTGCAACTGCATTTACGATGTAGTCGAAATGTATTCATGACTTCTTTTAAAGGGACTTGGTAACATTGTTCAGATGAGATATAGTAGTGCTTACTGCTAAGGTAGTGACTTCAATTCTAGATGTAAAGTTAAGGATAATCTGCAAATTTTAGTGAAAACGGACCATTATTAATGATACAAATTGGGAAAAACTGTTCTGATCGATTCCTTAATTTTCCCAACTTTTTAATTACAAATTAATTACATTTAAGGTGAATGTAAATCATCACAAAGGAATAAATTGGCTCTACATACCATTCCAGACATTTAAGTGTTGACATAAATTTTAATAGCCTGTTCAAAAATGGTTGGGAGAATTTACTGTTAATCACAGTTAGAGGGTGTTGCACAGTGACGTCCTCAAAGAAAACCATAGATATCTTCGTGGTTTGAGAGTGTTTTCAGGATTTTTTTGCATGTCAGAGGGTTAGTACAGTTGAAGGAATATAATAAGTAACATTTTAGACAAAAATTAAGCAATTTTTTCATCAACCTTCAACAATGTTACCAAGTCACTTTAAGGAAAAAGTGAATAATAAATAAATACTTTACATTTTGAATTTATCTGACGTAATTTAACCTTACCATTCTTCCCTCCTCCTGATATTTCCTTCATGATTTGACTCCCAGGTCGATTCTGGAGGTCCGGATTTCGGAAGGCTTCGACGACGACCTCGTAAGAATTCAGGAGAACTATCAACTTCGGTCCGACATTGAACGAAACAATATCCCCGTAATTGTCGGCCCATGATGAAAAGAGAGCAAGTAGGTCGGATCTGCCATTGCGAGAATAGACTACGTATAAATAACCAAATAAGTTCAAAGAAATACAAATTAAAGTATTGGAGAAATCTACTTAAAATCAATTTTGATACCAAAATGTACATTCCATTTTCAAATTATTGCTTGCGTCAAAGTTATATTATCATTTTCAATAGGTCATGGACAAAAGCCTTGAGATTGCCTCAGGTTGATCAGAAAAAACATGTTTACGATCGCATTCGAAGTAGTTATCGTGTACATGGTTAGGGTTAGATTATGTTTGGTTATATAAACATATAATTTGGCTTGGATTCGACTTGATCAACCCCGTGTCCAAACACATTTTCCCGTGATTAGGCGTGATTAGTTATACCGTTTCGGGATATTTATACGATGAAATCCCTGTTTTCACGAAGTGACGGTAGTGAAAAAAAATTGCATTCACTTTGCGTTACGATTTTCCTCACTACCGTCACTTCGTGAAAACAAGGACGAATTGTGTGTGTGGACGCTTACTAACGATACGTCGTATAACGAAACGTCGTATAACGAAAAGATGCCCAAACATGCGTTTCGTTATACGTAGTATAAAGAATCACGCCTAATCACGGAATGTGTTGTGTGTGGACGTAACTAGTATAACTACTCGAACTAGAACGGTATAACTGGGCGGAGCTTAACGTGACCTCGAGCGAAAGGAGACCTGACCTCTCATGTCCGCTTCCATTTCATGATCGCAGTAGCAAACTGCGCACCTATACGACATTTCGCTGTAGAGTTTCAGGATTACATTCTTCTGTGTGTGGACACCCTGGAATGTATAAGATGGTTCTTTATATGACGTTTCTTGTGTGTGGACACCCTGAAATTTATACGATCATTCTTTATACGACGTTTTGTTATAGAGTTTCGAGAAACATTGTTTTGTGTGTGGACACGCTGCAAGTCCACAGGAGTTCATAAAAGCTTGTTTGCTATTGTGATTACCCCTGGGCCCTATTTCACAAAATGACAGTTTTTGTTATAAGCTATACTGAAATCCTCGCTTCTTATTTGTTATCAGCAGATTTGTCACTGATTTTTGTCATTTATCAATTTAAAAAAAGGGCTTCGTGAAACGGGTCTATGTTGCCGATAAGTTGTTCAGTAGGCCTAAATGTTGTAAGGTCTTATGAAATACTTGTTATTCTGTAAAGAGTTACCTAAATTAGTCATAGAGACTAGCTAATGGAAGTATATTTTCACGAGGTAGTTGTACGGGGTAATCGAGATGGGGAGATTTAGGAATCGGATTTAGGGTCATTTTGGGGTCTATAGCTGTCTGGAACGGTATAGTGGTGGAGAAGCTGTCCGGGTAGGTGCCCCAGGGATAACTGTCCGCAAATGTCCGGGTAGCGGGGTAAAGTGTTCTATGAAAACAGTTGTCTGGCAGTGGCGTACCTATGGGGGGGCAGGGGGGGCAGAGTGCCCCCCCTGACGGGCTCCAGGGGAAAAAAAAGAAAAGGGGAAAGAAAAGAAAAGAAAAGAAAGGAAAAGGAAAGAAAAAGAAAAAAGGAAAAGGGAAGAAAAAAGGAAAGAAGAGAAAAAAGGAAAAAAAGAATTGAAAAAAGGAAGAAGACGAGAAAAGGAAGAAAAAGGGAAAAGAAAAGAAAAGGAATACAAATGGAGAATTTAAAAAAAAAGACGTACGCACCAGGGGGGGGGGGGGGGCAGTTGACCCCAGATATTTTTGAAAACGTACAGTTTTTTTCCTGAAAATGTAGTGTAGGCCTATACCAAATCCTTCAATTCTACTTTTGAAAATGCAAAAGTACCATCATGACCAGTTCGGTCGCTCGAACTCCCTTCACTCCTTTTGCTTGTGAGATTCTTCGAAAACTTTTAACGCATCTTTCCCCCTCCCCTACCAGAAAAATATTCCGCATACGGCCCTGAAAAATTAAAACAAATGAAAATAGGAAAATATAAGTGATATAACAAATTTGAAACTCTTCGCTGGCGCGAAGTGCTTGCTAGCCTATTTTGTATTAAATGTTTTCACTTGCTCGTCCCCCTGAAAAAAGAAAAGGATTAGTATTGCCTAGAATACAATTGTGCCTGCCCCGACGGACCCCGACCTGCAACGATGGCAACAATAACACACAATATATGTACCAAATGTTACTAAAAGAGACTAATTCATTTTTCTCGCTCGCTACACTCGCTCGCGATTAAAATGAATAGACATTGCTTTGGAAACAATTGTGACCACCCTTGACCTGCAACAATATCATTAAAAATGGAAGAGTTTTTTCGCCCTCTCGCCAAAAAGGAATTGAATCGCGTTAAACGCGATTGCGTCCATCCTGACCTGCACCAATAAAAACAAGTTTATTTATTAATTTCTATTAAAAGAGAATTTATTTTTTTTGCTTGCTCGCTATGCTCGCTCGCCAAAATGGAATTGACACCACTAACGTGCCCGCCCCAACCTGCAACAACCAGTTAATAATTAACAGAAGAAAAAAAGAAGTTTTGGTGTGCTCGTGCTCCCCAAAACGGAATTAACATCACCTTAAACATAATTGTGTAAGCCCTGCCCTGCAACAAAAAAATCTGAAATTTATGAACCAATTATCATTACAAAAAATTTGCTCGCTCGCTACGCTCGCTCGCCAAAATAGAAATAACACCGCTTTTAATAATCACGTCCCTGACATGGAACAATGAACCCAAGTTTTATGTACCATATTTTCCCTCAGTAAAAGAGAAGTGATTTTTTTTGCTCGCTCGCTACGCTCGCTCGCCAAAATAGAAATAACACCGCTTTTAATAATCACGTCCCTGACATGGAACAATGAACCCAAGTTTTATGTACCATATTTTCCCTATAAAAGAAAAGTGATTTTTTTTTCGCTCGCTACGCTCGCTAGCTCGTGGAATTATGTGCCCACCACTAACCTGCTACAATATCATTAAAAAGAGAAATATAGGGGGTTGCCTGCCCGCCAAAATGGGATTGGCATTGCCTTAAACACGATTGTGCCCGCCCCCTACCTGCAACAATGAAACAAATTTTATATAGCAATTCATTGAGAGAAAGGTGTATTTTTGCTCGCTAGCTAAAATGGGTATAAAATCACCCTAAACACAATCATGTTCCCGCGCCCTGCATGGGACAATTGAACCAAGTTTAAGTGGCAATTATTAAAAAAGAAGTTATTTTTTTTCTTGCTCGCTACACTCGTTTGCAAAAAAATGAAATTAACGTCGCTAACAAGTGAATGTTCCCACCCCCAACTTGCAACAATACCAGTTTATATACCAAATGTTACTTAAAGATTTTTTTTTGCTCGCTCGCTCGCCAGAAGTGAAAATTAGCATCGCCTTTTTTGTTTGTTTCGGTCGCTTGCCCCCCCTGACGGAGTACCCCAGGTACGCCACTGTTGTCTGGGTAGCATGGGTGTCGATCCCGGGGGGTGGGGGGATATATCCTCCCCAATATTTCAGGTGGGGGATGGCCTGTACAATCACACCCCCCCCCCCCCCAATAATTCACTCTCAAAAAAAAATAATAATTAAGAGAAAAATTAGTGATGAGAGCCCGATGAGAGTAGTTAATGTTGTTAAGTTGTTTCCGTTCACCCTTTTTAAAATTCACGTCATTGTATCTTTATTGGTGTTTTTTCACTCATTTTATTTCTTGATATTCCCTAAATTATGTCACGACTTATTTTTGTTTTATTGAAAAGCTGATGCAGGCCTATGTCACTTGCGTTCTGGTGGGGGGCTTGGGGGCGCTAGCCCCCCAAATAAGAACGAATCTTCTTTCTCTAATAATTTATTGAAACGTCGGCTCGGTGTAAAAATGTCAGAGGAAAAAATGTCAGAGGTAAAAATGTCAGAGGTAAAAATGTCAGAGGTAAAAATGTCAGAGGTAAAAATGTCAGAGGTAAAAATGTCAGAGGTAAAAATGTCAGAGGTAAAAATGTCAGAGGAAAAATGTCAGAGGTAAAAATGTCAGAGGTAAAAATGTCAGAGGTAAAAATGTTAGAGGTAAAATATATAAAAAAGCATGTTACAGGTTGAATATTGGTAATGTTTGTATATTAGGCTTATCGAAAAGATATAACATAGGATGCTCTGCAGTCAATAATTTCAGCGCTGCTTTATTTTCTTCTTTCTGTAACTTTTATTTACCTTTCTGCCCGAAATTGGGACTTTTTGCCCGATTATTTCCGAGGGGAGACGGGGGGGGATGTGTATCCTTCTTTTGGGGGCATAGTGACCCGGCTGCCTCCCCCTCATATCGAGTGATACTGGTACACTGAGCAAACTTCTGGGTCAAAAGAATGTCTAAAATCGAGTAGTTTGGCCATGAATAATTATAGGCCGAGTTGTGGCTCGATGGTGTAATCATTAAATAAAAAGAAAATTCATCACAGCCCCCCCCCCCCCCCCCCCAAAAAAAAAAAAAGAAGAGGATTAGATATCACGCTGTGAGTCCTCCGTCCCCACTTCACCGTCCCTTCTGAAGATTGATGGACATTTTAAAACGTGGCAATGACTACTATAAAATGTAATTTCCTACAAAAGCATATTTCCAACAATTTCACTTTCTTGTGGGCTTGATACTTTGATACCTTGATACAAAGCAGAAAGCCGCCCATGTTACATCTAATGCTAACCGCACTATCACATTCCAGAGAAGCGCGCGCTTTGCAAAGAGTTGATCGTCGATCACTATTGCGGTATAAATAGTCTGGGAGAACATCAATAAGCAGCTTTGATACTCTGATACAAAGCAGAAAGCCGCCAATGTTACATCAAATGCTAACCGCACCATCACATTCCAGATAAGCGCGCGCTCTGCAGAGGTTCTGTTTAAACTACATCGTTCTATAATTATTTGCTGTGAGAGATCAAACTCTGAAATTGACAAATATTTATTCATGAGTAACATATCAGAAACATAGTTTTACTGTACACATTTATAGCATCATGATCAAGTGCGTCAATCCGAGTTTGAGCATGGGGGGGGGGGGGACACAATTACATGTCACCTTTACAGTTACTTTCAAAATTATACCACGTTATGTTGCTACACACACACTCTCTCTAGTTATTCTGTTTCACGGCATGTACTTTCATTGGTGACCGGTTCATTTATTGTCTTTTTTATCTTTGACGTTTCATTACATATTTAGAGCAAGAAGAAGATTCGTTGTATACCGTTCTCGACTCTCAATCCTTGTTTGAATCCAGTTCCCTCCCCCCCCCCCCCCCTGCGGAACCTGTGACGTTTCATTTGATTATCAGAGAAAGAAGACGATTCGTTGTACCGTTCTCGACTCTTAATCCTTGTTTGAATTCAGTTTTCCCCCCCCCCCCCCCCCCCCACCCTCCCGCGCGGAAGCTTTAACATTACATTAAATTATTAAAGAACTTCTTTTCTGACAAAACATGGGGGGACGTGTCCCCCCGCCCCCCCCCCCCCCCCCCCCCCCAGGATTGACGCCCCTGAACATGATACTGCTTGTATACAAGCAGTACTCGTACAAGTCTACACATTAAACAAAATGCATCATGAATTTATTGGCAGAACAAAAACAGTTGAAATTGAGGGACTTATACTGTATTTCTCCCACGTTTCTTAATCACAAACATGATTTTTTTAATATAAAGTTACGCAGTGTTATGGTCGAAAGTCGAAAGCACATGCCAAAATACCTGGGTTGATATTCTCAACGTTTACCACTTGTAGGCCTACTATCTGACATTCTTCAAGCGAAGCTTTGATATTGTTTGTTAAACGTTTGTAATAAAGTATTGATGAGGGGGACAAAGCATCCGTGTCTTTTTATTAATGTTTTCTTGTCATAACAGTTTTTGCTGGGATGGACATGAAGATGGGTCTGATTACTGAATTTGTGGAATTTCTGTGCGATCTTTATAACTGATTCCCTGTTGTATCTCATTCAATCTTAATATTCTATGTACTTGGGCCTACTTTCTCAAAACCAAATAAACATTAAAACATCAACAAATTTAAAATATCGAAAAATGATAGAAATTAATATATGCAAACCTGATCACAAAATATAAGTTTCAAATTTATTTTCCACATTGTATTATCCTCAGGACATGTACGAAGTACAATACACAGTCATTTATAAAATATAATAGACTAGCCCAGTACCTTACATCTTGACATTTTGTGTGATAAAGTGCAGAGATATTATGACATTTTTGTTGGCATCTCTGACATTTTTACCTCTGACATTTTTTCCTCTGACATTTTTACCTCTGACATTTTTACCTCTGACATTTTTTCCTCTGACATTTTTTCCTCTGACATTTTTTACCTCTGACATTTTTTCCTCTGACATTTTTACCTCTGACATTTTTACCTCTGACATTTTTTCCTCTGACATTTTTTACCTCTGACATTATTACCTCTGACATTTTTACCTCTGACATTTTTACCCCTGACATTTTTTCTTCTGACATTTTTACCTGGCACCGAAACGTCAAAGCTTCCGCGCTTCGTGCGGGAGGGCGGGGGGAATTGCACTCAGACAAGGACACAACGAATCGTCTTCTTTCTCTAATAATCTAATTAAACGTCAAAGCTTTCGCGGGCGGGAGGGGGGAACTGAATTCAGACAAGGATTAAGAGTCGAGAATGGTACATCGAATCGTCTTCTTTCTTTAATAATCTAATGAAACGTCAGAGCTTCCGCGCTACGCGCGGAGGAAAGGGGACTTGATTCAAACATTAAGGATTAAGAGTCGAGAATGGTACATCGAATCGTCTTTTTCTTTAATAATCTAATGAAACGTCAGAGCTTCCGCGCTACGCGCAGAGGAAGGGGAACTTGATTCAAACAAGGATTAAAAGTCGAGAACGTTCCAACGAATCCTCTTTTTCTCTAATAATTTAATGAAACGTCAAAGCTTCCGCGCTTCGCGAGGCTTGGGGATGGGGGTGCAACCCGCCACACACTTCTACCTCTTGGTTGCTTTGATCCATTGCCGAAAATATTTTGGCACCTATCATCCCCCCCCCCCCCCCCCCCCAACCACGGATACAAATCGACACCCTTGCTGGGTAGGTATAAATGTGTCGTGAGCTAGTTGTCGAGGTATTTATCCTCAAGTGTAAATGTCCGTCCGGTTGTAGTTATCGTCTGAACGTAGTTGTCCTAGTAGTTTATGTGGGGGTTCGTTTTGGTAGTTATCCTCAGGGTTAAATGCCGGGTAAAGTATTGTTCTTTGAAACTACCTTGTCTAGCTGGTTAGGTTATGTAGGGAGTTTGTTCGGATAGTTATCCTCATGGGAGTGACAGATAAAATTGTCCAGGGGGGGGGGTGTCCAAAAGATTCATCCGCAGGAGTTGTCCTATTAAGGATTGTCCATGATGCAGGTCCGGCTACATGTCGCTGTCGTGTTAACAAGATATTATACACTCACCCGATGAGCTTCAAAGCGACACCAAGGAGAGGTAGTCCATTCGGCCCAGGCGGCAGATTTCGAGGACGGTTTATTATTCGCTTCATAAACCACGCGACCACTAGAGCAATGACAGCCGTCAGCAGCAAATAGGAACGCTCTACTTGCCAAAGGTCCATGATCATCCGTTACAGAGAAAAAAAACGCATGCGTCTGTTTCACTTAATTCAAGAAAACTGTTGACACACAATAATGTACGTTTTCGTTAGCGACTACTGAATTTTTCTGTCCCGTGATCATTTGAGTTTATGGCGGCCGGTAGCTGTTTCGATTATATCAAAACGATTTGCCAGAGAAGAATGAATAGCAATGTTTGTTTAAAAGAGGAAGGACGTGTATTCCGTGCATTATCGGTCTGATTAGAGGGTGCAATGTTCTCTTTGGATAACATTTTTTACCTGTTCGACCCTCTCCCCCCCCCCCCCCCCCTTCCAGTATATTGATTTAATGTTCGCTTGTCTACGGAAGCTGTTGAGGACTTGTTTATTCTTGTGTGTATGGGGTGCCTCATAACATACAGCGAGAGTTTGAATGGTATGTCTTAAGACGTACTCGGCAATCATCAGTGAAATTTTGGAGGTATATGCTTGCCGTAGAAGCTTCTATGCCATGTGTTTATTCTGGGAGCTTGCCATGAAATGTTCAGGAGCCATGCTTGCAACGATGCTGTTCAACGCGCACTCTTTGGAACACTTTAAAAAAATGCTATGCCTTAACTAAAAATTATCATAATGTGTAGTTTTCTTGCTTAGACCATTATGAAATTCACAAGACGATAAGAAGGTATTACCGCAACGACATGACTTAAGAATGTTCAGTGAGCACGGCTTTGTACTTTTCTTACGATTTTGCCAATCAAAATTTCCTTATATTTTTTGAGACACCCTGTCAGTCATTACTAGTTTCAGGCCTCTGCTACTCAAGCCGTCATAAATCATTAATATGAACAACTAATAAGGGGTCTGTAATGATAACAATATCCATTATGAGGGCTGCGAAATGAGTCTCCAAGATCTTTGAACCTGAGTCGCAATGATACTGAGGTATACGTATTTTTGTTGACGCTGCCAATATTAAACCCATAAATTGTTCTTATGAAGACTATTGTCCTCATTTTTTACATATGTCTTTTTTAACGTTTCACGTCTACACTACAAAAAATTGAGCTTATTGATTTATCATGTTTAAACACATTTAAATAGTTGTTTTCAAATAAATTAATAAATAGACGTAAAAATCAGCATCCATGCACTTATTCCGATATCGGTATTAGCTCCGATTTCGTCTACCTTTAAAACGGGACGTCCTTATGACAGGATTGTAAAGGCTTTTTCTAAAAATCAGCTCAAAGGGCAATTTCAATACCTACAATATTCCCATAGAAATCATGTTTACCTACTTGTAAAGTTTGCATTTCAATAGTTCATGGACAGGGCAACTGAAATTGTCTTTTTTGTTATTCCGTCTGTCAATAATTTTACCGTAAAGTCGTTAAATTCGTTAAAGAGGTACTGATTATGCATGCTTGTGTTGATACTACCGATATTGCACCCATAAATCGGCAGCCATGCATGCCTTTATCCAGATATCGTTTTTACGCAGCCTTATTCAGAGACCCCTGGTGGGGAGAGAGAGGAAGGGAGGGAGGGGGAGGGAGGAATGAAGGCCGAAAGAAGGGCAGATACAAACAAAATTACAGGGGAAACATAAAATAACGTAGAGAATCAGGGCATTGTAATGGTATAAATTTCATTATAAGATGATTAAACGGATCAAATGATTGGTTGAGAGCGTACACGTGACCAGGCGTTTATTTTGCCTTACATGTATGTTTTCACTAATGACCGGTCATTGGTAAAATTATGATATGAAACATCATTTTATAAAACAAATAAAACATAATTTTAAAAAACAAATACAAAAACATCATTTCATAAAACCAATAAAACATCATCTTACGAAACATATAAAACACATTATTTTATTCGGGCATTAGTAAAATTACCCGCACTCGGTACCTTCGAAACAGTCCAAACACCCTCAGTTATCGCCTCGAGAGTGTTAAGACTGTTCCGAAGGTACCTTGTGTGGGTAAATCTTACTAATGTCCTCATTGCTGTGTAGTATTTGTATACTAATTCATCACTAGTCATTGATCTACCATAGGCCTACATGTTTATGCTTTTGGTATCTCATAATTTACCCTTGTCCAAATGTAGTACCAAATTAAGCTGTATTCAATTAAATGTATAGTAGATAGGATACATAGGCCTGCAACGAAACGTGGTTGATAATATTTGTATCTATTTTATGTGCAAGCAAAATAATGATACTCCATAAATTTTGAATATATTTGCTTGTTCTGCTTTCATCTCCTTTAATAATAATGGATTTATATAGCGCTAAATACGGAATATCATTACCCCGGTCATCGGATTCAATCACGCACAATGTGCACCATCTCCACTCCCTGGGGAGTATTCCTACTATATGGTCACCGTGAGGGCATAGGCAATAACTAACAACATTAATAATAATAATTGTAATAACAATAATCATTAGCAACTCCAAAGAAAAAACGACGAAAAAAATATGAGATGTTAAAAGGGAAAGGGGAGGCCACATCCGTTTATAAAGATAATGATGCAACCCCCCCCCCCCCCCCCCCCCCCTCTCTCTCTCTCTTTCGTTCTCTCTCTCTCTCTCTCTCTCTCCCTCACACACACACACACACACACACATACACACCCTATCACACATAGTCACAAAGCTATTACGATGTGTATAATCAATATGGGTTATATTTCGTTCCACAAATATACTTACAACACATACCAGTTTGCACGATAAAGCATCAATAACAAAACAACAATTATCTGCTTAATAATTAGATTATATACTAAAAAATTACCACCAACTTTGTTAACAGGTATGTATGACAAACTCACAACTGTGATTGTATTATTTACAGTATATTAAAAAGTGCACAAAATATGTAATTACTTTTCATACGACATGATATAAACTACAATCAAATCAGTCTATAGCGACCACCCAAGAGAAACACAAAAAGTGGCCTTTGTAGACAGGTGGTCTTTGTAGACAGGTTCCTTTAGTAGCCTACATGATTCAATGAGAAACTTTTTTCAAGGGAAACATCAAAAGTGGCCTTTGTAGACAGGTGGTCAATAAAGCAGGTTGGCTGTAGTACATTAAGATGAGAAATACGGATGCATGAGTTGTTCTAATCTGGGAAATTCCATTTTATTGAAGATTCACAAGACCAAAAGTCCATGAGACTGAAGATTTTCAGGAGGAAAAAATTGTCGGTCTCTCGAAATTTAAGTCAAGTAGACAAGACCGATGCTCTAAAAACTGAAGATCCGCATGACATAAGGAAAATGAGTTGAAACTTTACAAGCTAGACCAACATTTTGGTCTAGTGGATCTGGGGGGTGTTTCACAAAGATCCTAAGTCGAACTTAACTCTAAGTAGGACTTAAACATAATAGAGAGCCATTTGTAGCCTTATTTTGAAATATATTCAAAAGAAAAAATTGAAGTATTTTAGATTTCTCATAAATTCCACATCAAGAACTTGAAATCTCCTTGATAAAAGTAAATATGAATGATTTGAATCAACATTTAATACCTTTAAAAATAACTTTCACAAAATAATTGTATAGATGCTAACAGCTACATGATGTAATGTACATTTGATCTCTGTATATTAATCGCCAGTGACTGTGTATGCACATTTTGTGTAAATTTCTTCTACAACATCAATTTTTTTATCATTTTCATTCATATGCAGATTGTGCTATTATTTTTCTAACACCTCAAGAGTTATAGCAAAATGTCTTCCTTTACATTCCTCAAGAAGCTTGCACACATTTCCAATATCAACTTAAGAAAACAAGATCATACCAGTAAGTTACAGGTAGGTGGAGGAACCATCAGGTAAGCATAATATTTCAAAGATTATGAAGCTTTCCAGAGATGTGCCTGACAGTTTTGAAAATTGTTTAACAAATTCAACATGGACAAAACGAATGCAAAAGGGGAGTGTAAAAAATGAATATATAAAAATAAGAAACAATTGACAAATAAATTGCAGGTGGATAACGAGACGAAGAGGAGTATTTCCAAAATGGTTGCATGATACACATAAATAATTACATCATGATATTACCATTTGCCTTTGCAAGACATTCAAATGCTACATGTCAATCAATAAATAAATAGACAAAGTTTATACATGAAAACAATATTTCGGGTGGGTACATACCAAGGTAGACAAGAATGCAAACAAATGATGATTGAAAATAAGCTAATATTCCAGTTAGGGATAAACTGGGTGTTTACAACCGGCATAGAAAATGGTTACAACTCCAGTGTCACAGATGGGTGATGAATTGAATTCTGGTTAGTCCAACAACTATATTTAAACAAAATTGATGGTAATCGGTAAACGGACATTCAGAAAGTTCATCATATCTTTCATTTTTTTTTTAACTGTAAAAATTCTAACAGGTCAAAACAGAAGAACACTTTTTCAGCTATTATTTCAGGTGTATTTTCACTTTCATTTTCAAAAATATTGGGACCAGCAGAGAAAAAGTCAATTTTTCGGCGCTTTAGGAAAGTAACCAAAGGAATGCAATCAAAAAGCACACTTTCCTTTTTGTAATTCATGATGTACTTAAAATATGGAAGAAAAAAAATTAAATATTTTTTCTTCAGTAAAATTCAATATTCTGTACAAACGTGAATAATAAACATCAATTTTGGGCTATCTAGGGGTGGCAAGGAATACCTATGCCCCCCCCCCCCCCCCGATCTGTATATCATCAATGATAGCTCATCCATATGTTACCAGTAATATGGGCAGGTCCATAGATATTACCTATAAACAAATGTTTGTTTTAACTTCTTATCCATACTGGGGCATGGATCAGGATGAACATCAATTAAAGTGACACTTTTAAAATCAATTGCAGTAATCAATGAACTAATTAATTAAATCAAATTTTGACAAGTACATAATAATGTACTTAGTAAACCTATAGACACTGTTACGCAACGTTATGTGCTTGGCAAGGGACGGCATCTCACAGTGGTACATTTTTCAAATTTTAACCCACCTACATGTATAATTAATTCGTTCAGATTGTTATTCTCAGACATTCAAATACATTTCATTGACTAATCTGTAATAAAATATGAACATGTTAATCCTCACCCTTTTCTTAGTGTATTATACATGTGGAAGTGTAAGTTTATTAACTGCTAAGGGGACAGACATGTAAGTATAACCCTAATAAAACAATACTGAACTGAACTTTCTGCCCTGGCATACTGTTTATTGCACAGGGCCGTCTCAAGGTCAACTTGCCAACAGTGCATAACCCCATACATAATTTCCACTTCGCAGATAGTGGACTTGATGTGAGAACTAACAGCACAGCTAGGGAAGCAGTGAGTTACGGGACCATACTGCTACAGCTGACCTGAGATGGCACTAGAGGGGACTTTGTGGAGGTGCTTATACATAACAATCAGGACATATTCGGTTTCCAAATGTCACACAAAATTTGTAGAAAGTAACAGATGTATAATGTATCCACAGTGGTTAAATCTCTTCATTTTTTAAAACTTATGATGCTTCATGAGATATCGTTTAAAACATCCAAGTTTTTTGCAAAAGCAAAAGCAAGTCTGTATAACAAGGATAGAGTCCTCTTTATTTAATGTATACATGTACATGTGCTAATAGGGCTCATTGGATCTCGATTCATAGTGTCTTTGGTCAGTCACATTTAGACATTTGTAAGTTTTTATATAATTCATCATTTAACCCAATCTGAACTCATAAATGGTTTGCACCTCAACATTATTTAATGATCTATCAAATGTTCCGAGCCATGCTATCTACTTAAAAACTTCATGATAGACAAATTAGCTACAGATATCTGTTACTAACCAACCGCTCTATACATCTATGATTTTGTAATGCATAATTGAACTTGTAAATAACACCAATGAATTGCATACCGGTATGAACATCTGAATAAAAATATTTAAGACATCAAATTGCTAAAGAAAATGCTTTTGTGATTCAGATACCTCAATCTAATAGGGTAATCCAACCTTTGCAATAAGTTAAAGAGTCTGATAACATTAAAATCAGTGATTTTCAACAATTAGAAATATATGATTGTTTGAAACATGAGACCACTATTAAAGTGGGACGGCACTACTTGTAGCTACATGTACTTGCACCCTCTATATAGCAAACAATGCCTAAGCGGTACCGTTCGTCCCCCATGATCCCCCTTTTATTAGGTTATGCTACGGTCACAAAGGTTTGTACGAACGATGGTTTCGTACGAAACTCCGTTTTTCCATTGTCTTCCCGAATTTCCATTGTCTGAAAATGGTTCGTACGGCGTTCGTAGCAGTTCGTTATGGCATTTGTGACCAAGGCTTTAATTGAGAGCTGACTTGATGAGATAACCACCCTGACCAAACTAGTGCAGACAGGCTTTAAAGTCCATACGAATCTGAAATAAGTTGACTGGTCATCTGATTGTGATATACATGACCAAATTTTCCACTTGCAACTTATCCACAATTTCCATTTCTCTCCTAAGCAACTTTCCCCTGGACTGTGCTTAATACATGGACCTGTATCTCAAACTATTGTCCTGCACAAAAGAAAAGCTTTTGCACCAAAGTATAACTTAGACAAATGTTAGCTTCCCTTTGAGTGTTGGAGTGAATGCTATTCAATTTTCCATCACAGTATTTTGCTCATTTTACATTCCCATAAATGTACATACACATTTGTTATTTTTAGTGATATCATACTAATAAGTCAGCAATTTTTTTGGCATTCTTTATCTTTCATTTCACAATATACTTTTTTTTTTAACAAATCTTTTATTCAACTTTTCCTTCAGAATAATTTAGCACCAAGGTTAGATTTACCTTCTATATCCTTTCATTAAAAGTGCCTTTGTTAAAATTAGGGTTCAAAGTATCAAACATGATTTTCTATTTGACTGCTATATCCTATCAATAAAAGTTGACTTGTTGAAGTTAGGGTTCAAAGTATCAAACATGATTCACTATTTCACTTCTATATCACATCATTAAAAGTTCACTAGTTGAAGGTAGGGTTAAAAGTATGAAACAAAATTCACTATTTCACTTCTACATCCTATCATTGAAAGTAGACTTGTTGAAGATAAGGTTCAAAGTATCAAACATGATTTACTATTAAAAATATTCAAATTGTTATACATAATCTGACATTGGGTTGTCATCGGGAGTAAAATCACCATCATATTCATCATCTTCATCATCATCAAATGCTTCAGCGTCATCTTCTTCATCGTTAAGGTCAAACCCATCCTCAGAATTCATTTCTTTTGAGGTACTTGCAATATCACCTGTTCTTTGACCTAATCTGCTTTCATGTAATATTTCCCTCATTGCAATGTCCTCATGGTCCATGTCTTGATCGTTCCTAGGTATCTGTTCAAGTGACGAACCGTCTTCCTTTACAAATTCATGATCACCGTCATTCTTAGGCTCGTGGTCAATACCAGGATCATGATTATTGAAGGTATTTTCGTTTTCTAAGTTATCATGATTGTTGATTGGTTTTGCTTGTTTGTTGAAATCCTCCAGATCGGAGCCCTTTGAGAGCATCTGACGCAGGAAGACCCCCGACACAGCTTGTGAGTCATCCGTCATGAGATCAAAATCATCGTCCATGTTATCATCAAAGTCATACATAGCATCATCATCATCATCATCCTCCTCCTCCTCCTTTTGCTTACTCTTGCCACGGCGAGAACTCTTAGAACCATCTTTGCCACCACGGTGATACTTCCGCTTGTGTCGCGCAAGATAACGCTTCACGTGAAACTCTGCGTCGCATTGATCACAAGAGTACACTTTACCTTCAACGTTGTGAAGTTGCATGTGGACGCTGAGAGCCGTCTTGGCTTTGAACTTCTTGTCGCAGATGGTGCAGGGATAGCTGTAGACGTCGGAATGCACGATGTTGATGTGTCGGTTCAAGTACCACTTGATGGTGAAGGCACTCCCGCAGGTTTCGCAAACGTGAGGCTTGACATCGGAGTGGATCTTCTGGTGCTTCACAAGAAGCTGGCGCGTAGAGAACGTTTTGTTGCACGTTTCGCAGGTGAAGCACGCATTGGTGTGCGTGCCTTCATGGACATGACGTAGATGATCGGTAAGGAATGTCTCGGAGCAGAGTCTACAGCCGAACGATTTCTTCGGTTTGGTCCCAGGAGAGTCCCCTTCGCCATTCCTGGAGATGTAGCGGTTGTGGATTGCCCGGTAGTGTCGCAGGAGTGACCTACGGGCCAGAAAGGTCTTCCCGCAGTCTTCGCAGGTGCTATCAGTTCCATCGTTGGCGGGAGTTTTGGGCGGGGTACGCCTGTCTTGCGTCACCTTGGGAGAAGTGTTAGGGGTACTCTGCTCGGACTGTTCTCCTCCTTCAGGCTCTTGTCCTTCAGCCTCATCACCACCATCAACCTCCCCACCATTCTCCTCCTCTAAGACATCACCATCCCCTTCCCCGCTTTCTCCTCCCGCAGCTCCCGCGTCTGCACCATGAGCTTTCCGGATGTGCTTGTCGCGAGAGGACTCCTTGAAGAACAGCTTGCCACATTCCTTACAGAGGAAGCGCTCCCGATTCTCATGGATCTTCTCATGCCACATCAGGGATGCCTTCCTGTAGAAGGACTTTGGACACTTGGAACATGTGAAGGATTTGACGCCCGTGTGCTGCAGCTCATGCTGCTTCAGGTTAGTCTTTTTAGAAAAGCGATGTCCGCACTGCTGACACTCGAAGGGCTTCTCACCAGTATGCACACGTTCATGGTGAACTAGCTCTCGCGGTGTACGAAACTGCTTGGGACAGTACTTACAGTGGTGGGGCTTGTGGCCAAGGTGCATCTTTTCATGTGTTATTAGATAATCGGGATTCTTGAAAGTCTTATTGCAATAGGAGCACTGATGGGGGCGCTCTTCAGAATGAGTTCGTCTGTGACGATTGACCTGACTACTGGTTGCAAAGGAACTCTCGCAGATCCCGCATTTGTAGGGCTTCTCTCCCGTGTGAGTCCGTTCATGGACCTGGACGTCTCCGATACGGATGAAACGCTTCGGGCAAAAACGGCACTTCAACGGCTTATCGTTACCGTGCGTGCGCTTGTGGATACGGAGCGCACTTCGTGTACGGTAGACGTTACCACACTCCTGACACATAAACGGCGCTTCGCCAGTATGGGAGCGGACGTGGTCCTCATACCGGCGCTTCTCATGGAACACCTTCGGGCAATACGGGCACGGCATTGTCTTATCCTCGTGAAGACGCGAGTGGAATCTCCGACAGCCAATCGTTGGGAATGTCATGTCACAGTAACAGCACTGGTACGATGCCTTGCCCATGAGATCTCGACGGTGACGTTCCAGCTTTCGGGGCTGCTCATAGATGATGTGACAGTGTTCACACTGGTAGTAGCGTTTCTCCCTGCCTTTGGTACGCGGTTTGGCTTTTCCCACGGTCTTGGGGTTGATAGGCAAGGTGGGGCACGTTCCTACACTATTCCTTGTATGCCTCAGTTCTCTTTGCTCTTCTACATGTATTTCCTGAAATGTAAAAAATAAATCATGAGAGATATTTGTTACACATAAGGATGGCAAATACAGTTAACTCTGCATAAGTCGAATTGTAAATAATACAAATAATGAGAATAATATAGCGCCATCTTTTCTGCTTTGACTTGGGGAAAATTCAACTTGTGCCACTTTGAGTTTTGCAGAATTAACTTTATTTAATTGATGTTGTGTTTGATACAGAACCTTTCTATAAGTTGCATCTTTGATGAGCATTTAAGCTGGCTTTGATTGTATGTGTTTGTACTTTATTTACCGACAGTAATCACAGTTATTTTTCATGATTTTCAAGCAATTTTAAGAGTTGATCATTAAGAAAACGTACTAAAAAATAATATATTTGGGTAATGGGCAAGAGCAATTGGAGGCTTAGAAATAATCATGTCAACTTTATTCGGTTGTGTTTTTTGGCAAATGCGAAAGCTCATCTAATATACTGATTGGCTCATTGGACCACCAACGGACAAACATACATGTACATTGGTGGGGTATTGTAAAGTTATTTCTTGCCATGAAATCATAATAACTAATGTTTCTTATAAAGCTCTATACCAGTTACAACCGACTAATGCACTTAAAGTATTTAATCAACAGAACTTACATGTACTATACCGTACATTAAAGTCTGCATTCTCCACTCCCTGGGGAGCATTCCAGCTAGTCGCCTGCTGAAATTCAATCACATGGATCTCAATATTCCATACCCATTTAGTATAGAGGACCAATGTACATGTAAATCAAATGCCTCCCTCAAGGGCATAAGTGCCGTCCCGGAGCTTGAACCCAGGACCCTTGCATTTCCAGTCAAGTGACCAGAGCTGCCAACCTTGTGAGACCAAAAAAGAAATCATGATGGCAAAAAAAAAGGAATTTCAAGCAAAAAAAAAAGGAATTCATAAAAACAAAACTTACAACCGATCCAGAAATGTTCATTCATCATGCTCTTTTTCCATACAAGCAGGTAATTTTTTTGGTGGTTATTTTGGTATTATCGGCATTTCATTTTTTTTGAGAATATTTTTCTCTTCAAGTTTGTTTTAAAATTAGTTTTCTATTGAATTTGTGATCAAATCACCATTTTAGGGCAGTGGTTTGACGTGCGGTATCTTAAAAAAAAAAAAAAAAATTAAAAAAAAACGTATTTCATGAAGAAAAAACATAATGCCGTAATTTGGAGGAAAAAACAAAGTATTTCCAGCAAAAACGGAATGGTTGGCAGCTCTGAGTGACCCTCGACTATGACACCTATACTCTAGAAATTTGGATATACATGTTCCCCCGGAATGCCGTGGCCGATTGATTTAAGGCGCTTGACTTGAAATGCGAAGGTTGAGGGTTCGAATCCAGACAAGGCTAATATCCTTTGGCAAGATATTAACCTGCACTTGCTACTCTCCACCCAGATGTTAAATGGGTACCCGGTAGGATGCAACTGTCATTGTTGATCAAACAGTTTTTGAGCTTCAAGAAACGCCCGGCTGGAATGCTCCCCAGGAAGTGAAGATTGTGCACACATTGTGTGCAGGCAAGTACTGAATCCAATGACCGGGGTAATAGTATATCTGTAAAGCGCTTAGAGACATTAAGCGCTATATACGGTATAAATAAAAGTGGAATATTTTTATTATTAATATGTATTATCCGACAGACATTACCTGCGAGTTGGCTGGCAAGTTGACTTGAGTTGAACCATGTTGTAGAGCCATCTGAAGGAGGGAGGGTCTTGAAGCAAAGTCATCTCCTCCACTTACTGCTAACATTGAGTGAGTCTATACAGAGAGAAATACACAGGAGAGAGAGAGATTTATATACTACTGTACCTGTAATTCCTCATCACACTCTTAAAGCACATATCCTAGTCACTCTGATGAGACTAATGCCAGACCAAAAACAGAACGATCCAAAATGATCCTGAGTGGCAAAGATTTCTTGGTGTTCAGTCAGTGTGGAGTCAGGTACATGTAAGTGGTGAGACTTTGGCGAAATGTGTGCAATAAAGAGCTGAAGAAGCAGAAATTGTTCCATTACCTAAGGATTAAGCAGATCAGGCCTTAAATTTCAATATTTTTAGGGCAAGGCCATTTTTCTGTAGGGCACATTCCTATATTACAGCACAAATAGGAAGAATTGGAAAGGGCACACAAAATCTTCAAGGCCAATGAGAGGGGCATTGAGGCCAATCAAAGGGGCATCCACGACCATGGCCTTGGTGGCCTTGGATTATTTTTAAGCCCTGTCAGATGCATTCATGGAACATCTGGGTAGTGTTTCACAAAGATCCTAAGTTGGGCTTAACAATTATGGAAAGCCGTTAGCATCTACAGTATGAAAATGTTTTGTAAAATTTACTTTCAAGGCATAAAATGTTGATTCAAATCATTCATATTTTCTATTATCAAGGAGATTAATATTCTTGATGTGGAATTTATAAAAAGACTAAAATACCTGTATTTTTGCTTATGAATATACAGTGTATTTTATTTTCAGGCTACAAATGGCTCTCCATGATTTTTAAAACTATGTCTTTGGATCTTTGTGAAACACCCACCCCCCCCCCCCCCCCTGTTGTGTAAAGGGGGCTTTAACATGTACCAATCACCAAAGCATACCTTTTCTGTACGTTAGTACATGTAGTTGCATGTGCTACTACTCTATTCAAAATATAAGCTTCAAACATCACTCTTAAAAAGAGATTTTGCAAGTTTAAATACACTATAAATTAAGATAAAAAGCAACTTGCGAGCAGACAACATGTACTTGACGCATTTGTAGTATACAGTGTACATGCTCAAATAAAATAGTCTGACTTGAGCAATCAGCTATCCACTTTGAAAACAGATATTACCTTATTGCTGTAATCCATCACATTCATGCCACTCTGCTCCCCAGATGTCGACCCTCCACTTGAGTCTAGGAAGTACCCCCCTACGCTCAGAGTGGTAGAGTCTGTTGGTATGTGAGTCCAAGATGATCTACCATCACTCCTATCCTGTCTTAGTCTAACCTTTGGTACAGATAGGATGGGGAGCATGGAGCTGTAGGGTCTCATCGGAACAGGACAAGAAGGGGAGCTTCTCGTTGTTTCGATTGCGGAGTTGGAAGTCCTTTCAGCGGGTAAAGTTAGGCCATCCAGTTTTCCCTTCGGCACCACATCAGGAAATGCGGAATCTTGAAGAGGCAAGTCATTTCTCACATGATTCAATAATTGCGATGACGGGCTACGAGGTTCTACTTTGAGGTTACAAGGTGAGGTGGACTCTTCCATTGGCAGGGCAGGGGAATCTGATTCTCCAACTGGTGGGGAGGGATACGCAGATGTGGCATGGAGACGGTCAAGCGTTTCTGCACCCTCTGGAATTGCACTTGATAGATTTCCATCCCTGTCTCTACACTCTGCACTCTCCTTGAGTGTGCCTTCAAGTTTACAGGCAGATGCCTCAACTGCACCTCCTTCATCACTATCTGGTGAACACTGTTCTTCATGTGCTGTACTGTTATTCACAGTTGGCAAGATTTCCTGCTTACCGGTAATGATAATCTCCTGTCCTGTACCTTTGAACAATGACAACATCTCTGCACGGCAGGATGAACGCTCGTCCGGCGCAGGTGTCTCCTTTTTGGCATCAAGGTCCCTACCATCCATGTCATTCTTAAAATCGGGGCTCGTTGGTCGTTTGATGCTCAGATCAAGGACGCATGCAGTATCTGCTGCCCCCTCGTCCCATCCTTTCCGTTCTTGCTCAGTTTCCATGGCAACAAGATAGGTTGGGAGTTGGTGGGTTGAGTTGCTTGCAGCTTGAGGCTGTTGCTAGGGTACTGCTTCATGTTAATAGACAGCCCTTCAAAAATAGAAAGAAAAGTGATATTTTACAACATGATAATAAATAGAAATTGAGAACTTGACAAGACACTACTGATTGACTGTTAGATAAATAGGAGGAATATTACTCTCTTGGATTATAATTTTGAGCACTTTGGTAAAACAAAGGAACTAATCAAAATTTCAAAAAGATATCTACAATAGACCAGTTCAAGGTTACATGTAGCACAGGTCCAAAAGACCCCAAATATCCACAGATCTTCAAAACATGAAGAGTTCCCACTTTGTACATTTTGAAAAAAACACTCCTACAGCAATGGAGGTGCTACAAACATAGCCTTTGTTTAAATCCCTTTTCAAAGAATACTTCCACCTGTGCATCATGGAGTGCACTGCTTGTTAAAGATAAAGTTGAGTTCTGGTCATGCGATTGCATTGTGAAAGAAACGGTGTGGAACCGACCAGAAAAGGTTGATCATCTAGCATATTAGAATTTGTGTGTATTGCAAGGTTCTGGAATCATCAAAATGATAAGAAATTTGGCCAAGTCTTGGTTAAGTTACAAACACTTGCACAGAAAGATGTATATGGGACTACACGAATACGTGGCGTAAAAAGCCGGCCCCCGATTTTTACGATGGTACATGCATATTTAGAATATGAAGGCATTTGAAGAGCCATGCTTTTCAGGGAACATGTCTTAACTGATGTTCTTCCACACTTGCATAATAAGAATGAGTAATGCTCACAAATTATTTTTCACCTCTTCCCGAAACTCAACCTTCTCTTGAAATGAATAATGATTACATAACTTTCATGAGCACGTATCCAGTATTTTGTCTCATTTGTATTTCACAATTTGGTCTGCAATGACCTTTATCTTCTAATGGTCAGACTGCAACTAAGAACTGGCTAATTCTTCATGTACGTGTAGATCCCAGAAGGGCTTCTGTATACCTTTTTGGTCAATATCTTACCCAATATGCACAAAGAAAACTGCAACTCTTTGCTTGCTCTAACAAACCTATCATTTATTTCTAAACACAAAGTATACAATTTTAACTTTATCCGACCTAAAAATTAACTTTATCCGACCTAAAAACTATCTTGTTGCAAACATTTCACTTCTCTGCAACCATTTTAGAAGTCTTGACAGGTGGTTTTCAGCACAGTGGCATGAGCCAGAGTTGGATGCCCGAGCTCTCCGCATGCGAATTCCAACTCTGTGTCTGAGATTTCATAAAGTGTCATCGCAATGCATACAGAGATCTTGTGTGAGTTTGATGGGACACTTTTAAATTGAAGCTTGCGACTCACAATTAAAAATCCTGATCTAACACTGAGAATTTCTTGAAATACAGCCCCGTTTTTATAACCATGTTGCTTTACAGACAGCTAGTACAGAGACACACTTTAATTTTAAAGAGACGAGCATATTCAAATTTCATCGATATATTTTTCATTCATTCTGCTCTTCGTGGTCATGTCTGACTGTGGAATGTACTGCGTGTGTGTGATATGTGTCATGTGATATTATAAAGAAGAATCCTCCAGCTCCAGCAAACGTACACATACATGTAGGTGCATTACTATCCTTACTTTACTTTACTTTACTTTACTTTAATACACGATGTTGTAGGTCTAAGCCTGTTCATCGATCCAGGATTCTTCCATGGTAACTGCGATGTGTGGAGGGAGGAGGTTGTGTAAAACATGAAACAACACAACAACAACTAGACCGGCTCATACAGAAGGCTAGCATTCTTTGACCAGTGACTATCCAGTCTATTCTTAAAGGTAAAGACCAGTATTGGAAACGCCCCAATTTCAAAAAATGAAATGGAAGCTCTCATTACCAATCATGTGAAAGAATATGTTTTGACTAATACATGATGATAAAAAATTTGCCAGGAAACCGCCTACTAATTCATATATTTGGTAAATTTGTTTCTCTCATGGTCTGTGAGAGATATAGGGTAGTCCCATATACATCTTTTTGTGTATAGTGCTTGTAACTTTACGAAGAATGGGCCAAATTTCTTATCATTTTGATGATTCCAGAACCTTGCAGATGCTAGATGCTAGTTGATATCAACCTTTTCTGATCGATTCCACAACGTTTCTTTCACAATGCAATCGCATGACCATAACTGGTCTTTACCTTTAAATGAGTTGACTGATCCACAGCTCCACGACTCTATTGCTAAAAAAGTATTTTCTGATATCTAGCCTTGAATATTTCTTTTCCAGTTTTCTAGAGTGAACTCGACTTCTATCTTCTGTACTCAACTTAAAGGGAATCTCTTGCACATTGTACAAGGCATTCATGTACTTGTACACATCGATCATGTCCCCCCTTATACGCCTGTGAATAAGAGTTGGTAATTGGAGTTGGGTCAAGCGCTCCTGGTAAGATAAATTTCTAAGGCCGGGAATAATCTTTGTTGCACGTCTTTGTACGCTTTCCAAAATCCTCTGTTCTCCTAGTCTGTACGGAGACCATGCGGCCTGTCCGTATTCTAATATGGGCCTAATGAGGCCTTTAAACAAAAACGGCATAGTGTCAGTATTTAGGTACATAAATGTCCTTGCGGATAACTCCAAAGTACTCGATTTGCTTTGAGAACTGTTTGGGAGACACGATCTTTAAATGATAGTTGTGAATCTACAAGGACACCTACATGTAGGTCCTTTTCTACTTTGGTAACAGATAGTGTTATCCTGGCTGTGTATTAAAAGCTGTGCTATTGATTCTGAACATTTCAAACACCACTGTACAAAACTCAACTGATTTCACTCAAAATCAGCACTTTAGTGATGACTGATGACAAGAATACAATTTTTTCAACTTTCAGATGTTAGATATGATATGCAAGCGTGTGCAAAGCGTACGCATGTTGCTAGGCTTAATGTGCAACTTCAGCCACGTTGTCTCCGCGATATTGCCATTGACTATAACGTGCATTCACTTCCTGGTTTGGTGCATGATAATGCGCTGTATGAGTGTATACAGCGCATTATACGGAAGCAGCACAATTACGAAGTGGCAGTCAGAGGTCAACACCATTGTGTAGAGATCGTAAAGTCACACGCTTCACATGAAAAGGGAGCTAAGCTCTATTGTTCTGGTGAGATATTTGCTATTATTTCGTTATTTCACCTCCAATTTTGAAATTCCGGAGGTAATTAGGAGTAGAAGTGGCATAAAATTCATCGAGGCCACTGTCGGGGGTGGGAAAGTGTGATTTTGGACACATTTTAGGGATTGTTTACTTGGTTCTCCGCAGGGTGGTATGGAAGCCGTTTAAGGCTCCCTGGAATACAATATCATAAAAACATTTCCAGCGAGCCCTTAAGGCTAGTACTATCAGTATCAGTCTATGTTTTGCTGGAGTGAGCAATCGGCAAAGCCGACGCGACATTGTCATCGACTCAGGCCTCAGCTCAGAATGTCAGTCTTGTTTGCAAGATTCGTCATCTAGGAGCCGGTAATCGGCCAGCTCCAGTTTTCGGCCGATTGGTTGGATGCAAGGTAAAATCCCTCTAAAATACATCGCATAATAGCATAACACAAATCCCACACATACCATATCATGCCACTGTCACTGAAGAACCACATTTGCAATGAAAAATATATCCTAAAATATCACATTTTAGCGATGTAATCGGCGGTCCCGCTACCCGAATCTGAAAAATCGAGTATCTTACGCGTGTCTGTAAGAAATATGGGTACCATAAAATGAGCTTTATTTCAAGTATTTTTCAGATTTAGAGCCCGATTTTGAGCTAGTCGCAAGCTCAAAAGTATCTCATCGCATGTATTAAATCAATGCAGCCGCACACCGCAACGCACACACGATATCTCTGTCTAATTCAGATTCCAATATCCGATCACCGCAGTACTAGTTTTCGGCCTGGCGAGCTTCGGGGAGCTCCGGCGTGGGATATCTACTCCGCCCGCTAGTGACATAGATCAGCGCAGAAACGCACGGCGTGTGCGCGCGCTTCCTATTGACTTTGTACATGCGGCCGAAAACAGGTACGCTATGCCGAAAACTGACTCCGAAACAGTGAAAATTGAAATGAATATTGTCATGGCAATTCGTGATTTTTTTCTGGGATTCTTGTTTTGTTTAAATAATAATAATATTTGCTTCATGATTTGAACAAAAAATGATAATAAATAGGGGTCTAGCCTCTAGGAAAAAGGGTCCAAAAAATAGGATTTTGACTCTAAGACTGGCCGAAAACCGGCTCCTTTACTCTAGATCTATGCATGTGGGACAGGATGAATATGGTGACATTAGTGTTTTTATTCACACAGGCAGGCGAAGGCCAAGAAAGGCTTGGCGACCTCATTATCACATTTTATAAAGCACCAAGGTCCAAGTCCGTAAACAGCTGTGTCGTTTATCACAGCATATTTGTCCAACAAAAATATCAATACATGGGGCTGAACATTAAGAATACGTTCAGAAAAGACCACCACCGAAGAACATGAAAAATACGGACTTTGGCCCAAAAGATTCGGTAACTAACCAGCATGCATTCACACATATTTCATGACAACATTCAGAATGAAAATGCAAGCTTTACCAAGTCAAATGACTTGATTTATCGAAAATATGATTTCTTACCATTTCGGTATTTCGCCCGAAGGATTTAGCTTTTGTCCTAAAATTGACCTTTTGCCCCGGTTCGTAGCTGGCGCTCATCAAATTTCCAAAATAATAAACAAAGAAGCGTACGCGGTGCGTCAATGGGGCGGGGGCACGGGATTCGTGGATAGGAGGGGTCTAGGTCTTTTTAGTTCTGTGGGAGCGAGGGGGTGGTATGGAAGACTGAACAAGACATTTGAGTGAAGGGAGGAAGTTGTTTTTCCGCTCACGAACCCCTCCGTATCCCTTTATTTTGATTCTTCCTTTACTACAATTAATGTATTTCTCCTTTTAGTTTCAAATACGATGGGATTTCAAAGACATTTTCAGAAGTCTCTTATGGGACATTGCCCCCCCCCCCCCCATAGTTACGTAATTGCCTGAAGCCTAGTATGCCTATTTCGAGACATTACATTTCTACAATAGGCTTATATAATTTTTGTTTTCTTTCTTTCTTGAATTTTAACAAGTTTTATAAATTAATTAAAGCCAAAATTCAAATTCAACTTTTTATCGGACGTCAAATCCTAACATGATATGATCATCGATAAATATTTATAATGAACCAATATAAAGAAGCATACTAATTAGAAAAGGAACATCAGCAAAACAAAGGTAAATGATTTTAATGAAAACAAATCGCATATAACTCGACGAAAGTCAAAGTATGCATCATATCGCCATTATCCGATCATGAGGATACATATTATCACAGAAGTATGCTTTTATTACCTAGAAACAAAATCTCACGCCAAACACAGGCAAATTAAATTAAATCAAAGCTTTTTCTACATATCGGATAACACTCGACCAAAAGTATTAACTAAATTGGTTCAGAAATATTAATTAGGGTTATCTTCTGCGCGTTGAAAGGCAAAAGAAAAAAAAAGAAAATCTTTTTGTTTTTAAACATTAAGTAATGTTTAAGAAAAAAAAAATCTAAATTTAATAATTTGATACCGAATGTATAGAGTACATCCGTTTTGGAAACGCCCCCCTCTCAAAAAAATGAAATGGAAGCTCTTATTACCAATCATGTGAAAGAATATGTTTTGATTATTACGTGATGATACAAATTTTGCCGGGAAACCGTCTACTAATTGATATATTTGGCAAATTATCATAATGATCCGGCCTGGATAGATAGCGCGAATGCGCTTCATCATTGAACATTTGGGCATATACTTCTGCTTTTTTGCGAATATAGGTTTAAGTATTGCCATCTAACCCTCTGAAGGTAATATTTAAACAATATTAAATGGATATTTTGCACCCAAAACCCTTGAACCGCAATTTAACCACTATCAGTCTATATAAAGTTGATGAGTCTTTTTATTATACGCTCCGTTCTCTTCGTCTCTACGTTTATCCTTTTCCACCAACAATGTTTGAACTTTATCCTCTACCTCCAAATAAAATAATTTGATAATCAAATGAATGAATAAAAAACGGCTAAGTAATTAAATAAACAAATATGATTCAATTTCTGTGTCTCCCATCCACCCCTCCTTTTAAATCTCTTTCTCTCTCTCTCTCTCTTTCTCTGTCATTGATACCACCGGGGCTTTATTCAGTTTTTTTCAGAGAGAAAAAGGAAAAATGCAAGTTTAAGCATCTAAGGATCTGTTCAGTATTCATTAATTCATTTATATTCATGAATATTCATTAATTCATTGAAATCAATTGATATCTAAATAGAAGGGGCGGACCTGAACCGTTCTGTTAATATATCTTTCTCTCTCTATCTTTTCTCTCTCTCTCTCTCTCTCTCTCTCTCTCTCTAACCCTCTCATTTTTCCCCTCCCCCTCTCTCCTCCCCCTCCCCTCCCCCCTCTCTCTAACCCTCTCATTTCTCCCCCTCCCCCCCCCCCCCTCTCTCTCTCTCTCTCTCTCTCTCTCTCTCTCTCTCTCTCTAACCCTCTCATTTTTCCCCTCCCCCTCCCCTCCCCCTCTCTCTAACCCTCTCATTTTCTCCCCTCCCTCCTCAATCTCTCTCTCTCTCTCTCTCTCTAACCCTCTCATTTCACCCCTCCCTCCCCAATCTCTCTCTCTCTCTCTCTCTCTCTCTCTCTCTCTCTCTCTCTGAAGGGGAATAATCAGTCATTAAACAAACTTAATTGTCCTACTTCTACTAATCAACTGCTTTTTGCCATTACAAATACAACATTAAACAATAGCACATTTACAACATGTGAGAAACTGCATTCTAGTTGCTTTTAATCAAATAATTATAATTCAATATAATTTCATAACTCTGAAATAACATGGACTCAAGAAAACTGAAAATTGCAATTCCAATATAAACACAAATTTCTGAATATGAAATTGATTAACACTGAAAATCCATTTAATATTTGATAACCTGTAGATACTTCCCACCAAATACATAAGATATAATATGTGTCAGGCACACAGCCTACATAGGTAGGCTAAAGATATGGAGAAATCAAGGAGGCACTTTTTTATAAAAATGCATGAGTTCTGACATAGGAGAAAAATTATTTGTATTTCTTTAGTTCTCTTTATTGTAATGTGAAAGATATGCACACTAGCATTGTACCATAAAAGGGCTAAAATTGAAGTAATTTCATAGATCAAATTATGACAAGACATACATGTATGTTTGTTAGGATTATGGAACAAATACTGTTAGCACATGTTTCTGTGGTCCCATAAAATGACATCTGTGACCACCATTTTCCATTGCTAAAGTCACAGGGTTTTGTTGTGTAAAATAATGATTCATGTCTTCACTTGTTCAATATGCAATCTATCTGCTCTCGTTGGGGATGTACATGCACCTACCCTACAAAGCCTCTGGTCGAGGCACACATCCTCAACTCAAAAGTGGAATGATTTTGAAATAAAATCATTAGCATCATCATTTATGTACAATGAAAGAGGGCCTAGGAAATGTTACCGCTAATACTCAAAACGGTTTGTCTTTTTTTAATACAAGTACTTATGCACTATTTCACATATCGGTAGTTTCCCTCAATTCTCAGGATAAATCTTGCACAGTGCAATTTCATGTGCAGTAATTTTTAAATAAATGCTTACCCGGTATACATGTACATGTATCTTGTGCAAGATATAGCATATGTCCCATAGGCTGATCCAAACAAGTCAATATCACAATAATGAACAAAGGGATCTTCAACACAAAATTCTTATACCATAAGAGGGTTAAAGTCTGAATATCTGAAATTCATTGCTTCAAAATGTCAATAAACCATTAAAACATTCATGCACTTATAGATGTACATTTACTTGGTATTAATATTATCTAACAATTCCGGAAAAACAACTCAGAATGATTTATTTAAAAAAAGATTATATGTTTTAAACTTTTAACATGTCAATGTTTGAACCTCAATGTGCAACAACATCATAATCATAAACATGTAAATGTCAAATTCAGCATTTTAACTTTGAAAGCTATCAAATACTATCATAAACATACACATAACATGTACATAACAAGAACATTATTCTGAGTCACATTGTAAATGCATTAAAGGGATCCGGTAACTTTGTCTTAGATCCTTTAGAAATAATCCTTGATTTAGCTCATGCTGCAATGATAATTATAAACCTTTAGGTCAGTCAGGAACTCCATGACTTTTACAAGCTGATTGCCTGTCTGATTATCAAGATATTAACGATTGGAATTACAAATTTTGAAAACTGTTCGCCGAACGGTTTTCATAACACTACAGTCTATTGGGGAAAACGAGTATGGTAGAACCGGTCAATCAAAGATTTTTACTTTTTTGAGGCACTTCTTGATCATTTTGAAGCGCAATTTTTTTTAGGGCTTCAATATTACACCATATCACAGATACTGGTAACATGTAGGACCGTGTATCTCAGATTTAACACTGTTAAATGATCCCTTTAATGACGCGACTTAGAAGAATGTTCTTATTATGTACAGTACTGTCTGGGTCAAACCTGAAACAGTTTTGACTCATTCTTGATCAGCATCAACTCAACACCCTTCTGGCTCTCAGCATACAATATCACCTTTATTCCTATGTTTATATTGAATGCAACACAAATGGGAAACACATTTTTGTGTTATTATACATTTATATATATGGACAATAAAACTTGAGTCTTGAATCTTGAATAAACAAAATGTTAAATGCCCAACTTCTGAGCAAGTTAAAAATCTGTGTCCTGTGTGAGACTTTTGTTGGGGTTGCACTTTTACATTTCATTAAACTGAAAGTTTTAGGACAGGGTCATCAATATCTGGGCCCCGGTTCATAAAACTTGTTATCAATAACAAGTTATAAAAGCTGTTATAAGCTACTGAAATGGTGGCACTTGATTGGGCGAGAGAAAATTGGTCATAGAAAAATTAGCATTTGTTATTGATAATGAGTTTTATGCAACGGGGCCCAGAAATATTTTGTGTCCTTTGCCATGCTATCAAGGTTATCTTTGATCTTCATCTAATTCTGATGAGCATGTGACATATGACTGGTCAATGACCCACTCTGTAGGAAGGTTTTCTTACAGATCTGACAGCAATAAGGTCTCTCGTTGGTGTGTGTTCTCATGTGTTTCTTAAGATCACTCCGATGGTTACTCCTATGGCCACACTCCTGGCAGAGATACGGCTGCGAGTTGGTGTGCGTCCTCTCGTGAACGCGCAGGAGTTGCGCCGTGACGAACCGTTTGTCGCAATCACCGCAGACGTGATTGAGTTCCCTCATGTGAACAGCCCTCTCGTGCTTCGTGAGATCGTATCGCCGGCTGTACGATTTCCCGCAGGCACTGCAAGAGTGTATCTTCAACCCCGCGTGCGTTCTCATATGGCACTGCAGTCCAAAGTTCCTGGTGAAGCGCAAATTGCAGAGCTCACAGCCGTACGGCTTCTCACCAGAGTGAACGCGGAGATGTCGTTGCAGATCTGCTTTTTTCTTGAAGCAACGACCACACTGCGGACATTTATTTGGTAAATCAGTTTTCACCTTCGTCGGCCGCCCTTTCCGAATCCGTCGAATCACTGCCTTCATTTCACATTCCTTGGCATCAGCTCCAGAGTAGCTGTCATCATCGGTGCTCTCTGCTTTGATAGCGATTTGCTCATTTTCTCTCGGTGCAAGTTGCTTTCTTCTCCTACATGTTTCATTACCATCATTACTTAAGTTGTCGGCGAGATTCTCAGCCCCATTACGGAATCTGGCAGGCAGGCTCCGTCTTAACCTCAACCCTAACTGCTTACGAATTTCTGAAGCATCTTCGATTACAAATCTCTCCTCATGTTCCTCCTTCATAGGGTCCTCCATGTCTCCTCTCCTGATCTTCTCACCGACTATCCTTTCCTTCAAATGCCCCCTCCCCAACTCCGCTCTCTGAAAACGCCCGCTTTTAACATCTCTCCCATGACGGCTTGCATGCGTCACATAGAGCATTCTCGAGGTAAAAGTCCTATTGCATTTATCACAAAAGTAAACGGATCGGTATCCATATTCAGCCTTCTTGCATTGCACATCACTATTGGGAAGAAGTCTTGATGGATGTAATATTTTTGTGGATCTGACAGACTTCCTGGCTCTTGCAACATGTTTATCCAAATGCAGGTTACTCTCTGTCGTATTCAACTCTGAACCTCTACCATTAATCAAGCAATCGTTAGTCTCACTAGTAGCTACCTTCCTGCTTGCCGTTCCTGATGTTTGAATAGTTTTAGCATTCAGTGATGAACAGTTTTCCCCTGCTTCCCTCTGTTCTTGTCCGTCAGCCTGCAGATTTTCTTCATTCACGTTTACTCCGTCAGAGTCCTCTACTGCAATCCATCCCCCATCTTCATCAGCATCTATGATAATAAATCAATGTTCAAAAATACTTTGTTCATTACAATATCACATAACGTTAAATATGAATATAATAATCTGTATTAACTAGCTCTTAATATGGGATATCGTCTCTAAGCTTTACAGATATTATTACCCCTGTCAGCGGATTCATTCATGCACAATGTGCACCATCTCCACTTCCTGGGGAGTATTCCTACCATATGGTCACCGTGAGGGCATAGGCAATTACTAACACAAATGCTTTCACCATCCTACCAGGTCCCCATTTCTCTCTTGGGTATATAGTGTCAAATTTAGATTAATGCCTTGCTAAAGGACATAGGTGCTGTGTCGGGGATCGAACCACGAACTTTGAATTTCAAGTCAAATGCTTAAACCACTCTACTAAGACACTTCTAAAGCCAATTGTAACTGTTAACGAAACAAGTCCAGAGACGATTACCAATGAGTAACATTTTCTAAACAAAATAATTTGTATACATCCTCTGCTTATTGATGTTGATACAATATGTCATCAAGATGCCATAATATATTTTAACAAAAAAATTAAGCATTATTATCTTTTAATTTTCACCACATTGAAACAGATGAAGATAATGTTGAAGCTTTTGGAAATTATCGCCAACTGAATTGAAAGTACAATAATGGCCAATATTCATAAACACTATAGCTTCTGTCCATGTATTTACTTTTCAGATATAAAGTTTTCAATAGAAGTGTAAACAAGAAAATTACCTGTCTTCCTTATTTGAAGAAGAAAAGCTGATCAATTTATCCTTTAACAATTTAAATACTTTATCAGATTGGTTTGGTTTGACGGTTTCTTTTTACTTGACAGCTAAGAAAGCATGTGTATGCTTGTAAGTAAGCAACCAGGGGACCTATGGCTTTCTGGGGGACTTGGTAATGAGGATTAATACCTTATCAAAAGACACTAGCGCATCGACTTGGTTTTGAACCCGGGACCCCGCAATTACGAGACCACTGCTCTACCACAGAGCTATCCCTTCTGAAATGAAAATGCACAAACCTTCATGATCTGATAGGTCTTCTAGTTTGATGTGAGTAACAGTCACCAGTGCTGAAGTGAGACGGTGGTTGGTTTCGATGCTATTCATTTCGGAAACTTCCATTTCTACATCCAATCTGCAAATCAGAAAGTAGACAAAATATGAAGTTGTGAACACAAATTATTCAAGATATCATTTCAATGAAAATTGAAGCATTTTTACAAATAATTTTTGCAAGGTAGGCCCAAAATTGTATACATGTAGGTTAAATATACACACTGCGTGCACCCAAGCATCTGCTGAAGTAAGGGAGTCTGCCCAAGCTATCAACAAAAATAAAACTGACAAAAATTTGTTTTAAATCTGACTAAATCATGCCAACTCTCTCTCTTGTATCCTTCCTCCGCTCAGGTCGGAGATCGTCGGCACTGTGAGTCTGCCGAAGTTACATAAATGACTTTCTATAGGTCGTAAGTAGATTTTGACGGGTTGTGTGAAGATTGCGTATAAAATGAAGGATAAGTGTATGTAGCTCTATGTTTTGGCACTAGGCCTAGATCTACTGCTGATGGGTCCAGGAGGGAGAAAGAGCATCGACTCCAAGAACAGCGCAGACGCAGACTCAAAGTATTGAGCCAACTGCTTTGTGTTGAGGTTATCCTTAATACGATTAATAAGGTCTTGACACACAGATGATGGAGCTGGGCAAGTTGCAACAAAGTGCTCAACATCCTCTCGCTCTGCCAGCAGTCAGCAGTCGCCTTCCCGATCCTGACAAGCCTGACTTGGGTCAGGTAGACTTTGCAGGAGATCTGTGTATATTAAACAACTTCTAATCTAACTCTAAATTCTTGAAAAACAAATCATCATCAGTTCATCACCATGATCACATGATCAGTCATTCATTGTCTTGACAACAGGGAGTGAGCGAGTTGATCTTTAGTTTTTCTGACAATACGTATATGTAGACCCTACGAACATGATCATCATGTCATAAATCCATAGACTAGTCTAAGAGCGCGTTTATCTAGGCTTGCCACTAGATATGTACATATCGTACCCCTATCGAACCCCACTATCATACCCCACTATACGATCGTGATTTGCGGGATGTCGCGTTTATCTACTCTTCACGATTCAAAATAAAGGCCTTGTGTCTGCCCAGCTGTTTTGACCCGGGAAGCAGACAGTTTCTCGGAGGTCAAATTCACACACATGCTTGTACACAACACCTGTGTGGTCCTATTTGTATGTGACGTTCAAAACAGCTTTGCGTTTATCGACCTCTCAGAAACGTGATTCTGGCTGTATGTCACATACAAAACGCACCTTTTTGCGTCTTTTGATATGCCCATATCTAAAGACGTTTGAAAAAGGCTTTGCGTTTATCTACTTCTAAATTTGCCTGAAAGACGTTTGAGAAACCTGATTCTAGCCAAAAATTTCCTAGATAAACGCAACCTATGTTGTTAAATGTCTAGACTTCTTCTTCTTCTTCAAGATAATCTGCCTCCTTCAATACTGAAGATTCTTGCAGATGCCCTATGCTCGGCCTGATTGGGATGTGCAGGTGGACCATTACAACAGGGTTTCCCCCTACTCGTATACGTATAGACCTAGTGCAATGGGTTCTTAACTAGACCGAATTTTCCGTCTCTTTCGTTCGTTAGCCTAGCCTCTTATTGGGGTAGGGTCGGCCGGCTCTCTCTCATTGGGGTAGGGTCGGCCGGCTCTCTCTTAGAGAGAGCCGGCCGACCCTACCCCAATAAGAGGCTAGGCTAACGAACGAAAGAGACGGAAAATTCGGTCTAGTTCTTAACATGCAAGAGTGGTGACTCTCCTGTACACGGGGCCTTCATTTAACGTCCTATCCGAGGGACAGAGTGTTTTCCACTTGACATGACCTGCGTCTATGAACAAGGGAAGGGGCACGTTAGCACACAACGCAGACATCCGTCATCCGCCTGGGTGGGAGTCGAACCCGGGATCTTTGGTTCGACAGGCAGACGCTTGCCTTTAGGCTTAGCCGCCTTTACCAACTGAGCCAACGTACTCACCTCCTCTACCGACTTCTCTCATCTCAATCATACTTTCAGGTCTGAACTTCTGTACGAAATTAAGTATTATTTATAACTGTAACTATTATTCGTTATGAGTAAAAATTAAAAAATATTATTAGTCTAGTCTAGACTCTATTACCAAATTTTAAAAAAAATAACACTAAGATTTACTTACCTAACACAAAATAAAACATGTGGGGCTGGAGCCAAAATAAATATATCGAATCGCGTTTTAATTTCAGACTTAGTCTTCTTATGATAGCTATATAAAAAAAATCACAAAAAACAGAAACGTCTAAAAAGTAACAAACCTTGTCAGTGGTGTTCTTGAGGTCTGTGGTGTCTGCAGATTCTGTTTCTCATGACATTAGTTATTGAAACTGAAGTCCACCTCGAAAATCACATCATCACATCGAAATAACACTGAAATTGACATACTGCCATCTCTTGGTCGGTTTACTGTTGATTTCTCGCTCGTATCGATATCGTAGAGTGCACGGATAGCTCGGGGCTGCGCTGAAGGGAGGGGGCGGGGGTGGGGGAAGGGGGGGGGGGGGGAGGGGGATCAAGATTCAATATTCAAGTCTATTGTCCGTAATAATACAAAAGTTTGTTTCCCATTAGTATAACATACGATATAAACACAGGCATAAACATGATATTGTATGCTGAGAGCCACAAGGATGTTTAAATAATAATGATCAAGAATGATTCAACACCATTCCATGCAGCTCGATCTCATCAGACAGACAGTGCACAACAAAAACTTTATTCTGAGTCACGCCACAGATGCATTCATATACATCAAAAGCAAACTGATATGAATGATATCAAAGCAACTTCCTCCGAACAAAAAGAAAAAGAGAACAAAGAGAAAGAGAGAAATAGCTCGAGCGAATGAATGAAGAAAAAAAGAAAAAGAGGGACAAAAGGCAGAAAGAAGGCGAGAAAGAGGAGGAGAGAAAGAAAGGGGATAATGTAATATTGTTTAAATGGCAGAAAATGCTTAGGGGCCTACACAGTGGCGTATCCAGGAGGGAGGAAATGGGCACACCAAAACCCCAGCCTCCTCATCTATATGCTTTTAAGTATAAATTAATTTTGTGCCCCAACGGGCCCGACACTCGCTCCAAGCCAAACGAATGTAAATCAGTTTCAAATTTGAGATTATAATTTTTCTTATTCCAGATATTAAAACACTTGAAAACAGTTACCTTACGCCTACAGGTCCATACTATTCTTCAAAATCTTAACATTAAGATTTTAAAATAAATATTAAAATCATAAATGCATGGAACACAGATTTAGCAATTTATTTTCCCCTAAATATTTGACTTCATACCGGGAAACTGTAAGGAAAATGAAAGCTTGCTTTTGTGCTAATTATTATTCGTGTGGCGACAGAACTTAGACAGAACAAAAGGAAAAGAGAGACGGCTAGAGAAGGAGGGAAAGAGGGAGAGGAGAGAGACATACATAATATATATATATAGAGAGAGAGAGAGAAAGAGAGAGAGAGAGAGAGAGAGAGAGAGAGAGAGAGAGAAAGAAAGAGAGAGAGAGATAGATCAGAAGAGAGAAGACTGAGATAGATAGACAAACAGACAGAGAAAGAGACACACAGACAGGAGCGTCGCTAGACCTTTTTCAGTGGGGGGGGGGGGGGGTGGGGGTGTAGAGGCCAACGATTACCGACAAAACTAACCAATTACCGACAAAATTAAATGTCCAATATCTACAAATTTAACCCTATTAACCCGGGGCCGAAGGCTAAATTGTTTTCCTATGGACCATCTATAGTACTTGCATACGCGCAAATGGTCATTTTCCTCGACGACATAAATATACGAATTATTTCGTCAACTTAGTCAGCATCATAGCTGATATATTTTAATGCAGGCGCAGAGCTAGGATCTTATTTTAGGGAGGGCGGTAGTGGACAAGCAAATCACTTAAAGAGCGCTCATTAGGGGGTGTGGGTGATAGGCCTCTAAGTTATTACTATTAGGAAAAGAAGACGATTTATTGTACCTTTCTCGACTGTTAATCCTTGTCTGAATAAAGCTCCCCCCTCCCGCGCAAAGCGCGGAAGTTTTGACGTTTCATTAAATTATCAGAGAAAGAAGACGATTCGTTGTACCGTTTTCGACTCTTAATAAGCCCTAATTGTCTGAATTCAGTTTCCCCCTTTAGCGCGAAGCGCGGAAGCTTTGACGTTTCCTTAAAATATTAGAGAAAGAAGACGAATCGTTGTACTGTTCTCGACTCGTCTAAATGAGGTCTTTAAATTATTATGAAAAGAAGACGATTTGCTGTACCGTTCTCGACTGTTAATCCTTGTCTGAATTCAGTTTCCCCCTTTAGCGCGAAGCGCGGAAGCTAAGTATTGTAGTTACTCTCGAAGTCGTCACAGCGGATAAAAAGTCACAGTTCGTAGGGAAAAAAACTTGTCGGCCGACCAACAATATACATCTCACAGACTTCAAACTTCTGCATTGATATAGTACACGAGGATAGAGCAAGAATACCAACACAGCTGACCCGACATAGCAACATATTTACCCGTGTCTTTCTTGACGACTCTACCCAACAACCCCTTTTTCTCTTTTACTCTCACTCCTCCTCTCTCAGGCTCTTACCTCTCGTTTCTTTTGTTTCCCTTTTACTCTTTTTTCCCTCCCCTTTCTTTCTTTTCCTTTCTTTCCTCTCCTCCCTCTTTTTCTTTTTTTCTCTTTCTTTCTTCTCTTTTCTTTCCTTTCTTTTCCTTTCTTTCTTTTCTTTTCCTTTCTTTCTTTTCTTTTCCTTTTCTTTTTTCTTTTCTTTCCCTTTTCTCTTTTTTCCCGACGGCAGCTCAATTTTACCGACAATATCCTGACAGGTGGGGTGTCGCACCCCCCCCCTTTGGCGACGCCCCTGCACACAGATAGGGGTGGGGAAGAGGGCGAAAGCCGGGAACATGAGTGACGATCCGGGAGTCACTTTCCACCTCTAGGGGATAAATTTGAAGAATGAAATATAAAAAAAGAGGGGAACGCCTCTCCCAGGAAATGCTTTAAGCTAGGGTAGATCCCCGAAATTCAGAAATCCCTATTTCTTTTGTCCAAAATGTTGATTTAACACTACTTGTATCAAAGACTGCATGTGGACATGACTTACGACAAACACGGATCAGTCTCTTTATGATATAATAAGGCTCACATAATCCACAGAAATAGACCGGTTTACTAACAGATTCAAATTCATGGAGGTTTCTTTCCTGGGGACCTAGTATTCAGGGGCGGATCTAGCTTTTTGCCAAAAGGGGGGGGGGGGGGGTTGACCCAGTGGCGGATTTAGGATTTTCCAAAACCGAATCGCGCCGTTTTACTGTTTTACTTTTTTTTTCCTTATTTTTTTTTCTTTCCCCCTCCCCCCGTTTTTCTCACTTGGCCGCCCAGGGGGGGGGGGGGGGGGGGGGGGGGGGGTTAAACCGCCACCCCCAGGCCCACCCCTGGTAATAATACTCGGAATCAAGTCTGTGCATACATTCATTGTTGCTATGCCGTGAAAGCTTTAAGGTTGTCAGGGACAACCTTTGTTTTAAAATTATGCATAAAATGTGAATTATGTTAGTAAACCGGTCTAATCACTTTGAATTATTACTCCTGGGCGGCTGGGCCCCATACTCTCATAAAGAGTTGTGATTGATCCAAATCAATCGAAAGTCCTCCAATCAGTCTCTTAAGTACATAATCGCTTATAGATTCGGTGGTAAGCGCTTAATAAGTAACATTTTTTAAAATTATTATTATTACATTTGCGATTGATTTCAATGGCAAAGTTGCGATTAACTAATTACTTTATTTATTTCTGATACTTATACAGGGTGCGCACATCACCAATTCAGTGGTGTTCCATGAGGCCCTGTTTGGTAAGAATAAAACAAATAGCAGCAGCAAAAACAAAATACACAAGCGTAAAAAAAGGTAAAATACAAATCAATTGGTATCCTCATGAAATAAGTGATCATTTGAGATGTAATTAGCAAAGGTAGTGATACGTGATAGTTGAGCTGGACTTAATAAAGAACTCGTATACATATTGCGATAGTTATTGATAACCAGCAAGCCTTCGAATACACTGTGTCCCCCATCTTTACTCCAAATCACCCGTTTGGTACAAAATATGTGGCCCTAATTCTGTGCAGTTCCTTTTCACTTTGGCCCAAAACGGCACCAAGGGAATGTTATAACTTTTTTTTTCCTTTATTAATTTTCACTGAATTTAAAATGAATAGTATTAGCACATGTCATTGAGCAGTAAACATTAATAAACCGCTAAATCTAAAAATCGAAATCGTTTAAATACAGAATTCGACGTCGGCTCCTGGTGACTACCAAACGATCGCATTTGCCTGAATCATTGTACCTTAGTGTCTTACCAAATACGCTCTCTAGAAGCTTCTCGAACTGGTGCCCGCAACCCCCAGTGGTTTAAATTATAAACACGCAAAGAACATACGCAATAAACTTTATTTCGCCATCCCATTCTCGTGTAGTGAGGTGTAGTTCAATTAAATTAAATTCAAAAGATTTATTTTCTTAACAAGCAACTTCAAATAACAGTATACAACAATTATTATTGTGAGATAAATCCGCCTCGGCGAAAAAAGCGAATTGCGGTAGTTATCTCGAATGAAAAGATTGAAAACAGTAAAGTACAATGAAAACCTATGGTACAAGTTGTTTTATCCGGTGCTAATAAGGTGTTACAATTTTGCCAGCCCTCCCTCGGTGTAGAAGCTGGAAAGCTGATCGCCCAAGTGACTACAGCTCCCCTTGCGAAATTGTGCAATTACATCCAGGTAGATAAGTTTTTAATAATTTGCTATCAAGCACTTTTGAAGAGCATGAATTTGAGATAATGCCGTAATCATGCGAATACAATTATTAAATTTAGACTTATTTCATTCCTTAATGTTTGGTTTGCCCTATTCGTTGTTATGTTGTGGTTTTGTTTTGTTTTTCACTGAGTAAGTAGGCATACCAATCTTGTAGGTCTAATTTTGATATTTGATTCGGAATATGATTTATACATGATAATCCTGATTCTCAATGTCTTGTTCTATTTAAAATTAGGATGTGAATTAGCAGGACTAACATACCGTGAACAAATACAATAATACCTGAAATAAGTTGACTGAAGACAAAATGAGAATAAGTGATCTTATAATAATCATGTTCCCTCGATCACTCAATGGATAATCCAGGAGTTCAGTTTAGTATCGTTAGTATCATTTATTTCCATCAAAATCAAAATACAAAGGATACTTTTTTTTTCTTCATGCAAAATTAAAGATTATAGTAATAATGAAAACGTAGTATAACATAATATGAAAATGTAAGCTTTGTAGAATTGATGACAAGAGACATAATGTAAAACGAAATATGGAAAAGAGTGATCACTAAAAAGCAAAGCTTGTAAAACGTGAACCACTCGATGAAAAAAATATACAATTTACAATTTCGATTTGAGTTAGTCCTATGCTTTTAAGGGCCCTATGGCGCTACAGCACAGCCGATCGACAAAGAAAGAGAAACATCCAATTTCTCATACAAATCTCCTGTTGAATTCGTTAGAATAACATCACATATTTGTCTTTTTCGAAAGTTTGATCAAAATGAGATTTTCTACCTGGGAGATAACTCGAGAAAAAGGGAGAGTCCCTAACACACCAAGAAAGGGAAAGAGGGTTTTTCCCCTACCCAACTGCGCACTGCACGCAAGTGACGTCACGATTAGCCGCCACGTCAACACGTGACCTGGCGCTGAACTTTGCTGGAGCGTGTCAATAGTCTATCAATACAGACATGCAATACAAATTACGACACGTCAAAAGCTGTATTGTCATTTTTAATGATAAATTGAAACACAAATTAGCTACTAATATGTTTAGATGTTACGAATAATTATTTTGTATTTTTGATATAGCATAAAATCAGAGTATTATTTGTTTAATTTCACTTGGTCATTAATACGGGGGTAGGAAAAAGACTAGTCAAGCATCGCGTTGGTTTTATGCCGATTCACAATGCATGCAACGCTCATAATACACACACGCACTCCTTAACAATACCTAGCAATTCGTGTGTGTGTCGTGCACAAGGTTTATGCAATGTGTGTACTGTGTGTGTGTGTATATCAATCAATGAAGAAGCGGGGCTAGATGGACCGTGCACAGTGAATACAACATGTCGGCTGGTCCAATCTAACGTTGTACATTGCGGGGGTTCCCCTACAACCGTTCCCGCGTACTAAGGCAATTCGGCATTTTCCCCCTTACATGATTTCTTGTAAGGCGTTCGGGATCTGGTAAAAAGCCTGTGATCTAAATTTGTTTTGGAATTCTGACATCATTCTAAAGACAGGGGAATTACAGGGAAATTCTGTTGATGTCCATCGCATATTTAAAGCTGTAAAAAGGTAGGACCGTGTTGCATTTTTTTGTTTGAGGAGCTAGAGTTGTACATTTTTTTTATAGAGCGTGGCAATATTGCTTGCGCTACTTGCGCTGCTTCGAAATGTCGGTGTACAATTATTACCCCACGCAGCCATTGTAACGCAGCTGGCCGCATGATGCACCACATCATGCATGCACAGTTTAAAAGGACATATTGTCATAACAGTTAAACCAGCCAGCGAACTAGTTATCATGTACGTGTAGACCCGTAATCTAGTATAAACCAAGGAGCTGAGATTATAAGTTTTAAATGTAAAACGATTTACTGCATCGTAGGGCTCGTTTTTAAAAAGATTTTGAAATAGAAGTTGGTCTATTCAAATTGGTGATGGTCACTTGCCAGTCTTGGAATTCTAGTCTAGCTTGTTACCAATATTAATTATGCTCATCGATGGAGGTGCCTTTGAATTGATCTGACAGAAGAAGAATATATTTAATCTGAACGAGTATTATGTTGATGACAATTAATGTTATTACAATTAATTATACGTGATCTAAGTTTTACCCTCGATTGGGCAGATAACTTGAGACGATTTGATCTTGAGTGATTCGTCAGACCTTTCCCCGAGGTCCCCAATAATCATACTTGTAAACCTTCGCAGAAATATATCTGAAGAGCAAAGAGGTTCATTTACAAAAATAGTCTCTTGGATAAATTATGCCTGGGTTAATTCTATATATTTTGTGACTTTTACCAAGACGTTGTTGTTGCTGCTTGCTGCTGTTAGTATGGGTGGTGTGTGCATGTGATGGCTGTGAATGTCACACATGTGATGGACGGAGTGACGATGGTGAAGACCAAGAACCTGATAACACTAACAGGCCAAAGAAATATTATGAGTGTCTTTGTAAAAGTAGACTCGAGCTCGACTCTAAAATGCAAAGTACATCGTAGTTAAAATTAAACTTTAGAGTTGCAATTGTACATGAAAATATTTGAGCTGATTTTACTCCAGTAAATCATGTAGAAACGTGTAAAAAACATGATACCATTTTGTCCACAATAAATATTGATCTTGTGTTCAGGAATTGTATGTTTTGCAATAGAGTAGTAGTCTAATTAATGTATCTGACTCATTCATAATTAGCTTCTTTATTTCACTTTGACTTTAATTGACCGAGAAACGGAAAGTGAATCAGTATGACCTTGAAAAGTAAAATTAAAAAAACCATAAGGCAAAATAAAACAAAACATGTAACGAAATAATTTCATTTTGGTTGTTCATCTTACATGAGATTTTTGAATTTATTATTATGATTTATTCGGCAAGGCACAGTCAAGAAAACGGTGAATACAAAACAACAGTAAGATTTGAAATGAGTTGCATGGATGCCGGGGGGAAACAAGATTAATAACTAAGGTTTCTTTTCCGTCCACATGACTTCACGATTTACTTAAATGAATGGTACAGAATAGCAAGATATAACAAATAATAAATTGTAAGTATCGGAGAAAAAAGAAAACGAGTAATGTAGCATTATTATAAAATTATGTCTCGACAAAAAAAGGCAGTTCAAGAAATGTTTGGATTACACACTATTTAATGTCCGTTCCAATCCGTCAAATCGCCAATATAATAAGCTTTGTGTCATGTTGTGACTCGTTAAAAACCGAATCAGCACGCGACTGTACTTGGATTATATACAGGTGTGAACATTTTGTTGACGTCATAATGGAATGACATGATGCAAGCATCCGAACTCGGTGACTTTCATCTAAATACCTGGTGTGAAGAAATCAAGGTCACATGCCCATTGTTACGTATCACGAGGAAACCAACCAACTTAAAAATAAAATGAAGGTCTTCGCACGGTGGCGTATCCATCAGTGAGCGAAGGGGGGGGGGATTTTCTCGAAACCGTCATAAGTCGAAGTTCGTTGACAAACTGGACATCCCCCGGTCGCGTACGGGTTGTCGAAGAAGTTAGACTTGTGCAGGTTTCAAGAAACTGCCCTTTAGGCTCCGTGTGCAATAGGTGTACGACACTTGATCCTTCGACGATTGGTCCGCGGTCAATTACAATTTTCCATACACCAACCGAATTCCTAACTTCAGTCCTGGACCCCCACACTTTACCCAAGGAGATACTGTACCTTGCTTTACCTCAATCCCCAGACAAAAATGACAGTCTGGTATGGGGTACTGTACTCTTCAAGAAAACTGGCATGTGTCAAGTTGTCGACTTTCCCATACACATAGAGGTAGTCGGTAGAGCCACACGTAGTCTTGGTGGAAGCTTTCGGTCAAACCTAAGCCTAACCCTAACCCTAAGCCCAACCTGTAACCAGTTGCAACACTGTAGACCCAACGAAATGAAGCCCGGAGTAGTTGTCACCGGAGCATGTCAGAGCGCCCCACAGCTACCCAAATTTGGCCAGATATTGTACATTACCTTTAACCCCTTCCCATTTCCCCCTAAATTGGAGCTGGAGGACCCCTCCCCCCCCCCCCCCCCGTAAGTCATTTTTTGGATACGCCTCTTGTTATGAGAAAGACATTGCGACGTTGTCTCTTTGTTTGGTGTACATGCATGGCACTATTTTTGTTTGAACCTGGGGCTGGGAAAGGAAAGCTAAAGGAAATCAAACATAAAGATAAAAGACCATCACGTGTATAGGCAAAGTCAACATTACCTAGTGAAAATTTTAAAGGGTCGTGCTAAAATATAATAGACCTCCAGATCTATTTATTTACATTGTCTTTTTTTTCTTTTCTTTAACCGGTCTAAAGTTCGATGAGTCCTCAAACTTCGAAGCATGACATGGGGAATTTTTCTTGCGGTGTATGATATCTGTGTACATTAAAAATGCATTGACAATGATGGGGGCGGGGATTCGTCTCCTAGGTTACTGATCCGGCACAATGGGTTGACCTTTTCCTTCTACCTTTCGGGGGAAAATAAATGGAGATGGTGATTATTGAAGATTATCAAAAGACGGGAAAAAATGGTAATGACGTCAAGGTGGTAATAAGTAATTTCTCTAGGAACGTTATGCAGTTGAGGGAAGAGGTGGTGTATTCTAGTGGATAAATCACTGGCATGCGGGACAGGGTACGGGGTTCGAAACCCTGCCACATCGCTAACATCAAAGGGAATATAGAGGCCTTTTTTTTTAGTATGCGCTAGTTGTAAGAATCTACTATTAACGTCATTTCGCTAGACATTAATCTATATTGGCCATATATAGCGTAGTGTTTTTGTGTAGCCTACATGTATTAGTGTGTTAGCACAAAAGAAAAACAATGCCATTACGTCTAGTTTGTCCTGGAGGACACTGTACACATAGGTTTCCTTCCATTTCCTTCCGAATCCTTAACAGTACACGCATGTACATGTAGGTACAAATCCCCTCGGCTAAGACATTAAAGGTAAAGACCAGTATTGGAAACGCCCCAATTTCAAAAAGAAATGGAAGCTCTTATTACCAATCATGTGAAAGAATATGTTTTGACTAATACATGATGATAAAAATGTTGCCGGGAAACCGCCTACTTATTGATATATTTGGTAAATTAGTTTATCTATTGGACTGTGAGAGATAAACGCACGTGTCGCGCACGTGTGCGTAGTCCCATATACATGTGTATGTGTACAGTGCTTGTAACTTTACGAAGACTGGGCCAAATTTCTTATCATTTTGATGATTCCAGAATCTTGCAGTACACACCAAGACTTATATGCTAGATGATCAACCTTTTCTGATCGATTCCACAACGTTTCTTTCACAATGCAATCGCATGACCATAACTGGTCTTTACCTTTAAGAGTCATGGGTCCCCTAATTGTCCATCTTCAAGAAGTATTTCGCTCTATCAGTGAGATAATTCAAGTTAATACAATAATTCATCACATTCATACATGTACGTGGAGATTAATCATGTTTAAGGTCCCTTTTTGATTCCCCAGGGAGATTTAAATCAGCCACGCCCCCTCCAAATTTTCTTTGATAACGGGGGAATACCCATGACACGTACATGTAATCACATGTACAAAGTCATGTATGCCCTTCAATTTTGACATAAACACCTCTGCACTAACTGTAGGCTACAACATGTATGTCTAAATGTTAATTCCAATGCATGTAGTAGTTCATTGGTAATATCCAATGCATATGTCTGCGTTGAAAAATACATGTATAGTCGTAGTGAACACTTTTCCCACTTGTTCATGCATAAGGTACACAAACCGCGCACGTTCGTTTACGTGAAGACTAGTCTGCAAGCGCAGACTCTGATTTGACACTACGACCATTTCTAAAGTCTTGAGCAGAGCCTAGTTCTGTCTGTTTCTGACTGTGTCAAAATAAGAGCGACTAAAGTACAGGTCCTACTGTAGTCTCATATTGCAGACACTGCTGCGCTCAACAACTGACAATGGTCTGTACATGTAGACTAATACGAGACCGACAAAATGCACAGATGTCACTTAGTTTAGTTTACAACACACATTTACTCGCGCAGATTTTGTGTTTGGAACACATCATCAGGGGCGGATCCCCCCCCCCCCCTCCCTTGGCAAAAGCTAGATCCGCCCCTGATCACGACTACAAGAAAATCAAATTCAGTTCCACTTTCTGCATTTTCGTTTGCAGATGATGACAAGTGTATTAATAGAGTATCGTTTGAAATATTTAAATCCAAAGAATATAACGATTTCGGAGTCTTTATTGGGGGGGGGGGGGGTACATTGCTAGAAACCAACAATGGGACTGTTTCCGCAGACTATTACCTAGTGACGTAGCCATGGGACTTGCCCGATCGTTGAAGTGTTTTGTATTTTCCGCTGGTTGTGTCGCAGCATTGCAGTCACGGTAATAATAACGTTGGGGCTGTTAAATCAATAAAAAATAAAACATAGAAGAAATGGTGGCATGTTTACAAAGCATCGGGAGAACCGACCTTGATTTTAACAGAAAAATAAAAGAAACAGAAATGTGATGCTGATATTTTGAACGAAGTCGGAAAACCGATCTTACTGTAACTATTATTATGTCGTTATTCGGGGGGGGGGGGGGGGGGGGTACATTGCTAGAATTCATAAATGGGACTGTTTTCGCAGACTATTACCTAGTGACGTAGCCGGGGGACTTGCCCGTTCAAGTGTATTGTCTTTTCCGCTGGTTGTGTCGCAGCTTTGCAGTCACGGTGATGATAACATTGGGGGAATCAAATGGTTGTTAAATCAATATCAACAACAAAAAACAAATGGTGTGTTTACAAATGAAAGGGGGAATTAATCTTGATAGCAGAAAATAACAGAATGAGAAAGGTGATTATTTGAACCAAATTAGAGATACAATGTTACTATAATTATTATACATGTACGTACCAGTATACTTTCCATGTGTTTAGTCAGATGATTTTTTCCCATATTTAGTTAGTATGCTAATATGTCGTGTGGAACCGTGGTATAGGCATGTACATGTACATGTACCATGTGAATGCAGTTTCCTAATATAATTAAATGTCGTAGAGAGTAGTTTCTGATAGTTGAGACCGTGGTATCAGAATTATCGGACGACTCTCTGAGTCTGTTTAGCGTCTTGTTCTGATATGGTACATTGTATCAAACACAGTAGGGCATATTCATATAGTAGCTGCGCCCTTAAAAAATGGACCAGTATATTATTAGTAGTGATAAAATACTGTCTGTGCGTGCAGACTACATCCGCACAGCAAACAATTATGGACGTCCAATACACATAACAATACATTTCAGACACAACGTATACATGGTTTTTCCGCCCCCACATATCTCTCTTCCTTTTCATCCGTTTCTCGCCTTTGATAACGCTTTATTATTCTGCAAATCGGACGAGTCTCTCGATTGAGTAGAGCTGTCAAGCGATGTCAGATGAATTTCCTGGCTACACCGTTTTGCAAGGTTAAAACTTAATAATGTATTGTGCATTATACGTGTGGGTCTACATGTACATGCTCATTCTGCAATACCACATGTACACCCTGTGTGTACTAGTGTATAATATCCAAAATTATAATCTGTGCACAGTGACATATCGCATACATTTATTTATACATACATTTTGCATACATCGCAGGTATACATCATTATACAGAGGGGAGAGAGAGAGAGAGAGAGGGGGGGGGGGGGGAGAGAGAAAGACAAGAACATAAGTACCCTGGCAGCTGGGATCCAGAGCTAGAGCAAAATGGAGAGAGAGAGAGAGAGAGAAGAGGCAGACAGACAGTCAGTAAACACACAGATAGACAGACAGGAACAAGAGGGGGTGGGTCGAAGAGATAGATGGGGTGTCAGGAATCATGCGTCTCTTTTTTCTAGGGGAAGGGGGAAATCCCGTAGCATGTACAAGCAGACATGTTTTTCCTGCGACCCCTTTATTGTAAAACCTCCGCTCTGCCTCAATCTACGGTTGCATTGTGCAATGGTTATATGATACAACAACGTACATGTGCAATACGTTTGGTACATCCATGCCAACAACTGCGTTGCAGTGTAAACAACTATTGCGAAATATGATTCAAGAATATTGCGCAATTCTAGGTCATGAATATTGCGCAATATGACAAAAATCAGTCACTAGTTGCCTTTTTTTTTATAGTTATCTTTTCATGAATTTGCAGGAACGACGAGCCAGCATTCCACTTGCTGTGCGCTCTTTGTGGTATTGTTTGCATACCCAATTACCCATGGTACATGCTGTTCGTGTTTGTATGTAGGGCTGTAAGTCTGTAAGCAATGCAAATATAACATCATACTGACAATAATTTGGTTTTTAATGTGTTTCACACTTTTCAAAAATTATCTCGCTCTCTTGAATATCTCACCATTCATACTAAATTCACAAACCAGGGAGGTGACCGATTTAGCGCATAGAATAGTGTTTGAACAACCATTCCCTACGGAATGCGAGCGAAAGAAACGACACCAATCTTTTGACCAAACAAGGCCCTTCTGCGCATGAGCGTAACCTTCCGAAAGGTGATTACCCGTTTGTAGTCTTATAATCCAGACCCTTATCGAAAACTGTTTAGCATACAATAACGCACACACACCAGAAAGGTTAAATGTTTAAAGCTAAAGACCAGTTATGGCCATGCGATTTCGTTGTGAAAGAAACGTTGTGAAATCGATCAGAAAAGGTTGATCATCTAGCATACATGTAGATGTACTGCAAGGTTCTGGAATCATCAAAATGATAAGAAATTTGGCCAAGTCTTCATAAAGTTAGAAGCACTGTACACAGAAAGATGTATATGGGACTACACACACGTGCGCGACACGTGCATTTCATATCTCTCAACGGGCGAGAGATACACTAATTTACCAAATATATCAATAGTAGGCGGTTTCCCGTCAAATTTTGATCATCATGTAATATTCAAAACATATTCTTTCACATGATTGGTAATAAGAGCTTCTATTTCATTTTTTGAAATTGGGGCGTTTTCCAATACTGGTCTTTACCTTTAAGCGGCGTATGACATTGTGAAATGTGATTCTCTTTTTTGCTTTGGTTTTTGTTTCGTTTGTTTGTTCGAATGTTTGACCGTAGTCTTTGTTCGAATTTCGACGGTTCGATAATAAACTGTGAGGTGTTTTTTCTCTCAATATTCTCATTGGAAGCTGATTATACCGAGTTTGAAGTATGAAAATGAAATATAGCTTTTCTAGAGAAGAATGAGTAGTCTACTAGATATTTAGGTGAAAGCAGAAAATATGGATCAGTATACATTTGAGCCAAATCCGATATAAATAAGAAAGTTATAAATTATATTGAATTTGTGCACACACACACTCAAGAAAAGATTGATCTGCCTGAGCTTTCGAGGTCTCCTTCCATATACAAATTTAAATAGTTTTTATGGAAAACGTTTTAACTATATTGTTCATTGATGAATGAATGAATTTTTTTACAGGGTTCATATAAAACCCGACATACAATGCATGTATCTTTGTTTATTTTCTAAATAGAGAAAATAGAAATTAATTACGAATGGAAGTTATTTAATTAAATGTTATTTCATTATTGTTGAAATGATAACTTACATTGAGAACGAAGCTTGATCCTTCAAAATGTTACGACTCTCTTATCTTTAACATGAAATAAATGTCAATGAGGGGTTCAGAAAATAGGAGGAATGTTATACTTATGGTTAGTGAAACAAAAGTCATCTTCCTGGCCAATCTCCCTCAATTGCCAGACATTCGTTCCGGTGACATTTTGATCTGCTCTTTATTTCGTCAAAGATGTATAGGTTAGATGTACATTTGGGTAATTTAGGGCTGCGTTTTTAAAGGTTATGGACGCTGGAGTTATATCAATAGGCTTAATATACGTGTTTATTGGTCCAGTGTGGAATTAGGCATTCGGGCAGAACATATAGGAAATTGGTTGCCATCAATGTGACGTAGAATCGCTAATATTCGTGCAATCCCGGTTCTAGAGGTAGTTTCTAACTACAGAAATAAAATACTTCACCCACCCCCCCCCCCCCCCACAAGAAGTCGCGAGACACATCTAGAAAATTGTATGTAAAAAAACCCAAGCCCCCCCCCCCCTCCCCACACAAAAATATAATCATCTAGAACCGCCTCTGCATTCATGTGCATCATTCAAAATCATGAATGAGTGTTTAGCAATGGCAATGACGTCAACAAAATCCCCGATCTGACATTGTACTTGGGGGGAAGAACCGCTGAATCATTCATGTTATATATTCGTAGTCTCTTCCACCAGATGTTTTCTTACTCGCCTAATAATGCAATGTATGTGAAGTGACAGTGTATCTGGAAGAAGATAATTTTATATTTTCCTGTCACTTTTTAGTCTAAAATTCGTGTGAGACGAAACTGGGTGCATTCATGCTTGTATAGTATATATTCTGATTGTGTGTGATAGTATTTATTTATTCTCTATTCATTTATTAATTTATGCATTGTTTTGTTTGAAAATGCCTCAGGTTTTTTAATTTTTTTTTTAATATGGAATATGCCTCAGGTTGAGTAAAGGAGGCAGTTGCCATCGTGCATTATAAACGAATGAAGTGTGAGCATCGTAGGTAAAATTAAACTTCAATATAGCTATTTTTGTTCTACTTCAAAGAGGCCTAGCTGTTTTCCAAATCCCTTTTTTACGTTGTTGATAACGAAAATCGTTAAGACAGGAGCTTACACATGGAGGGGACAGAGAAAAAATGAGAGAGAAAGAGAGTGCAAAAGAGCCTCAATAGTTATGCATAAAAAGGAAAAAGAAAGAGAGAGAAAGAGAGAGAGAGAGAGAGAGAGAGCAAGAGAAGAAATATATATATATATATACTACAGAGAGAGAAAGAAAGGGAGAAGGGGAGAAAATAAAGACCTACGTTTAGGATGTGATATATACTTCATGCACATTATTGTGTGACCGTTGTTTTTAGACCATCAATTTATTATTTCTGTCAATCCAGGATAACAATAAATTTTATGCTTTTGTTTATTCAACAGATTTCTCGAAGAGAGACTCTCGTGTAGTGAAACATTCGCGTATTCAACAAGTCGCACACTGCCTCGAATAATGTAAACACCTGCACTGCGTTCAAATACATTTGATAGTTGTTGATATCATAGGGGATTTCCCGTTTTGAACGTGGTACATTTCAGCGTGCCCTGCCGTGTGTTGAGATCCGCGTGTTGGTATAATTGGACATGGTTCGCGCGTTTTCTCTATACAACCGCATGAACGGGAATTTGGAATGCTATGCATAGACAAGGAAGTTGTTGTGTTTGAGTTACAATGAGTGTAGAAAAGGGGGAGATTTCGGAGGTAGATGGCTCTGCCCCGCTTGATCTACGGGTGAAGAAGGAAGTCAAGGCACAACCGACGACACCAGTATCGGAGAATGTTCCGCTCAACCTCTCCAAGCCGGTGTTGTCTAACCCTGCACCTCCAGCACAGCCTCCTCCAGCACCGCCTCAGAAGGTTCTGAAGAGAGAACGGGAGGGTGGTGAGGTTCGGAGCAAGCCAGGCGTACGAGCCCCCGTCGTTCCTCCACCGCTCGTGAAACACACGACGGCTGCAGGGAATGTGAGCAAGACGATGCTTGTGAGACCACCCTCCAAACCAGGTGGTCCGGTGCATCGGCAGATGAGCGTGGTGCCGCCGCCAGATGCGATGGTTTCTGGACACGGTGGTGCGAGCTCCTTCAAGAGGCCGACCCCGTCTCATGCTCCGCATGCATACATGGTTCCACAGCACCTCAATGCGCACACCATTGCCTTGGATACCGTTGTAGGAAGCCCCAAGATGGCTGTGGGAACTACCGAGAGCAACCATACACCAGTGACCATCGGGGCAACCTCCCCGGTCAAGCATTCAGGACCAACTAAGACTGCCAAAGCACCGACTATGTCGGCATCTAAAGGTCCAAGAATAATTGTTGCTTCACCAGCGAATGCCCCTTCCGCAGCACACTTTACGGAACATTACGTCAAGACCATAAGCCCTCGTTCGCATAAGAAAAAGACCTCACCGGTGCCAAGGGGGAGCCCCGTGCATGTGGTTCATGTGACGTCTGACTCCAGCCCTGCTAAAGTGTCTCCAACTCCGAGCGGGAGACAGGACAAACAAGGCCATATGCCGCATGGAATACAACAAGGAATACCTACAAGTATGGACAGATTGGTAGCCCATGGGGCACCGCCGAGGTCACTCGGCGCGGCTGGATCTTATCCGGGAAATTCGCAGAAACACCCTTCAGGTCATCCATCCCCGAGCGGACCGCTGCCGCAAGAAAAGCCGTCTCACCCGCGGCCACGCTTACCGCATCGGAAGAAATCACCAACTTCACCGCCGCCATCATCACAAGGAGGCGTCTCGCAAGGCCAGGAGTTTACCGCGGCGCCTCGTCACCGGCCTGGCTTACCGCAGCAGCTACCGCGGCAAGCACCGCCTCAGCATGTGTCCCCGCAGCAAGGACCACATCGGCTACCGATTGGAACTGCCCTCATGGTGTGCACGCTCTACCAGCTGAAGCACTTCTAAGGCCTCGTCACCCGGTCACGGCTGCATCTTCACCGCCAGAAGGTAAGTTTAAAAATGAAAAAAACTCTTCCCTACATTCTTCTTCGGAACCGAAGAAGGACTAAACTATAATGGCGTTGCGTCCATTGCTTATCGTTTACGTAAAAGCCCCCTATTTTTGAAAGATTAGGGTTTCAAAATAACACAAGGTTTGATAATCAATCCATAATAAACTTACAAATGTATTAAATAGACTAAAAACTAAATTATTTAAGTTCTTCTCCAATTGCAGGTACCTAATAAATGACGAAATGTTGATATGCAAGAAAATGGTTAAAATACGTCATGTTAAAAAATCATATTAGAACAGATGTACATTAATTATATTTTATCTTCCATAATAAGAAAAATGTTTGTACTATTTAATTTAACATTTCAGTCTCGAATTGGATTAATGTCTGTAGACTAAATCTTATGATTGGATGTTTTGACTAAAGGTCTATCGCTTTACCCTCCACGTGCCACCCGCCCACCCGGTACCCATCCAGGACCGCATGGACCCCCTCCTGCACTCTCTCAAGCCCCCCATCACCCCAACCAACCACGCCCCTCTCCGCCCCGCCCCTCTCCTCCCCGCCCTTCCCCACCCCGACCCGTAGCCCCTCACACCTCCACACAGGTGTCGGCCCACTCCCCTACCTCCTCTGCTCCTTCCCCCTCCTCCTCCACCTCCTCCTCCACCTCCCAACCACACCCATCAGCCCCTCCCCCCTTTCGTGAGATGCACCACCAGGAGAGGATCCGGCATCCGGGAGCAGCGGGACAGGGGTACATCCCACCACCTCCTAACAGCGAATACTACCCTATGAGACCACGAGGGCCGCACCCCTCCTCCACCGCCGGCCCCGTCCATCCCCCTGGGGCGCCACCTCAGACGTCGGGCCCCATGCAGGCTCCTGGACAAAGTAAGTTCTTTACTACCATTCTGCCCTCATATATGTCATATTTTTCTGTTGTTTGGATAATTATGTTCTATACCGAGATTGAAAATGTACTCTATTGATAAAGATATCGTTTTCAGAGTAGAAATATACATTGTATTGCTTCGTATTGCTCTACGTGTGAATTGAATGCGCTTTAATACTGTGTCAGATTATCGATTTTCAGCTATAGATGATTTTAGATGGACTCCAATGAAAACTATCGCAAATACTTTGAAGACAAAAAGTAACTCGAGGGCAATTTGCCTGTGGTACAACCTTTGAAATCATCTTGATATGAAATGCGTCGTTGTAATGTTCGCACGTTTCAAAAGGGGATGGATAAGTCTAATAAAATAGCCTTAGTAATATTTGTCGTTAATAGTGTGTGCATTTGTGTTTATATTTATGTTTTATTTACAAAAAAGACAACAACAACTGCCATACACCGATTTGGAGCTAGCTACATGTTTTAATAGTTATCGTGACTGTTTTCGTTCATGGTGGACCGATCAATTGAGTTATTTAATTAGATATCGTGGGTAAAAGAAGAAGAATTAGATGTAATTATGAATATTATTATGAATATAAATATAAATCGCATATGTTTGCGTCAGTACTACATGTATAGCGACTGTGGTGTATTGTAGCGTCATGACGTCATCGAGGAAGTCTTGCGAAATCCCCGTATCAAAAGAGATACCGGAAAACCACGTCCCACGTGTAAGATTATGACTCTAATCTAAAACTAGACCTTGATTCGATTATCTTCACAAGAAATCACACACGACGCCACACATTGACTCTTAATTATCGTCTAGATATACACATTTATATTTGCATTAAACCGCTAAATGCTGCCCACCCAAATAATTTCGGATTGTGCTATGTATTATGTATGATATAGGCGTACAAGTATCTTTTTCTATCCAGAGCTTTTTTTCCTGCTTAGTACGTTAGTCCCTTATCACCCCCCCCCCCTCCCCCCCCCCCCCCCCCCCTCCTAAAGAGGGGTGACGGTCGTGCACTGTTAAACATGTTGGATTATAAGAAATTGTCCAGCTTGTCCGACCAACTTTCGTGCACTCGCATCTTTGGCAACTTAACCCCTATTTGTCGTAAAAGGTGATTGTGATTCGGTCAAACATTTTCGATCCAAATAAAAAAAAAGCTAAATAATTGGACATAAAACTGCACCAAATTTGGACTGACACATTATTGAAAATTATACGGCGCAATTTCTACCTATAACATTATTTTCTAGTTAAAAATATGCATTTAGATGAAGAAAAAGTTGGTAGATAAAGAGTTGATTTTATTTTCTGTTTTGTTTTGTTGTTGTTAGTGAAGGGGGAAATGGGAGGAATGTGGCTTTCTTAAACACAATCAATTCTTTAACTGTTAATCATAATCACCTCATTTCCTCCAGAAAAACTTGAACAAAACGATTGCCATATTTGTACATTGCACTTGACAAAATAATATACGCACTCGAGATAAGAAATAACATTGACGTATGTTAATATTAAAAAGGGTAAAGTCCCGAATTCGCTTGCAAGCACAAACATAATGGCCCGAATTCACAAAGGAGGTTTGTCGATAAACCTTGGGTTTCGTACGTCATATGACGCGTTTTACGCGTTTTTTACAAACCTGGTTTGTAAAGAACAAAAGGAGGTTTGGCGAAACAAAAGGAGGTTTGAGCTCAAACCTTGCTTTGTGAATTCTGGCCAATTAATCTTTGTGCATGAACATCACATTGTATAAATTCATGAACTTCTTTAGAGGTGACGTTTCCTGTTTGATTGTGTTTATGTTTCAGACTAAATCGGTCATAAAGATTTAGAATTCAAGGGAGACTGTACAAATCGTGATTTACCTAGAATACTAGATTTATTCTATCTAAGTACGACATGTCATACTCATTAATAATTCCCTTTATTCTGTTTTAACCTTTAGTATAATCTTTGTTACTTTTCAAACATTTCGTGGGAAGTCTTATGATTACGTTTTAAATATCTTAGTTTGGTCTCGAAGGAAAATGAAACTGAAATACCACCATAAAATGCAGTAGAATTTATATCTTTTCACACTATCCACTGAAAATGTTTTCAGACCATTACTTGGAAAGACTATACGAACATATGCGTATCCACCTAGGTTTTAAGAAAGAAAAAGTCGGCTCCCTCTCCCAAGCGCTGAATGTTGCGCTATCAAGACTTGTCGATCTGCTGAATACTCTCTACCCAGCATACAAGGCTCTTTTTTGTTGGTGTCAAAATATGAAATAATATCTGTAAGTTGGCCAATGTTTTGTTTCCTTTCCTTTTTGTTTACCTTGAAATTATGTGTAATTGAAAGTGATACTCCGAGAGACTGGCTCGACGCCAATGCAACATCCCCTTTCTAAGCTAGTGGGGAATCCCCCACTTCATCACGTGATCTTGCAATTGGCGCCAAATGTGTGCAAGAGTTATCCGCTATTAAGATATATGCAGACTGCATGCAGAGCACTTATTAAAGGAGCATAGCGATATTTTAACTTTTTATCCACTATGCCCCCCCCCCCCCCCACACACACACACTTGCGTTTGCCATTAGCTTTCAAATTAAATTTACAAGAGAAGGAAATGTAATTATTCCACAAAGTGAATGATTTTGTCTTGCTTGTAGCCAGGGCGTACGCAGGGGGGTGTTTTTGGGGTTCAAACCCCCCCTTTGGTATTTATATGTATGTAAACCCCCCCTAAAAAAACCTAAAACCCCCCCCTTTGGTTTTTTTTTTTTTTTTTTTTTTTTTTTTTTTTTTTTATTATTTAAAAAAAAAAAAAAAAAAAAAAAAAAAAAAAAAATTATACCCACGGCTAACCTAAATAAGGTGACCTTACCCCCCCCCCCCAACGACAAAAAATGTCAAATTTTGAAATTTCGAGACCAAAAAAAAAAAAAAAATTGTCCTCTTACCCCCCCCCCCCCCCCCCCCCCCCCCCCCCCCCCCCCCACTGAGCGACTTTTCGGCTGGCTGAGTCGTTGCGATTTTTTTTGACCTCCAAAAAAAAAAAAAAAGTGTCCGCTTACCCCCCCCCCCCCCCCCCCCCCCCCCCCCCCCCCCCCCCACTGAGCGACTTTTCGGCCGGCGCGATTTTCAAATTTTCGGGAGCAAAATATTTTAAAACCCCCCCCCCCCCCTTGAAAAAATCCTGCGTACGCCCCTGCTTGTAGCTTGTAGAAGGGGAGCTAAGCCTATGTAAATTCAATTTCAAATTTATACTCAGAAGAATCGAATGACTTCTATTTTGAAAGCTCGACAGGAGTAGTACAACAAAAGTATGGTACTACGAAGGCATCAAAGATTTGATTTTAATTCGTAATAATAATGATGAAATAAGAAGTAGAAGAAGAAGAAAAAGAAGATTGCATAATTGCTTCTTTCCTCTGTCTGCGTGGGTCGATTATAGGCCTAACCAGTTTCTAACATAAAATTCAAACCAACACAAAAATAAGAAGAGAAAATAAAGAAATGAACGTCATGAATATTTTTTGTGTAAGCTATCTTGGAAAAAGTAGAAACGGAAAACTTTTGAACATTTATTAGGCCGAGAACATGAATTACATGTGCTGTGTACGAGTACATGTGGTGGTGATTGGGGTGGGGGTGGGGGGGGGGGGGGGGGGGGAGGGCTGCTGAATCAGTCTCTGGAAATCCTGTCTGAGTCTGCGTTTCGGAGGTTGGGCCTTAAATGGTGACCTCTGACCTTCATTCCACTCAACACGTGGTGTATTTCTGGCTGGAAGCCCAGACTTGGCATCTTTTTCATTATTCCTTAGGGACGCTGTTTTACCGCAAAACATCCCCCAGTTTAGTTTATCACAACAAAAACAACAAAAAAGGCTACATTTACATTTAAAGTTGCTGACTGCACATGGACATTATAGATAATCTACACGTAAAGTTTTGTAGATGGTACATAAACAAATGAATTCAATTCAATATATTCAATCGTATAAATCTACAAGATCAATATTAGCTCTATAAGTGAATCCGGGAGGGAACTGGTTTTTCCCATCATACGGCCATTGCGTATTTGCTTTTCCTATCCTTGTTTTTCTAACTTTCGTCTTTTCTTTACACAACGGATGTCAGCATTGGGCATTGGTTCACGAAACAGTCGCAAGAACAAGTTCACCGACATCCCATTGAAACGCGTGTTAAACTTAATACACGTATTTCAATGGGATATCGGTGAACTTGTACTTGTGACGAGTCCGTGAAACACTGCCCAGGTGAAAGACTCTTTTACAAAGTGTCTGTATGCAAAAGGAAACCGGATCCCACTGTGTACTGTTATGCTAGAGATATTAAAGGCAATACAATCAAAGATACATGTATAGCACTTTCATAATATTACCTTGTGTGCCACTCAAACTTCTTATGTTACATGTCTTAGAAATGTTTAGTTCCTTTTATTTTTTAAATATAAACTGATTGGTGATACGTACCATCATCTGAGCAGCAGCGAACCGATTTGATTCGCCTATGTTGGGGCTCTCCATACAGGGACTGCTGGTATGACCAGCTGTCAACACTTATCATTCTGTTGATACTTCAACATGCTATATTGATCGCAATAGAGCGGGTTACTAACATAGGCCTATTAAACATGTATGGATGTTTCTTTCCTGGGAACCTATAGTGACGATGTATTCCATTTACCTGTTATTAATGAATGAACTACAATAGTTGGAATCAAATATGCATACATTATTTAGTGCTATGTCGGGCAAGCCTTTGGGTTGTCAAGAACAACCTTTGATTAAAAAGTATCCATATAATGTGAATATGTTAGTACGCTGGTCTATATCATAATATAAATACAACGGCAAAACAAAGAAGGTCATTTTTGGGACATATGCATACAATTTGAATACACAAAATTGTTATTACACCGGTCTACAGTATAATATCTACAACGACAAAACAAAGAAGGTCATTTTGGGGACATATGAATACACAAAATTGTTATTACACCGGTCTACAGTATAATATATACAACGACAAAACAAAGAAGGTCATTTTGGGGACATTCCGTATACAATTTACAAAGCTATGTAAATTTCAATATTTCAAAAAATTGATGAAGTCGATAGGAACTCAATTGTTTTGAAAGTACCCCATGTTAGTTAATATGTTATATCATTAATTTGAAGATTTTTATTGAAATGGCTATAATATTCTTTGCTCTTAATCGAAAATTCTCTGTAAATATCATTCCATAACGCTTGAAATTGACCATATCATGTATGGCGATGATTGTAAGTCTCTTATATTAAATACACTTTTTAACAAAGAAACAAGGTGACGGCGGGCAAACAAACTCGTCGGATACGTTTAATTTATACATGACTTTGCAGTCTGCAGAATTATTGCACAATGTGCTTTTTAGAATATGGTTCGACATCGTCATTATGAATACTATCCTAAAATATACATGACCTGCTTAATCGGCACCTTTATTGACTTTAGTGTAGAGAGGAAGATTTGTTCCCACGGAAAAAAAATAGACATTACAAATAGCGTCTTTCCTAACCAAACCGAGTGTAGAAAAAAAGAAGGGCCACTCTCTTAGAATAATTTAAATGGCTCGAGATGCATTGTTGTACAACGGGGAGGGGGGTTTGACGATTTACGGGTTTTTCGTACTACATAATGGTATTTCTTTACTTATAAATGTTAACTGTGTGAAGGAGTTTAATGTTCATTGAGTTGAAAACGCTCTGAAAATGATTCACGATTCATTACTGTAATACAGTCGGGCGCTGTAATGATAACAAACGACTTACGTAGGCCTACACGAACGATTTTATACACGTAGGTTTAGATATACTGTCTTATTCATCATGATCATACATCTATATTATGACTCGTAAATCGCTCTGGTTTTCTTCTCTTCGTCTGTCCTCATCCGTGATTGTATTGGTTTTCTTATCAAAAGTAAATTTACATGGTTACATTATGTTTGTTTACTGAATTGAAAACAGTTCACAATATACTTCCTGTAGGCTGTAGTTGACCTTTATAACCCTATACAGAGGGCTGTTTCGGCTGTATGCTCATTCGATATCTTATGCCTTGGGTACGGCCAGTGCGCCAGCCAGTGCATGTATTATAAACGTTTGTGTGTGTGTGTGTGCCTAGTGCAGGGAGGTGTACGAGTGTGTTGTGTATCGACGCATACGGGGATTCCCCTTCAGCACAATGTAGAAACGACCGTTTAAATGTCTAGCCGTGTGCTAAACTGCATAGCACTGCACACCATTGCGTTATACGTGTATCATCGTAGCCGATGGTTTTGAAGTCAGAAATCGTCTTTTAAAGACTGAAGACTGTTAAGATTCAAACTCTCTCTATTTATGTATCCCCTTTATCCCTTCGTTTGTATTTGTCCCATTTGTTTGATGCCCATCCCATTTTATGAACCATATAAAAATAACGTGGGTGCACATGTACACAATGATTGTTTCGTGAGAAAAAGAGGACGCTTTTAAAAACTTCTCCGTCTTTCATGCATCACATTCATTATTAACATCTCCGATTTGATACAATCCATTCTGAACCTACGGTCGCTTTAAGTGTAAAACCAACAAGGAAACCAACCCAAAAGTTTGCGATTTTTAGTCACCCTTTTCCAATAAAAAGGATAGGTTTCTCTCAACCGAGTTTCCGCCATTTTACCCGATGCACGCTGTCATTTCTAGACATGAAAGAAGATAAAAGCATTTCCATTTTGGGTTCGTCATTTTGGGTTCGTCTACATGCAATGACGTAGAGTGATTCGAGACATTGGTGGGGCTCACGGGCATTTGGGTTGGGGTGGGGGGGGGGGGGTGCTTCACATTTTTTGTCCTGGGGTGGGGTTGCGAAAGAACAAGAATGGATGATGTGAGGGTGTGGACGTGGGTCGTGTTGTCATATTTGACGATGATTTCCTGCTCTCTCTTTTCTCTTTCTCTCCTTCCTTTTCCGAAATTCGATGGTATTTGCCATCGAAGCCCATTGGGGGGGGGGGGGCTTCGGGGCATGTGCGACCCATTCCTTATGGATCCGCCACTACTCTCTTTCTCTCTCCAAAAAAAGTGGATTTTCACTTTATTTTCACTTTCTTGGGAGTGACGTCAGGGGTCACTTGTTTAGGAGTGAATATCGATTGATTTTCGAGTGGTCTCTAAGAAGAAAAGAGTGAATGTTCACTCTATTTTCACTACATTTTCACTCTTGAGAGGAGTGACGTCAGTGATCACTCGATTTTTTTTGAGAGAGTAGATATCCATGTTCATTCATTTGCGAGTCTATAAGTCTTCCTCATATTGCACAATGGCTTTTAGTTCATACATGCAATCAAAGCTTAGTGGTACACAACGGAGCGGATTTCGTGCAGACGTTTTTTATGCTGTTAACCACCGGCATGCGATATATAGATTACAAAGGAATCGTTATATTGCTTTAAGATCACACCACGTGACGCATACACATGATTTAAAGGAAACATCCACCTTACTGATAATTCTTTTGTTGAAATGCATGTCTACACGTCCATTATATGAAAGAAAGCAAAACATCAACAACAGTAACAACAAAAACGGATAGAGGCGTACGGATACAAACGAAATTCATGAAAGGTTGCCCCCCCCCCTCACAAAAAACAACAACTATATGATCATAATAATTTCAGATCAAACATGCTTTTTAACAATAAATTGAAGTCTTTCAACTCTATTACAATAAGAGTGTGTTTTCACTTAGGGCCACTGCTAAGGCTAAGATAAATTGAGCCAGAATTTTTATTTAAATTCTTGATCATTCTAAACATCACAGTCATAGGCCTGTATTCCCTTCTTAGCCGTCCCCAGTTGCTTACAAAGCATCTTTCTACTAGGCCCAAAACTACATGTATCTTCAATGTGAGTTTTCCGTTTACATGCGAAAACGAAAACCAATTATTACGTTAACCAAAAATTAGTGCTGGTATCCCCTTGGTACGTGTATAATTTAAGGAATTTCCGAACGATAAATGTTATGACAATTTACTTGGAATTTTGAAGGAAACACCATTGCCAGTCCATTCATTTTTATGCCGTAGGGATTTTAGTGAGGTTACTTGTATTTCCGATGTAGCAATAACGCGATGGATTTCCCTCGCACTTGCGTAACATAGGCTGGCTTAGCAGCGTTAGGCTGGAGTCAAGGCTAATGATGTTCCAGTGTCAATGTGGAGCCTGTACTTTAAGACTAGGTGGCACCCTGCCAAGAGAGAGAGAGAGAGAGAGAGAGAGAGAGGGAAAAAGAGAGGGGTGTATGTGCGTGTGTGAGTAGGGGGGAGGGGCTACAAACGAACGGAAAACCTGTGATTTGATGGTCCAAAGTGCGAATAAACATCCAAACCAAAGCAAACATAATAGGATGTTTGCTAGCTAGCCAATGGGTTCAAAATCCATTTTACTTCCAACAATTAAGGTGAATTCCCACTACACACCACACCACGTATTTGCTTATAGTTGATTGAACCATTGGTGATTGAACACTCGACAGAATTAGCATAATGTATAATGGAAGGGCACTTCGACAGCTCTCACCCACAAACGATGATACATTTCTTTTTCGAATTTCGATGCCTTTGATGACAAAAATTTCATTATTTTAGATCTCATCAGAGAAATTTATCGCTCTCCTTTTTCCTCGCCCTCTTCTTCTCTCTCCTTCTTTCTGTTGTGGAATGCAACTTTCGCATCCCTCCCTCTCCAATCCATGCTACCTAGCTGTATTCTCTTTCAAGCATCCCCCCTCTCTCTCTCTCTCTCTCTGTCTCCCACTCTCCCTCTTCCTCATTTTATCTCCAATTGAATGCCTTTTCTTTCATATCACTATCTCCCTCTCCATCATACCAATGTGTTCCTTTCTAGTCGTCTTTTTTTTTTCCCAATCCCCCCTCTCTCTCTCTCTCTTTATCTTCATCTCCCTCTTCTTCGCCTTCTTTCTCTTTCTGTTATTAAGTGTCTCTCCTTTGTACCCCCCCCCCCCCTCTCCATCCTACCAGTCTTCTCTTCCGCGTTACCCCTTTCTATTCTCACTGTTACCATTCGATAGGAGAGTGTTCTAAACAGTTCTGGTAATGATAGCAAATAAATTATCACAGAATCCAACAAACTTACACTGAATGTTCAAAATTGAAAAATGAATCACATTTGCATAACGATTTTGGTAGAAAAATGTATAGGGGCTGAGTAATGAGCTTATAGAAAGATAAGGAAATTAAGGTAGGCTCGCCCGACACCATGTGCTTAGTTAAGACAGGTCACTATGTGCAAGTGAGAGTCGTGGTTTTTTATTACTGAAGATGTTTTCGACGGCAGGTTTTTGTCAGGTTGTTTTTATCTTACTGGTTCAAACAATCAATCTACTGCAGGATAAACTATCCAGAATGAGTTATAGCCATGTTCTCTCCGACATACGGTGCCATACCAGAGCTCAAGATTATTAGCTTTAATGGAATGAGGAAATGATAGGAAGCCCACACTGACAACACGCGATCATTAGATCAATCAAAACGTGATAAGAAGAAAAAAAGTCATCATGTTCACGACATTGCATTTATCTTTGACACTGCCTTAAGGCATGTGGTTCCCGAGCTAATATACATGTCGATAATATGTGTTACATGCACATGTTGATAGTATTGATTTGATTAAGTTCTGCTGGTCAATATGAACGCACAACATTGAAATAGATGGGATTAATACGGAGTATAATATTTATCTGAACATAATGACGCACACAATTTTTTTTTTAGATAAAGGCCATTAAATAGATATCCACACAATGGGTATTCTTCATTTCTCTAGCGTGATAGTGGTTAACTATTACGCAGGGAAAGTAAGCTCTCGTGATGTCTCAATGCTAAACCGCTTGTCATACAGTTTTTAATCATTTCCTTTGCATATCCGCCCGTATACCGTGCTATTGTAATCAACAATGTCCCAGGCACGCGCTGTAGAAAAGGGGAAACCCCCTCTTCCGTCATCCGATTGTATGCAGGTAGTATTTGTTCCAGTATCGAGACGCTTGATTAGTATATTAATAAGGCATACTATTGAAGGGAAATCGGAGGAGAATAAATTAGTTTACCAAGCGTAAAATATGGATTTATTTCTAAACTTTAAAAATTGAATATTCATCTTCCCGTTCCCCCAATAATATTCTTTAATGTGTAATTATATAATTTAATGTTTTTTTTTTGAGGGGGGGGGGGGGCGGAGGGTATTTCGTGTTCCCCTTATGCTTGCAAAAGTAATTGCATGAATATAGCTACATCACCTGTGTTTGTAAGCGTTCACATAATAATGTATTAAGTCATTTGTATTAATGAAACAAATGAAACTATTGCAAAGACTTCAAAAAAACAATTTCAATAGGCTTGTCTACCTAGTGAAATGCGCGAGCATATTATGACGTAATTTGAACAAGATTTCCACCCGCAACACCCTTAGTTAATTTCTTGAAGAGTTTGTGATTGTGTTAAATGCAAGTACTGTATCATAAATGTCATACATCCTAAGGGTTCTCCTTGACCTAATTGCCTCTATTTTTTCTCTTCTGCTTATTTTTTCCAACAGGATTTCCTGCAACCTCGGCACCGTACCCTGTCAATCCGTTCGTCAGTCTATCGATCGCCATCGACTGCCAGCGCGCCACCGAGCAGGATTCCGACGGCGACACGTAAGATAACTTGACACATTACCTTTAGACCTATGTCTTAATGGTCCTTTATGTCATTGGTCCTCCATCAATAGTCCTTTGTCTCATTAGTCATATGTATCAAAAGTCATGGGTCTCAGTTTCCTATGTTCAATGTTTAATTGTTCTATGTCACAATTCCCCAATGGTCCTTTTTCTCAATGTCCTATGTCTCAATTGTCCTGTATTCCATAGGTCCTATGTCTCATTGGTCCTATGTGTTCGTCTAATTTTTCCTATGACTTTATGATCCCGTGTCTCAATGTCTTATATCTCAATGACCTTATGCCTCAATGGTTATATGTGTCAAAGGTCCTATGTCTCAGTGGTCCTTGACACTCGTCCTATGTCTCAAAGTCTTATATCTCAATGACCCTGTGCCTCAATGGTCATACATGTATGTGTCAATGGTCCTATGTCTCAGTGGTCCTTTACAATCATCCTATGTCTCAATGTCTTATATCTCAATGACCCTGTGCCTCAATGGTCCTATGTCTCAATGGTCCTATGTCTCAGTGGTCCTTTACAATGGTCCTATGTCTCAATGTCTTATATCTCAATTACCCTGTGCCTCAATTGGTCCTATGTCTCAGTGGTCCTATGTCTCAATGGTCATATGTCTAAATGTCTCAATGTTCCTTTGTATCAATCGTCCTATGTTTCAATGTGTCAATGTTCTATGTCTCGATGGTCCTGTGTCACATTGGTCCTGTGTCTCAGTGGTCCTGCGCCACTGTGGACTGTAAGCCTTGTCCCAGTCCAAACATAATACAACTCAACCAGTAAGCTTGGAACCTAATGTGTGTTATGTCCAGAGAAAGAATGAATACTCGGTAAGAAGGATTACTGTGAACTTGCTTGAAACAGGGAGAAAAGGGGGAGTGTTTTTTTTTCTTATTAATAAACAAAATATATGATTTAGATTTGTTTTAAAGGGGTATTTAGAAACATGGCTAACCCTAATTTGTGCGTAATTCAAATACGGCATATAGAATACCTTACCTTAAACAAAAATCAAGGATGTTCAAATCAAAGTAAAGTTTAATAAGAAAGAAAAGCTACTTTTAGACCCTATAGAATATCATATTGCAGAAGTAGTTTGATTAATTGTTTACGACAATATAAATATGTAAGCATATAACACGGACCTGGTGAAAATGTTTGGAGTGGTATAGCGTAGGTCCATTTATTAGTAGGGGTTGGTGTCATGTAGAGGGGAAGGCGTGCACCGGAAATATGAAGTGGATGAAATATGAGAGAACATTTTGTTAAGTTGCCTTTTACCTCTCCCTCTCGTTCTTTCCGAGTATGTCTTTCTTCCCTTTCTTTCTCTCTCTCTCTCTCTTTCTCTCTTTCTCTCTTTCTCTCTTGCTCCCTCTCTCTCTGTCTTCTAATTTTGGGGAAGTTGCGAAATCTTTTCCAGTTACCTCACGTTGCCGTTACTCTCTCCAAACCATTCTTTATCTTTCTATATTGCCCCTTCCCCCTTTTGTGGCCATTCGATGGGGGGGGGGGGGGGGGGTGCGTGCCCCAGTGCCCCCTTGGATAGCTACTCCAGTGTGTTTCTCTTTTGACTCCAGGAAGCGTTAAGCATTGAGATATCTAGGTTAAGGTGTGCCGTGCGCAAGATGAATTATGTTCTTATCATATTCTCCATCAATCGACTTCGAGTTTCCGGAACCCTTGATATTGAGGGTAGGGGAAAACCCCTCCGTCACTTTGATATTTACCGCACCGGCGCGCGTGTCATCTGCACTGTTCACATGGGGTAGCCGTGACAAGAACAGTCGGGCAGAGTTAAGTCGTGATACTTAATCTTGCGCTATTTAGAGTTTAAAAAAGAATAGGCATAAATAATAAAAAACCTTCTCCATTACAAGTGGCGTAATATCAGTGCCCGTTGTAAAGTCACACAGAAATAAACTCTAGTTCCTCTAGTACTTACTTTGTTTTCAGATGGTAATACCCGGAAATTAAGGATCCAAGAATTTGCACTGTGTTCTACAATAGGGTCCCAATGTGCTTAAACGACTCTTACATATTATATTCATGAATTGATGTTCGAACGTAAGTCCAACATGTACATTTACATTGCTTTATTTTTAAAACAAACGGTCTTATCTGGTATGACTACACTTCCAAATTTCAACTATACTTAAGAATTGTAATGTTTTCAATTTTCTGTGAAATTTGGTTATTCCATTTTACATGTTCAAACACTAACTCCGCTACCGATCCGTCACAAATTAATTGTTTCTTCCATTGAAGAAAGAGTGCTACATTTCATTAGAAATAAAATTACAAAATGGGTTTTTAGCCCGAGTTTTTTAGCACCCAGTTATTAAGCAGTTAATTCTACCATAGACGTAATATTACGTCTATGATTCTACTACAGTACACCGATCAGATTTAGGGTAGGCCTATGGCTTGAATAAGACCTGGGACCCGTTTCACAAAGCCTTTTTTCAATGAAAAATCTGCTGATAACCAATCAGAAGCAAGGATTTCTGTAGCTTATAACAAAACTGTCATTGGTCATAGATGATAAGTCTTGTGAAACAGTTCCCAGGAAATGCGCCGAACCAGGATCTTAAAACCACAGACATTGGAGCAACACATGAATAGGCTTAACAAGACCGCAAGGTGCTTGTTATTTTTACTGGCTTTCATCGTAGATCATATATTACAAAACCTTGATGATTCGTTTCGTTTTGTGTCAGTAGGTTAACAATGTTGACATACATGTACATGTATAAACTCTCTTGACTTTAAAGCTAACCTTGAGCTCTGGTATGGGCACCGTATGTCAAGAGAACATGGCTATAAATCATTCTGGATTGTTTAACCTGCAGTAGATTGATTGTACGTCTATGGTTTGAACCAGTCAAATAAAAACAGCCCCACAACAACTTGCTGGAAATCATCTTCAATAAAAACCACAAGTTTCATTTGCACTTAGTGTCGGGCCTACTTACCTTGATTTCCTTATCTTTCTATTCTCATTACTTAGCCCCTATGCATTTTCTTCCAAAATCGTTTGGCACATGTCATTTTTTTGTAATCTTGAACATTCAGTTGTACGTTTCGTGGATTCTGTGAGAATCTAGTTTTTATCATTACCAGAACTTAAGCATATCTTTAATTGTATCATAGAAGAAAGGTTTCACATATTATATCGCCAGTTTATTTGTATTTATTCGAAATATATGGAACTTTTATATTATACAATGCCCCGTCCCGATGGACAAATACAGTTACAATCTGTGGGAGAAATACACGCATTACTTTTCCTTTCTCTTGGCCGATCTGGTATAAGATTTCGAGTGCGACTTTCGTTAAGTGTTTTAGGTTTGTTTCTTTTAGCGCTCGATTCTGATTGGCTGTTTCTATGACATATTTGATTGATTATGATGCACGATTGGTTTTAACCATTCAGATGGCGTAACCTTATAGTAATTGTTATTATTATTATTGTTATTGTTAGTACTATTATTATTGTTGTTGTTATTATTAATATTATCATCACCAATATTATTATGGTTATATAATTGGTATTATTAACATTGATTTCATTTATAACGCGAGCGTTACAATGACGTATTACCTACGCAGAAGTGAAATCAAAACATATTTTCAGTTCAGTGATCACCCAATCTGAACATATGTATTAGAAAAAGGTTACAATTGCCAGTTGAGTTGATTTTTCGAAAGACTGTATGTTTTAATAATGATACGATTGTTTGGTCATACATGTATTTGATTGATCGTTATTTTAACTTTTCACAGTGCGCTCCACATCGCCATTGTTCAAGACAAGCCGGATATGGGTCTGATCCGGCGGTTGATTGAGCTGGTTCGGTTAGCCGGCAAGTCGGTTGATATCTTCAACTTCATGCAACAGGTAAAAGCTTATCTAGAACTCATGTTTATCGCTTCATTTAAAAAAAAATATTGGATAAACAGAAAAAATTAATATGAATACTTTGACAACGGGCCACCTTTCCTTCCCCTTTCATCCTGTATCACCACTCCATCTCGTTTTTATTATTTTGAGTACTTGATTTGTTATCTTAGGGTCACTTTGTAGGACCTTTTATTTCGATTGCTTTCAAGGGAATTTTATTTGTATCGCTTCTCTCTACCCGGGTGTAAATGTTGGTACCTGGTAGGATGCACACATCATTCTGTTTTAATAACATATGCATATATGAATCCTAGGAATGGGGTAAACTATAAAGCGCATCACATAATATTATTATTATTACTATCATTATCATTATTTTTTTTTTAAATACCGGGTAATCATTGATATTATTATTATTATATATTATTATTATTTTTTTTTTTTTCTTCTATTCCTCAGACACCTCTTCATCTGGCTTGCATCATGAAGGACTCTGACGTCATCCGATTACTGGTTGAAGCCAGTTCTAACCCGAATGAAGCGGATCGTAACGGTCAGACGGCGGCGCATCACACGTGTAAGAGCAGTACACCAAGCTGTTTGGGCGCCATACTGCGATACTCACAGGTGGAAGTCAACCTTAACATCAGAAACTATGAAGGTATGTCACCTTTACTGACAGATTTAAAGGCATCGTTTAACAATGTTAAATCTGAGATACACGGCCCTATGTGTTATCATTGTCTGTGATAATGTGTAATATTGAAGCCCTAAAAAAATTGCACTTCAAAAGGATCATGAAGTGCCTCAAAAAAGTAAACATCTTTGAGTGATCGGTTTTAACCATACTCATTTCCCTAAATGACTGTAGTGTAATAAAAACCGTTAGGAAAACAAATGTTTAAATTTTGATTTCCATTCATAAATATTTTGATAATCAGACAGGTGATCGGCTTGTAAAAGGGAGAAGGGCATAGCTGGCCAGAAATAAGTGTCTGGTATGGGTAATTCTTTAATAAAACTGACATTTGTCAACCCCCCCCCCCCCCCCCCCCCCCCTATGTAAAGAGGCAGTCAGTGGAGCCAGATATAGTCTCTGCGGAACAACCATTGATATCAGAGACTGAAGCTTTCAGCCTAAGCTGGCCTGTGCACCTCCCCACCCCCCCTTTTTTTCTCGCTCTCTCTTTGAAAGACTATTTCTGATTATGAAAATAAAAATCACAGTTGTAAGATGAGAAACCATAATATGACTTCTTTTCTTCTTTTTTTCCTACCAGGGTACACTCCTCTCCATCTGGCAGCCATGGTGGGCAACCCTACACTGGTCACCATGTTACTTGAGAAAGGGGCCGATCTCAACTCTAAGGTATGAATGATGTATCTCAATTTCATAAATAGACATCAAATCACATAAAATGATTGATTTCAGAACATTTTTTTTTCTCAAGAGACTTGCTTCCCTCTGTTTAAATTCATGTGCTCTTGAAGAATTTCATCTCAGCGTGTCCAATCTGAATTGCTATATCAGTTTGTTTCAGATTTCATAAGACTAATGAAACAAATGCAACTTGATTGTCAATAAATCAGCATCAGCATATGCCAACTCACATGAATTTAATTTGTTTAGTTGTGTTTTAAAGGCCCACTGCACTACTTGTAGCTACTTGCGCCCTCTATATAACAAACAATGCCTAATCGGTGACCATTGGTCCCCCATGATCCTCTTTTTCTTATGTTAACTGAGAGCTGAGTTGATGAGATAACCACCTGTCCAGTGACCTTGCAGGGCGCTCTAATCCCTCCTGTAAACTATGGCAGATAAGCTTTAAGGCAAGTTATTATGCCACAGGTTTTAGTAATGATAATAATTTTATTTACCCAGGGAAGCCTCATCAGCTTCAATGCTGTTCTTCCAAAAGACCCTCCATTTCTTATTACCCCCAAAATTACCAGGTACCCATTTACCCCTGTGTGGAGAGTGGCAAGTGTGGAGTAATGCCTTGCCAAAGGATGTTAGTACTGGGCCGGGATTGGAACCCTCAACCCTCGGATTGAGAGTCAACTGAATGAACCTTCCAATTACTAGGGACTTTTAGATTCGCACGAAGACAATAGGTCTGACTCTATGCTACGATCGACGTCCTTTTAATGCACTTCCTTGAATGGGCGTCACACGTATCAGTCCACGCAAATCTAAAAGTCCCTATTATTACCACAGAAATGACCAGGTACCCTGGATGGAGAGTGGCAAATATGGAGTAATGCCTTCTTCTTCTTTGGGTTAAGTCTACCTCCTCCACAGTTAAAGATTCTTGCCAAAGACCATTAGTACTTGGCTGGGATTCGAATCCTCAACCCTTGAACTGAGAGTCTTCTTCTTCTTCTTCTTCTGTACGTGTCGACAGACTTGTTAGTCCATATAAAGGCACGGAAACCTCTTAACCACAACTCATATTTGTCTTTAACTTTGGCAGGATTCCAAGAATGGCTGGACACCGCTGTTCCACGCCGTGACCAACCAGGACACCAAGCTGGTCCACAAGATGCTCAGCTCTGGAGCCGAGGTCAACGTCCAGTCGTACTCTGGTAACACCGTCCTCCACGTCGCCACCGGGCGCGGCTACACGGACATCGTGAAGATCCTCGTCCATTACGGAGCCGACATGAGCCTCAAGAACACCCAGTGGGATACACCGGCCACTATCACTACCGATAAAAATGTGAGTAGGACTTTAAAGCCCATCTGCACTAGTTTTGCCAGGAAGGATTAGACCTCCCTACAAGGTCACTGGACAGGTGGTTATCCCATCAACTCAGCTCTCAAATAACATAAGAAAAAGAGGATCATGGGGGACCAAGGGTCACCGATTAGGCATTGTTTGTTATATAGAGAATGCAAGTAGCTACAAGTAGTGTGGCTTTAAAGGTCATGAACCATTTTGAGAAGCCCATTTTTCAGCAGGTATTTTATTTTATTTTAGATCATGCATAGAAGATATTAGCAATATTTTCTAGGCAGGTGGTCTTTATGTACAGGTTCTTTTAGTACATGTTTCATGAGAAACCATTTTCAAGGGAAACACCTATAGAAAATCAAATGTAGGGATGATGTATTATAAAATGCTATGAAATTAATACTATGGGATGTACAAAAGGGTATTTAGATTACCTATAAGTTGATTTCTCAAAAGTCTTTGTAATCTTTTATGTGTTCTTTAAATTTTCATGTTCATTTTCCATATCTTTTCTGTCCCTTCTCTTAGAAAAGCTTTCTGCTGTTACATTCCTCTCCTCAAATTTTTAAATTTAATACTGGATTACAGGATGAGAGTATAAAAATCTTTGTTTCTACTTTTCAGATGTCGAGTCTACTTCGTGGTTTGGGAGCTGGTAGTCCACAGCCGAACGATACCTCCTCTCCGAGCACAGCGCCCCCAACCCTCCCCATGCCTCTCAATGATGCCTACCTCATACGCCCTCCACCCACTGCTTCGGCTTTAGCTGCAGCCGCCGCAGCAGCAGCAGCCGCTTCCACTCAATCCAAACTGCCTTCAACGGTCACCACTATGACTACGGAACGACTGAAGGGACCAGCGAACGAGGTATACACGGTGACGCGATCGGTGACGCGTCCAGACGCGAAGTCCCCGGACGGGCAGCGGGCAATTCACAAACAGACGCAGGAGAAGTTGCGTCATTCGATCCAGTACCGCAAGGTTGTCAACGAGCGCAGGGGTGAATCGCATCAGAGGAAGCTGGCTGAAGACACCTCTCCCGAACAGCAGACAGGCAACGAGAAGATGGTCGTTATCCCAGTGCCGGCGGGGGTAGAGGAGAAAGAGGACCGGATAAGTGGTGGCCATCCCGCAACCAAAGCAGTTTCAGACTCTCAAGGAACAAGGGTTGCGGTTGCTGAGGTGGACAAGAGATCAGTTAAGATAGGAGAAGATGAGAAATACCATTATGCTGTTATACCACGAACCAAAGAGGTGACCCAACAATCCACTGGGTCCAAGGTAAAATCAACTCCTGATGTCGTACCAAAGATTGAAATTACATCTCCCCAGCCTGCCACCAAAACCGAGGCTCAATCCAAGAGTGAAGGCAATCAGAAACCTGTCAATAAACCTATTGAAAAGGACGGCAAACTAGTCATGTCAATTAGTCCATCAGACTCGTACACTCATCAACTAGTCATCAATGTGAATGGACATTTAAGAACTGTACCCTTAAAAGCGGACAATCCTAAAGCGATAGACAAGAAAATCCCTCAGGGTGGTGTCCCGATAGCTCCCAAAGTAAAGACTCCGCCCCGGAAGGTCGATGACAAAGAGCCGACTTCTTCTTTATCATTTTCGGAGCACAGCGCGATGGAAGCTGCACTCATATCGTCCGCACTTATCGCACCGGACATTGCGGCAGTGGCTACGAAAAATAGTGGTGCAGAAGTATTGAGTCGATCACCCGTGCCGGCGACAACAGCCACATCCGAGAGTGAGAACGAGCTCCGTGCCAGGATGCTTTCGCTGCAGTACAAGAACAGCGACGCGATCCTCGGCAACCGGTACGAACGAAAGCTGGACTCAGTTGACAGCGAGCAGGAGCATGAAGTCGCCAATACCATATTGACGATTCGGTCACGACTTCAACAGCAGGAGCTGGAACGCCAGCAGAAACAAGCGCAAACCTGTGACGCGGACTCCACGGTCAAAACCGAACCTCGAAGCCCTACCCCTGTATTAAGCAGTACTACCAGTGACAGCACACCACCGGCCCAATCACCGCTTTCACCACCCGTCCTCGAGAGAGAAGGTGACCGACCGCTTACGAAGCACGACGGTGGCGATGTCGACGACGACGTTGAACCTAATCTCATCATCGACGAATCCCTCAAATCGAAATCGCGGAAACGAACGCGAACACCTACCAAATCCATCCCCAATCTATCGCCGGCTAAATCTGCATCAACGACATCGAGTCCGTCATTGAGCACGTCCTCGAGTATGTCATCGACGTCAGACTACGTTGGAACGTCCAGCGATTCGGTCAAACTAGGCAAGGTCAAGATAACGGTTGATCCCAAGAAAATTTTGACGAAGAAACAGATGGCCATGATGGGAAGCCAGGAACCGAAAAGAAAGAGGAAAAAGAGTGATAAATCGAGCAAGGAAAACTAGAATTCTATTTGTCTTTTATCCATATCACCAGCAGATTCCTGTAGGCAAAGATGCCATCTTGATAGAACCATGTAGGAGGTCTATTGTCCATAAAGATTCATGCACTTGCATGGGACTGCATCAAGGCTTGGGCCCTCACAAAACATTATATCGATGAAAAGTTATGATAACTGCTGTAAGGTTCTTCTTCTTCTTTTGTTACTACCCATTTGCCATTCTGACTATTTCATGGAATAAAAAAAAATACATGTAAAGAACAAAAATTTAAAACAACTCGAATTGGCAATTCAGTCAGCAGCAAACAGTTCTTATCAATATGTTGAAATGGTATCGGTTTTGAACAATGAGTTACTCAGTTGAAATGGTATTACAATATTTAATTAACCTTGTAGATTCGTCTCACATTCATACAATTCATAAGCTTATGGCTTATACATGTAATACTACTTGCACTGCCAAAATAAGCAAAGACTTCTGTTATGTACTTTTGTATGCACGTGAAGATTTGCATAACTTTGTTCTTGATGCTGAATATTCATACCAGATTTGCATATCTCTGTTCTCGATGCTGAATATTCATACCTGCAGTACCGCTTTATGTATTTGCATGGGCACTGCTATATTTATGTACCATTTTTCACGGGGTGGAATAAAAGAATGGCCCACAGATTGGCTGAAAACTTCCAACAAGGCGAAAAGGGGAAAATTGAAAGAAAGGAAATGTTTGCTATCTACTTACAAGGATGTTAACATTTTTGATTTTCTGACAGAAAAATCTAGCAATGTCCCTGCACATCAGTTCTGTAAAATAAAAGAATTCATGGACAATATGTATGTGTTCTGCCAAAACTGGGCATTCTTTCAATTGAGAAAAGTAAATATGGGGCCTTAGGCTGTCATGTCTTTTTCCTCTCAATAGTTGTGATTTTATTTACAAGACTATGGTTCAAGTATGAATCTTATCCCTCTCATCGAAAGTGGACATGAACTTTCTTCCATATAGTTCGCTACCTCTTTCAATTATAGACGTTTCCAGGGATAGTTCCTCTTTCAAATCAAAACCCAAATGCTTCATGATTATTTCATTATTGTACATTTGAAGTAGTATTTCAGTCAAAAGGGCAAGTATGCGGTAATTTTGTGTCGCATATGTTACTAAAGACGATGGAATCAATGATGAACATAAAGGTGCCGCATGGGATGTCATCTGTTTGTAACCAAAAGGGCATTAACTCTGTGTTATTACCTTAGTTAACAGCCTTCTGGCTCCAAACAGACGGTTTCTGCTGTTCCCAGCTACACTCTGGCTATCAAATGAACTCAATTATCAAGGGCATGTCTATTTACATAGCTGTGATTGAAATTGCTCAATTTTTTGTGTTATATTAACATTGACTGTCATCGTTTGAAGATAATATCGTGCAGGGAAGTTGTGATGGCTTTGCTATTGTTTCTTTGGGACTGGATTGGGGTTTGTCTTGTTTTATTCTTTTATTTTGAAGAAGTCTGGGAAGAAATATTTTGGAGGTGAAATCAACAGTTTATCCAATCATCATCATTGGTGAACTTAGAAAAAGAAGTTTTGTGTCTTTTTTTTTCTTCTTCCAAATAATGATCTGGATCCCGTTGCATAAAACTTACCATTGTTTGATGGTAACTTTGCCATCAATGGCAACTACCATGGTAACAGGGCTCAACAGCCAATCAAAATCAAGGTTTCCATGGTAGTTACCATTGATGGCAAAGTTACCATCAATGGTAAGTTTTGTGCGACAGGACCCTGGATCAGTTGTAGTATGGATGGGTAACATTTTTAGCTTCTTTGTTGTAATCGGGAATAACGCCAATTACTCTGCTCATTAGAATTCAGTACCATGAAATTGCATTTTGCTTTCGATCCCCCTGTCATCATTTTTCTTCTTCTTCTTCTTCTTCTTCTTCTTCTTCTTCTTCTTCTTCTTCTTCTTCTTCTTCTTCTTCTTCTTCTTCTTCTTCTTCCTCTTCCTCTTCCTCTTCCTCTTCCTCTTCCTCTTCCTCTTCCTCTTCCTCTTCCTCTTCCTCTTCCTCTTCCTCTTCCTCTTCCTCTTCCTCTTCCTCTTCCTCTTCCTCCTCCTCCTCCTCCTCCTCCTCCTCCTTCTTCTTCTTCTTCTTCTTCTTCGTCTCCTTCTCTTCCTCCTCATCCTCCTCCTTTTCCCTCTCCCTCTCCCTTTACTCTGAAGTTTTTTCTTGTGCATTTCATGAATTTGGTACTACTTTCTGTGTCACCTGTTACTGAATATAAATCTTCTGTCTTTTTGGAAAATATTTTTGATCTACTGGCTCACCAAAGCGGACTTGCCAGTTCTGTGTTTGGGAAAATGTTTAATTGTATAAACCGACATTGCACAGGTTTTATATGCAATGATACTACATGTACATCTTTCAGTTTCATCCTAATTTCGTGATATTTGTGTTAGTGTGGAGGACACTCTAAATTTTCTTCTTTTCTTTATAGTGAGGTTCATATGAAGGTGATTTACACACACAATAAAATGAGAAAATAGTTGTAGTTTTATTTGAGAAAAAACAAAAACAATGACCTAAGATGTGGAATTTAATCATTTAAAGTGAAAACAAATATATCCAGGATATATCCAACTGCAAGCCATTATTTGATTGATTTGGAATGATACTTATGGTCGTTTTTGTTCAATTATTGAGAATTTATTCTTTGATTTAGCCAGTAGTAGCATTTTCTTTCCTTATTTCTTTCTGAATCTGAATTACTTTGTAGTGTTGCTTAGCTTAGTACACAGCTTTAGATTAGGATTTTTTGTGAGCTGCTGTCAGCTTTTTGTTTCCTATTTCGAGCCAATTAGATGTACAGTTTTTGCTACTGTTTTTTTTTTCTTCTTTTTATTGTGAAAGAAATATGTAAACTAGGTATTCAATTGTATACCAAACTACAAAAGGGGCATTACTTACTGTTATAAACTATGTATGCAAATTGATCTGAATGTCTTGTCAAATTGTACGATAACTATTCTGTGGATAAAAATTGTAATCTGTGGTCATGTTCAGTATAATGAATGCACCAAGTACTATTTTTGAATGACACATAATTTTGTGGCATTTCTTCCGGTTTGATTGATTTGTTATCGGGAAGTGATATGAATGTACATATAGGATTTCATTTTTTGAATGAGAAATAACTCTAGGTTTAAAGGAAACAATGCAAGGCATATTTGTGATTATTGCATGTATGTCTACTCTAGTAAATTCTTTGAGCTGTATCATAAGAAGAAGTGGGTTTAAAAAGTTTGAAGCTTTGAAAGAGACGGAGGAAAAAGGAGAAAATTGTTGATATAAGGACGGAGAAGCCAAAAGGGGGGGGGGGGGGGGATAATTAAACGAAACCATACAGAGAGAGAGAGAGAGAGAGAGAGAAAATGAGAGACAGAAGGATATATTGTCAGAACAAGCTCGATCTGGGAGGGGGGATAGCCCCCCACTCCCCCCCCCCCCCCCCCCACATATATACACCATGATACCTTTTGAAGAGTTTTGTAGCTGGATTTCTTTACGACTTTGTTGACGAATCCCACATTGTATGTCAATTATTTCCACTAACAAACTTCCACCGACAAATATCGACTGACAAATTTCCAAAAAAAGCTTTGCACCTTCTTGCTTTCCAGTGAATGTGACTTCCATGTGAGCACTGTATTCAAGATTAATGTCAGACACATTTCTTTCTCCTTCAATCCCCCTTTCTTTGTATATTTCTCTCTTCTCTCCCACTTGACCCCCCCCCCCCCCCCTCTTACTCCTACTTTTCTGCCATTCACATTGTACCTTTTACTTTCGTATCAAATTTTCCTTTCCAATTCGCTGTCTCTAACCCTCTCTCACTCTGTCTATCTCTGTTCCTTTCTCTTTATGTGTGTGTGTGTGTCTCTCTCTCTCTCCCTCTCTCTCTTTGTCTCTCTCTCACTCTCTCTCTGTACCCCTCTTTCTCTCTTTGTCTCTCTCGTGTCTCTTGTTTCCCTTTCTCTCATAATATCTTGATGGCAAAAGACTGTCAAATAAGATGAATTTCACAATTTCTACTCATATTTACTTCTTCCTCCTCTTTATTCCATACAGGATAAATTAAACATTTGAAATGCAACTTTCATTTTTATTGTACAAACAAAATAATGGTGGAATGGACAAAATCCTTCAAATATCCCCCATTTAGTAAATAATTCACATAAACCAATATTAATGTTATGGCATGCTCAGTCTAAAGCCATGGTTTGAAACCATTTGAGCTTTAAACGTCATTAATGTAAGTAAAGCAAGGAAATTCAGAAAATGAATATGTACGTCATCTAGATACACAAATTTTTCTACATAATAAAAACACATTAATTATCGAAACGACATGGTCTAACGCGAATACAAAGCATGAATATAATCAAAGCTAAATCCAAGCACTGTAAAAGATATGAACAATGAACACATATTAACATCAGCAAATAACGTGCAAAAGAAATATGTTTACATACAATACACATCAACATAAATGAACATGTTATGTAAAAATAAAGAACCTAAATAAATTCAGGATTTGCACCAATCTGTTGTACTCTTATTCAACAGATGTAAAATCATATTTGTGATAAATAAAAACTGTCCTCTACAAATTGTTTCTTGATTAAACTTCTTCTTTTTTCCCTCTCCCAAAATACAACTGTACATGTATGTAATGTTCATCTACGTTGTACTTATAGTATTAAATGAACACATCATATGAATTTCAGTGATAATCAAATCAAACATGCATTTCCCAATTTTTAAAATCAAATTTTGAATAATTACTTTCTGTGATGCTCACTAATGGAGTCAATAGAACCCACATACCACTACGATGGCAATGGATGTATGAAGAATAGATACATGGATACAATAAAACAAACAAAAACATTAAAAAATCACCAATATTTCGTAACATAAAAAGGCTCTTTGAATACTGAAAGGGAAAAGTACTAAAATCTGTAAGTCTCTGTGATGAGCTCTCTACATTGTGCATTTTTTCTTATAAGTTTTCGCACAACAGGACAAAAAGTGATTTACTATTTACATCAATAAATAAAATTTCATATTGCCATCAGAATCAAGATGAACATGTATGCTTCAATTCTGAATTTCCTTGCTTGCTTCTTACTGCCTTTAAACATTAACATGGCAACCCAAATTCCACAGCTGATAAATGTCACATATTATAAGTTAACAAACATACGATTTCATGATCAATATTGTGCAATTTTAGGTGTAACCCCTTCCCCTTTATAAATGATAATAATAACAATAATAAATGAATACATTATTATTATTTTTTTTTTAATAATAAAAATAGTAAAAAAAGTTTTTAAAAAGTGAGGATAAGGCACATTGATCAACTATTCAATGATAAAAACGCAGTTTAATCTTTAATAAGGGACAAAGTGCATGATTGCAATGCATTTATTTACTTCAAATTAAATCCACATTTACATGGCACCAATTTTCAGATAATGCTTGCAGGGTTTCAGGCAAGAATAGGGATAGATTCAATTAATTTTACCAGCTGTAGAATTTGGGTTTTGAAATAAAAATGTACACAGATCTAAGGTCAGAGAATGTTCCAGCTTTCCTACCCAAACGAAATGATTATCCTTATATTCCAAACAAATAGTTTTCTAAAATGCAGAGCACACATAGCGCAGATATACGTTTATGATATTTCTGAAAGAAAGAAAAAACGCATCATTACATTCTTATATCTGATGACATATCCACTTAACCACGACGCCTCTATAGGCCTATTTTCATCAACTCAAGTTGGCAAATAACCCGCCATTTTCAGACTCGGGATATCATCCCGAAACTCAAAATTGCATCTTCACCAGACCGATACGCTCATCACAAACTCGGACGGGCGCAAATTAGCCCCTTAATTCCCAAATAGCCAGATATTTTGGAAACGAGACCAAGCTTTCTCTGGATATTTTCTCAACCAGATATCCTGCTAATTGCAACTGCGGGCTGATGAAGACACAAAGTACATGTAACTGGTTAATTTGCGATCGGGATAGTTATAATAGCGGGTTATTCGGCAAACTCGAGCTGATGAGGACAGGCCTTATGTGTGTCTACAGCATGTGAATGTTATACATTCATCAAGGCAGTATACATGTAGGATAAATTTTGCTAGAACATTACTGGAACATTAAGTGACCTTTGAGTGACCTGTGTACGACCTTTAACCTCATCCGCCTCCGCTGCGGCTTGGTCGAGCTGACGGGCGGAACCCTGAACCTTGACCTCCCCACAGTGGGTTGTAATCTAAGACATCAAAACAGAAACAAGAAACAGAAAGCAATTAGTACTATCAGAATATACTGGGAGTGGACAGTTTCTTGTTGATTATAAAGGTAATGCATCATTTAAAGCTGGACTTGCCCCCTCTATACAGCAAACAATGCCTAAGCGGTACCTGTTGGTCCCCCATAATCCCCTTTTTCTTATGTTAATTGAGAGCTGATTTGATGAGAGAATCACCTGTCAGTGACCACGCAGGGAGGTCTAATCCCTCCTGGCCAAACTAGGGCAGATAGGCTTTAAAAGCAAGTAATAGTAGGAGAACACTGGGGCACATTTTTATTGATTAAAAAGGTAATTAAACACTGAATCTTCACTAAACCATAACCAACTCTGCTGTTACTCCCCAGTTGAGATCAGCTTTAAGATCTGCATAATATCGCTGAAAGGATGTTTATATACTTCAACAAAGATGGAATAAAATGTCTCTGAAAACAATATACCGTAAATCTCCGTGTATAAGGCAAACTTTTTTGCCGCCGTAAAAAATTGAAAGTCGGGGGTGCGTCTTATACACAGGTACACCAAGTTTTTAGTTTTGATTTATGGCGCTATGCCTGGCAATGTCTCCCAGCTCAGTAATTGGTGTGTTGACTCAGAAACTAGAACAACACTCAAATGTGTCTGTCTTCTTGGTCTGAAAGTACTCTTTCTAATAGATCTCAATATGTAGTTTAGAATAATAATTCCTCCAATTTTGCTTCGGTGTACCACAAGGTTTTATCCTAGGTACTCTACTGTTTTAAATTTACATTAATGATCTTACACATTTTTCTAAAAACGACATTGTTACTTTTATTTGTGACAAGTTCACAAGCGAAAATCGGCGCCTTCAACTGCACCTCGATGTTAAATGAAAGTCCTTCCTCGCATGTGTTTTAGTTTCGGCAACAACAAACAAAAAACAAAACAAAATTTTTAATTTTTTTTTTGTCTTCAAAATAGGGGTGCGCCTTATACACAGGTGCGCCTTATACACAGAGATTTACGGTACATTGTGAATGTTTTTTAAATGTTTAAACAATGGCCGAATTTGATCCAAAAAAAGAAAACTTTAATATCTCAACGTGTTGCCAATTTGAGGGTTTTAAATTTGAGAAGTTCACAATAACTCTCATTCTTACAACAATTTCTACCAGAATTGATTGTTAGATGGTAGTTCTGTGTATGTTGACCATTCAGTGTAAGTTTGGTTGAATACTAAAGATCTTATTTCCATCAATGGCTTATTATCTGCACTTACCATCTCTTAACTTCTTTTTTGGTTTATCCTGCCTGGTAACTCCACGGGCCTCCGCTTGTTCGGCTTCCTATTGAATTCAGGGAGGAAGAAAGTTGATAACCAAGTAAATAAGGAATAACATTTTTGAAAGGAGGGATATATTTTATGAACAACATTCTTTAGGTTCATGAAATGTAATGAAAAATGTAAACAACTTGACAATGTACAATGATGACCAAGTAAATAAAGAATACTATCTACGGTATATAAGGTTTCCAAGATAATGCAGGGCTTAAACTAATCCAAGGCCACCAGGGCTATGGCCGTGGATGCCCCTAGCCCTTTGATTGGCCTCAATGCCCCTCTCATGGTCCTTGGAGATTTGTTGTGCCCTTTCCAATTCTTCCTATTTGTGCTGTAATATAGGAATGTGCCCTACAGAAAAGTGGCCTTGCCCTAAAACTACTGAAATTTAAGGCCTGTAATGATTATAATATTGGATGGCTTTGTTTTCGTGTGATACAAGAATATATTGCTCTCGCTATGACAATATTGGACTCGTCTTTAACTTGTTCAATATTGTCATAGCTCGAGCAATATATTCTTGTATCACACCCAAAGCCATCCAATATTATATAAATATTTTCTAAAGAAGGGATATATTTTCTGAACAACATTCCTTACGTTCAGAATTGAATGAAAAATGTAAATAATTTGTTAATGTAGCAGACAAAGTATGTGAGATTTGATACAGTTTTCACACTGGAAGGTTAGTTAATATCCATATTTGTGAGAGCCTCATTAGGGGCACATGGCCCATTGCCCTAAATCTAATCAGAGAACAAATTGATAACAATCTGAATCAGCTCAGAAAGTGGAACAAATATGTTTGTCAGTGAGAAACTATCAGCTGTTCATTAAAAGAATGCATGGCAAGAAAATACCCTTTTTCCCTGCACAACCTTTTTTAACCTAACAGTAAAAAACAACGCAGAAATAAGTTCAAAATTTGCTATATCAACAAAGATTAGGAAACTTCAATCTCCTCTTAATATGACATTTTGATATCTTAGTTGATACACATTTTCAGCTATTAATACAATGTTCTTTCCAAGTTTGCTATTTAAAAAAATATGCTGATAAGAGGTCAATTTGTTTAAAGGTATGTGTAATACACATAGAGGGTCATGTTTATGTACTAAGTGAAAGGCGTGTCTCCAGGTACAAGATCTCAAGAGAACGCCGAGTTAGAAAGAGCAAAGGTGAAAAATAATTTGTGAGCATTGTTTTTTTTTTTTAATGTTAGTATCCCCTGAAAAGAATGGCTCTTCAAATGCTCTTGAATTCAAAATGTCACAAGTATCAGCTCATGGTTTTGGACCACACTTTCATGCCACATGTTTGTGTAGTCCCATATTCACATTTCTGTGTCGGTGCATGTAACTTTTAGGAAGATTTTGTCAATTTCTGGGGCCTGTTTCATAAAACTTGTTATCTATAACAGTTCTGCTAAATTTCTATGACAAATTTGCTCTCAGCCAATCAGATGCCATGATTTCAGTAGCTTATAACAACAACTGTCATTTGTCACTGATGACAAGTTTTGTGAAATGGGGCCCAGGACCCTGTTTCATAAAACTTGATATCAATAACAAGTTACAAGCTACTGTTATAAGCTACTGCAATCATGGCATCTGATTGGCTGAGAGCAAATTTGTCATAGAAATTTAGCAGAACTGTTATAGATAACAAGTTTTGTGAAACAGGCCCCAGAACTCCACTTTAAATGTATAAAGAGTGGCTTACCTTGGCAGCTTTTGTTTTGGATTTATAACCGAGACCTTTCTGATGACGTTCCCAGTCCTCTATCTCTTCCTTTCTCTTCTCTTCTTCTTTCTGCAAAAAAAATCACGAGATTAGAAATTAAAAAGAAGGTTCAATTTCTAGGAATGCAAAGATTCAACCAATGGATGTTCTCATTAAATGTTGGTAAAAGCTAGTACAGGAAATAAACACACTATTGGACGTACATGTACATGTAACCTACATTGTATAGGACATGGATTATCCTTTAAACTTTCTTGAATCTAAATATTTCATATCTTGAAATGATCAATATCATGGCAAATATATAATATCTGCAACGTTTACAAAGTAGTCCACAAATACTTCACATTGGTACTTTTCATCAAGTAAACCAAGGAAGAACAGAGGGCATTTTTTGTGTGCTGCTTTTTTCCCCTCTTTGGGCTGATATTTTTCAGTACTAGAAAGTCATATGTAGCTGTATCTTACCTCCTTTTGTTTCTGGGCGTATTCTTCTGTCTCTGCGTCATACTTGGCCTGAAGTCTCTGTCTTGCTCTCTCCATCGCCTCCTGTCGCTGCAGCACTTCATTCGCATCTAAGATAAGACAAGATCACAAGAAAATGATGTTTCATTATTATTACAGTGAGTGATTTCAAGTTCGGTGCTTAGGGCTGGTGTCAGTATTAACACTAACACCAACCCTAAACACCGAAATGGAAATCAGCTGGTGTTAAGACTTTGACCTCTGAATATCGTCAACTTACGGTAGCTAGCATTATCGATTTTGCAAAATTGTCGTCTGCTGAATCGACCTTTGTGATTGGTGTTAATATGTTATGTACAAATGTCCTATTCACTAACACTAGCCCCTAGGGATTAAGCTCATGTTGATTTCCAGTTCGGTGTAAGCGTTGTACCCGCACAACAGTCAACGCCCGAATGACGCTTATTTATTTTCTGACGATCAAATACAAATATGTGAAACAGGTCCTATACTATGTGATTCATACATTCTTTTGTGTAAAATTAGTTATTTTATAAGACCAGAGAAATAAGTGTAAATTTATTCTGTGCTTTTCATGATATCTTTAGTTTTTATGTACTATTTTTAAATCATCGTTGTGAAATGTGTTGGGATGACAAAGTGCAGTGGTGTTTAGGGTGGTGTTAAGCTATCGATATATCGGCAAATCAGCAAATATTTGTTTGATTTTAAGAGCTCTTGACCGCTCTTAACACTAACACTAACACCCAACTTGAAATCACTCATTATATTTGGTTGGGAGAGGAAAAACTAACCAAACCTCTGTGACCATTGTGTCTCTCCTCCTGGTATAATTGATTGGGGATGTGCAGATGGGCCTCTCGTTCGTTCGTGTCTCCTTAGATCAAGATAGTTACATGTATGTAGAGTGCCTTAATTAAAATTAAATTAAATTAAGTTCTTCCATTGATGGGCCACTACACTACAGCCACTAAAGCCGGGGAAAGAATTGTGGAGCGCCAGAGAGCGTCAAGTCTGACAGTCATGAATGCTATACACAAGAACCCATTATCATTACTACATGTGTGTGTATTATCATTCCATGATGGATTTGCGACTTACTGATGAGCAAAGCCATGATTTATTGTCTATGCTACCTACAGTACCACAACTAAGATTTTTAGTATATCTGATAATCGTAGTTACGGTATGCAGATCAGTGGGGTAATGGGAGACCAAGAGTTCAGCCCTTATGGAGCTCTCACACTCTGCCGTGTAGGCCTACCGTCCACCTGCCGGGCTAAAAAAAACAACAGAGTCCAGAACGTTGGGTTTTGAGCGAACTTGTCCCCGGCCGCAAAAAAAAATTCATAAAATTAATCTTTTCACCGTTTCGTTGCCATCTTCTGACCGTTCTCACCGGGCGCATACCGGGTGTTGAACGTGCTTCTACCGTCTTCACCGCCCAGATTGACTTTTGTTGAAAATTTTGGCCGTTTCCATACCGGGCCCATACCGGGTCTCGAACGTGTTCACCGGGTTTGGAGCAGCCACCTACCAGTCACTTAGCGTTCCCTCACCGCTCGGAGTCCCCGGACTGCTGACGTCATGACACGACGGCCATAAATACCCCGATTTGAACGGCAACGGTCAGTCCGCTCTCCATTTTTCATCACCGTTCTGTAACGGGTTATGAGCGTGTTGTGAACGTGTTCATACAGTGTGACCGTTTTCATAACGTATACATACCGTCCTCTTGCCGCTTACTTGCGGCCGGTGCCAGCCGGCCAAAGTTTTGAACATGCCCAAAACTTTCGCCGGGTCCCACCGGGTGTAAATAAGCGCCAACGCCCTATTAACGTGTTGCCCGCTTTGATAACGAACCACCGTGTGCCCTCGCCGTTCTCCACCGTCCGCACACATTTTCGCGCACGGTGGCACACGGTAGGCCTACACGGCAGAGTGTGAGAGTCACTTTAAGAAGCACTGACGTCATACACAGAAAATCATACTTACTATAGCTGTTTAGATCTGATTCTTGCTTTCTCTGTTTCTTCCATCCTTGTAGTCTTGTATCCAGCCAGCTGTTGATATAAACTAGCCCAATCACACCAAACAAGATATACCATCCATAGGTCGCTACAAACTCTGAGGCTGGATGGGGTTGGAAATAAAAAAGGAAGTCAATAGTTTGGTTCACGCAATACTCCATTAACTTTAATTATATAATATACAGTCAAACGTGCTATAGTGACCACCTGCATACCTGCCAACCTGAGACAAGAGAAATTAGGAGTAATTTTTTCTGGATGGACTACGAGGTCGCGAACCACCAAAGGATTGGGGTAGTAGCCCGTAGATTGGGGGGGGGGGGGAACTAACGATCACGTTCGGGCTGCGCTGTGTATATCTTCTATGAGCGCGAGCGCGGATGTTGGCGTGATCTGGTTATCAGTGCTGTGTTATGCTTTAGTCTTATACATACATACATACATATTGGTATTTATTGAGCGCCTTTACATGAACATGCTCAAGGCGCTTTACATTTCGAAATACAAACATAATAGTTATATACTCTCCAAGTGCATTACACTAAAAAAAAAAAAAAAAAAAAAAAAAAAAAAAAAAAAATACATAAAATTTTTTTAAAAATCGGAGTTTTGAGGCATGCATTCGGAATTCGGAGTTGGTATGAAAAATGCGGAGGAACTCCGCCTAAATCGGGGTGGTTGGCAGGTATGCACCTGTCTACGAAGACCACCTGCCTACAAAGGCCACATTTGTTGTTTCCCTTGAAAATGGTTTCTTATTGAATCATGTACTAAAGGAACCTGTCTACAAAGGCCACTTTTTATGTTTCCCTTAGGCGGTCGCTTTAAACAGGTTTGACTGTATATTCAAATCATCTATTTGTTATTTCAGCATTTGTGATCTAGTGAATTCAATGCATTATTAGTGTGTAGAAAGTCTATACCTTAGTGTCAGGGGTTGAGTGTCTGGAGTCTGGACACTTAACAAACATAATGGCCGAATTCACATAGGAGGTTTACATTTAACCCATGGTTTAAACCTTCATTTACATAACCCATGGTTTAAAAATTAGCGCAAAATAAGCGTACCTTGCCTGGCACGCGTCTAATATTGGACCTCTTGACTGTGTCGTGCTTATTTTGCCTTTTTGCCTCGGCTATTATACGTCGGCGCTCTGATGATCCGCCAGACACGGTTTGTTGCTGTGTTCTCCACAGCGATTTCACACGGATCGACACGGCAAGAACCACCTCCCAGAGGTGGTTCTGATAATCCGCATCTCGGTCGACACAGGTCGACTCGCTTGTGTTTCCACAGGAAAACTGACACGGTATACCGTGTCAATGTTTTCTGTGGAAACACGCTGATTGATCATTGAAACAAATAACAAAGATTACAAATTATGACGAGGAAGAATCATATTCAATTTCAGCTTAATCTTGAAAACTGATATTGAAAGACAAAATAGGTGATTCAGCTGGTAATTCAGGTAAAAAATCACATTGCTTATGGGGCATTGCACTTGAATTTATCTTTGACCATTTTTTTTAGACAGTGTCACTGCACTGTCAATGAATCATGTTAATTTTTTGTACAAAATTGAAAATGAAAGTTACCTGTTGAGAGTCCATACGAAACACCCTCTGGTGTGGTATTTCCTTCCTCCGTCAGCTCCCGATCTTCAAACATTCCCGACATGTTGGATAAATCTTGATGTTTACATGACAGACATAAAGCACCGATTCAATTAATTTCGAACTCCGTTGATTTGGATTGTGTTCTCTTCACCATTTGCATGGCACTTGAACTGCACGCAAATTGAATGGGCGATCGCGAATGAATGCAATCTGCGTGTATAGTCGACTAGAATGGCCCGTCATTGTTTACAATGACGTGTGGATCTGAGCGACAACCTCGCGCCCAGAATTTTCTTCCATTTCATGTGTGTGTTTACATAATTTCTGTAAATGTATATATACCCACTGTATACTCCTTGTTCATCATAAGGCCCGGTCACACAGCCCTCCCACGGGCGTATCGCGGCCGAATCACGGCCAAAAATTTCTGCCCGTGAAGCAGACGCTGTTGGACGCTTTGAGGTCGCGATAAAGACGCGATACAGCCGTACTTTACCCGTCGTTACACGCGGTAAGAAATTCACACGCAGTTGGCCGCGCGAAAAAGTTTTGGGCTGCCCAAAAATTTAGACCGCGGGTAATCGCGGGCGGTACACGTGGTACACACGCGGTAAAGACGCGGTACAGACGCGGAACGAACGTGCTAGGACGTGCTACGGCCGCGGTTAAGACGTGGTTACACGCGGAATTGGACGCGAAATTTTAGCGGGTAATCGCGGGTGGAGCACGGTCATAGCACGTTTGTTCCGCGTCTGTACCGCGTTGTTATCACGTGCATTAGCGTGTGTACCGCGTGTAAGCGTGGTAGGCCGCGGTACCGCCGCGCTTCACCCGCGATAAGGACGCGGAACAGTCGCCGGCGTCTGTTCCGCGGGCATACCACGGGTAAACCGCGGGTAAGCCAATTTTGCACATTTTTTCCACCACGGGCAACCGCGGGCAAAAAAAAATCGCGAAATTTTACCCGCGATACAGACGCGAAAGGCTGTGTGACCGGGCCTATATTCAGAGTGACTATTTTCTATTTCTATACCAGTTACTCTTTCAATTCTCTCCTTCTCTATTTCTCTCTCTATCTCTCACCCCACCCCATTCATTTATCTCTCTCTTTCTAGCTCGACCATACCCCCTCTCTCTCCCCCTCCCATTTTCATTCTCTCACTCTCTCTCTCTCTTCCTCTGACCCCTCTTCCTCTCACCATCTCCCTCTCTCTCATGTTCATTCTCTCCCTCTCCATTTGCATTTACATCCCTTCCCTTTTCTCTTCTCCCCTTACCGTAATTACCATTATTTAAAAAATATCAAGTTAAAATACTATTCCCCTCTCGTGCATAGTGCATACAAATTCAAACATCTAACATTCCATCATTGCAATGAACTTATGTACAGTGCAGCCTTATTATGATCATCTGGGCCCCGTTTCATAAAACTTGTTATCAATCACAAATGTTAAATTTCTAGGACAAATTTGCTCTCGGCCAATCAAATGCCTGCGATTTCAGTATCTTATAACAGTTATTGTGACTTGTTATTGATAGCAAGTTTTATGAAACGGGCCCCTGGCTCAGTCAGCAGAACACATATTCCCTAGATGTAAATAAAAAAATGAGATAAAAATGAGTGAATGGCAATAAACATGGAACACTGTTTTGATATGACCTTTTCTACCCTTAGGATTGATGCAAACAACTTTTAATCATTTATCATAAATAAAAGAAATTTAGAAGGTCCGTATCAGTCCCAGAGAGGGGGGAGGCCGGCCGAGGGGGTACTGTCAAAACGCCTTTCCTACTTACGTTGTCAATTCTCAATTCAATACAATAGGCCGGTTTACTAACATTCAAATTGTATGCATATGCTGTTTAAAGAAGATTGTTTTTTAAAACCAGAAAGCTTGTCCGAGGCTTGCCCTTTATAGCAACAAGTAATGTTTGCAGACTGGATCCCAGATTATATGGAATACCTTTTAACTAGACATCCATAAATTTGAATATTCTAGTAAACCGTTCTATTTTATGGATATCCATGAACACCAAAAAAATGTTTCAACTTTATATGACTTGTGTAGGTCAGGTGCAACACAATAAAACTCATGTGCAAAAGTCAAACATTTTGGGGGCCTGGCTTATTTTGGTAGACGGAGATGGAGAGAAAACAAAATGTGAGATAGACATTGAGATTGATGAAGAAGTGATAGAGCAGGACATACCCTGGATAGAGGAAGAAATAGCAAACAAGAAGTAACAAGAGAGAGAGCGAGAGATGGAGAGGGAGGGAGATAGGGAGAAATATGACTACACATACAGTTAACGACTAAATTATTCATAACCCTTGTAAATTTGATGTTTTGTTTTGTTTGTTTTGTTTTTGTAACTCAAGAATGAAAGGTGGACTGCTTTAGGGCCTCTGTTGAATACTTTCAGATTTGAGCTTTAAAGATAAAGACCAGTTATGGTCATGCGATTGCATTGTAAAAGAAACGTTGGGGAATCAATCAGAAAAGGTTGATCATCTAGCATATTGGTGTGTACTGCAAGGTTCTGGAATCATCAAAATGATAAGAAATATGGCCTAGTCTTCGTAAAGTTACAAGCACTGTACACAGAAAGATGTATATGGGACTATACGCACATGTGCGAACACGTGCGTTTATCTCTCACAGACTATGTAGATAAACTAATTTACCAAATATATCAATTAGTAGGCGGTTTCCCGACAAAATTTGTTATCATCATGTATTAGTCAAAACATATTCTTTCACATGATTGGTAATAAGAGCTTCCATTTCATTTTTTTGAAACTGGGGCGTTTCCAATACTGGTCTTTACCATTAATATATGTCACATTCTCAAGACAGATAAATCAGGACAAATCAACTTTTCAAATATTTCAAAAACTATAAGGGTATAAATAATTTAGTTGTCAACTGTAGAAGAAAGGGAGAGGGTAAGATTTAAAACTGTCTCCATCCAGAATTTCTTGAATAGTTTACCCTAAAATAAAGATCAAGTGCACAGTGCAACACCATACAAACATAAAAAACAACATACACCACAATAATAAACACAACAAGTGCCACGGATGTTACATTTTCATATAGATATTTATATATACAAATAATCTATTTTTTTTTTTATTTCAGCATTTGTGATCTAGTGAATTCAATAACAAATATATATCCATTTACGCCTTATAAATAATGCATTATCAATATTTGGCTATCTTGGAAAAAAAGGAGACATTTTTCTTCCTTGCAAAAACAAGACGCGACATTTGTGGTACCACCATGTCACTATATCTACAATAAGTCTGCTATGTTCATAGAAGACTTAATTTACAGTACTCAAACACGATTTAAACAGATTTACCGTCATGATCGCTGGAAATTAACATTCGGGGATAAAACTGCTCAAAAAAGCAAGGATCATAATATAAAGTGCATAATAATACAGTGTTCATACACACACAGTGATAAAACACCTTTTCCCGTTGTTTGGTTTTTTGAAATAACATTTTTTTTCTTCATACATGATATACACCAGTAATCATTGACATCGTGATACATTTAACTTGAAAACATACACCCAACTACATTGCATGCTACCACAGTCAAAATATGAAGACAGATTTGGAGGTGCATTGAAATATGAAATATGAAATGGTCAGAGAATAAATGATTGAAACACATACGACTTCAAAGATGAAGATAAAGGCTTGACTTGTAACCACTGTAATAAAGAGGAGATATACAGCAACATGATTCATTTGGTTTCTCTATCAAAATCCCCGCAATTAGACCTGTTTTCGACTAAACTTCCCGGCAACCATAGTTCCATCTTCCCTACAACTTAGGGGAATAAAACTAAGACATGAATGAGATTCCTTAGAAAAATAATAATTAGATGTAATTAAGTAATTGATACATAAATTAATGAATTAATTAATAAATAAATAATAAATATTGTCTGAAGAGCCATCGCACATCAGGGTAAATATAATTTAAGCTCTAAGAACTATTTAGAATGAAAAAAAGAAGGAAGGGCAGATGTACTTCAAATTAAATACTAACAGAGTCAATATGCAGCAAAGTGCATAAATCATTCCTATCTTCACGAAGTGACGGTAGTGAGGAAAATCCGCACGCAAATTGTATGCGATTGTCATTCACTACCGTCACTTCGTGAAAATAGGGACGAAATGTGGAACCAAAGCGATATAATTTCTACATTTCAATTAACTTCATTTGCAGTAACTATACATCAGTTTTGGGGGTGGTCCAAACTTGACCGAAGTCCTCTGGACCAAAATTGACCGTCCAGAGCAAGAAGGGGATTATCTCTGTGTTATAGTACACAAGTTATTCCCCTTCAGACTTCAGACAAATAAAATTATGTTTGCCTTTGAAGGGGGCATGAATACAATTCTGCTGAGCATGGTTTCGGGGGGCTGAGGGGGAGGGGAGGGAAGGGGGAGGGAAGGGGGAGGGGGTTGGATGGGCGGAGGGGGTTGGACTTAAAGGTTACAAGTGACAAAGCACAGACAATCAAGAAAAGAAAATACAGTTGAGCCTGGCCTCAATGGCCACCCGTCTCCACTACCCCTTCTTTCTCCTTCCCTTGTGTTGCTGTCACAATAACAGTAATATTCTAGATTTAAAATTATATCGCTTGATATAAAATACCAATTCTAAGCACTTTACAGATGGTGTTACCCTGGTTATTGGATTTATTTGTGTACAATTTGCACCTTCTCCACTCCCTGGGGAGTATTGCTCTTATGTGGTCACCGTAAAGGCATATGGCCATTACTATAAACCCAGACGGGTTTGACTGGATATGAGTTTGTCCAAGAACCAAGGAGAGATGATATGGGAACAGAGGGGACAGAGGAAAGAGAGAGAGAGAGAAAGAGAGAGAGAGAGCAAGAAAGAAAGAGAAAGAGAGAGAAAGTGAGAAAGAAAGAGAGAGAGAGCAAGAAAGAAAGAGAAAGAACGTGAGAGAGAGAAAGTGAGAGAGAGAGCAAGAAAGAAAGAGACAAAGATAGTAAGTGAGAGAGAGAGAGCAAGAAAGAAAGATATTAAGTGAGAGAGAGAGAGAGAGAGCATTTTGAGATCACGTACGACACCAGATGCACCAACAATGTGAGACAATTCTGGAAAATTTGAATTACGGACAATTTATGAGAACGGGGAAAGAGAGAATGGTTATAAAACACACTTCTTCACTTTCGACTTCTCGTCTTCCATAAGGCAGGGTATACAAACAATCTTAAAGCATTTCCGTTGTACAAAGTTAAATAATAAATTGCTACAGATTATATTTTAAATCTAATTAAATTAATACGCTATTCTTTGGTTACTTGAGTACCCATTGTTATACATACATTACACACTATCTTGGCAGTTCCTAACAACTTTGAACCTACTAAAGACTTTGGACTTTAGAAAATTTGGTATTTTTGTTATTCCAACTAAATCTAACCTCAATCTTTGATAAGTTTCATGAAAAATATTGATTCTGCATATTACAGCGATATCGCTACTGTACTTTTCCGTGCAAAATTGTGCATGAGGTTTGTGTATCTTTTTTCAATAGGCCTCTTATGAATGTAATCAAATTTAATGCACAAGTCTTTTTCAAGTGCCTAGTCACAAGTTGTTTTACTCACCCGTTACAAATAATTGTGCTTCAATATTCAAAATGAAACGTGCATACACATCGTGCTGCTAGGTAGGGCAAGCCATAATGTTTCTCCTACCTTACAAGAAGTAATGTATGTGAATCACATTTTGTTGAAATACAGTTATTTATAATAGGTGAATGAAAGAATGTGGCACTGAACAAACACTTGTGGATTAAATTTGATAACATTACCTACATGAAAATGGTGTATTGTACCTTCTTTGACTAAACTTAGAGTGAGGAAACACAGACATGCTTTTCTTTGAAGGTTGAAAACATTTGTGTAAACACTTGTGTGAACAGTCAAACATAAAAGGCTGACAAATACTTCCAACATGAATTGCATAAACCAACACAGGTGGATATTCAAACATGGACCGTCAATAGACCTGGGGGGCGTTTCACAAAGATACCAAGTCGAACTTAACTCTAAATTGGACTTATAAATTATGGACAGCCATTTGTAGTCTTAAAATAAGATATATTCAAAAGTGAAAATTCAAGTATTTTAGACTTTTTACAAATTCCACATCAAGAACATGACATATCCTTGCTAATAGAAAATATGAATGATTTACATCAACATGTTATGCCTTTTAAAATAACTTTTACAAAATATTTTCATAGATGCTAACGGCTTTCCATAATTGTTAAGTCAAACTTAGATATAAGTTCAACCTAGGATCTTTGTGAAAACCCCCGTTTACATATGTACATCAAGTTCCAGATGTTTCTCTCCCTAACCCCTTCGCAGTGTTTCACAAAACCATCATATACACAAGTTCAACGATATCAAAATTACATATGGGGGTGCAATAATCATTTTAAAAATTCTTAAAAGACTATCTCATGTTGTGCAGGGAATAGTAAATAAAATAGCAAAAATAATTCTTGTAGTTGGTTCCACAAAATATCATAAGAGGGACACGTTATTCCCCACATTTATTCAAACATCACTACAAATAAAGTATCTCATTTATCTCATTTGAAATAAGCATTTTACCATAGTCACAGATATATATATATATATATATATATAGCTATGCATTTACACAAATTAATTTCATCACCATGATCACATACGTGAAGTTCCTCTTTAACATGTTACGTCAAGTACAATTTTTCTAATATGGCATTTTGATAAAAACAGACATTTGGATGTACATCACAAATTAAAATAGATGAACTAATATGAACAGATAAAGGATCCGCGTTTGGAATCTACAGACTTAGACCAAGTGATAAGAAATAGTGTAGACACACGTAATATAAATAGCTGCTATGGCAATGGTTTAAATCAAGTTGTCTCTGGTCCTTGTGTAGTTTACTTTGCATAAGACAGCGAGAGAGAGAGAGAGAGAGAGACGGAGAGGGAGGGAGAGAGATGGAGAGGGAGGGAGACAGAAGGACAAAGAGAGAGAGAGAGAGGAGAGAGAAGAGAGAGAAGAGAGAAGAGGAAAGAGAAGAGAGAGAGAGAAGAAAGAGAAGAGAGAGAAGAGGAAAAAGAAGAGAGAGGAAAGAGAAGAGAGAAGAGAGAAGAGAAGAGAAAGAGAGGGAGATAAGGTGAGGGAGACAGATAATGAGGTGGACAGGAAGATAGGGAAAGTAGATACCCCAAAAAGCCAACATACCAACAACAAAGGTCACATTTCTTGGATCATCATCAGATATAAAATGTGAGATTTTAAAACAGTTACAAAATATCATAAAAAGACAAACTAACAAAAAAAAAATCCCACAAACACCTAAAGTAGTGATAATTACATGTAGATACAGTGATCAAATGAACTGCCTAATGAAATGGTGGATCTTTCGAACAGTCTCATCCAGGCTATGTGAAGGTATTGGATTTGCTTTGAAGAATTTCTAACCTTGCATGTTCACCGTCACGACCGAGGTAACTGTATGGGATCTGTTACTTTATTTATCATAGAGATACATTTATGCGTCAATCAATTACTTTCACCGACGAATAAATAACCCATGCCATCATTGGTACTTCAGAATCCAGCCCAGAATATACATGCATGATTAATAAATATACGTGTACAGTAAAAACCTGCTATAGCGACCACCTGCACAGAGCAACCACCTGTATAAAAAGACCACCTGTTTATGAAGACCAATTTCCTGGTTCCCTTTCAAATTACATCTCATTGAAACCTGTACTGAATGACCTATGAGTAAAGACCGCCTACCTTTGAAGACAGATTCGCTTGTTTCCCTTGAGTGGTCTTTATTATTATATACAGGTTTCACTGCAAAAGCATTTTCTGTTTCCCTTTAAAATTACATCTCATTGAAACCTGTACTGAATAACCCTGTACATAAAGACCACCTGCCTATAAAGACCGATTTTCTTGTTTCCCTTGAGTGGTCTTTATAGACAGGTTTCACTGTGATAGTGCAGCAACCATGTCGATCTTGATCACAACGCGAGTCTTGGTGCTCCAGTAGCTATTACACTGGTTATACATGTAGCTCAGTGGCAAGCACTGAAGAATATCTGTTAACCATCTACACATGGGTTGAGAGTGGCGAATGTAAATTGATGACTTGTCCCAGGACAGTAATGCAGGGGTGAGATTTGAATCCTCACCCTCTCAATTGAGAGTCCAGTGAACGAACCACTGAACCATGACACCTCACTATGTAGTGTACATAGCACTAATTGAGATGTCATAATATGTATTTTGGTTTGAAACTGTCATTTTCCCCAAAAAATGAAATGGAGAAAAAAGAAAAGAGAAAGAGAGACAAAAAGAGAGAGATAAAGAGAGAGATAAAGAGAGAGATAAAGAGAGAGATAAAGAGAGAGAGAGAGAGGGATGAAGTATGGAAAAGTACAATGACCTGGTACAATGTTTCATCACGGCAGAAAACAAACCAGAATTACTGCAATCCATAACCAAATCAAGGTTTAAAACCAAACCATCGTGCTTCCCTTTTTAAACAAACCAAACAAGTTTTAAAACCAAACCACCATGCTTTCCATTTCAAAAATTGCCAGAGTGTAACTAGAGATTGACAGCAGAGAGGACCAAAGACACAACCAAGACAAGAACGGAGTAGGAGAGGGGAGGGGAGGGCAAGGAAAGAGGGGGGGGGGTGAGGTAAGAGGAGGGGAGGGGAGAGGGGGCATTCCAGATTGAGAAAACTTCAAACGTGTTAGTGAAAAAGATTCATGCAGATAAAACCTAAACATTCAATCAGCAGCGTATTACAAAAATACATGTAGGATAACAATAATTGTAGAACAATGGCACATGCAACGTACAAAGTGAACACATCCAAAAGAGAGAGACAGAGAAAGAAAGAGGAGAGGGAGAAAGAGGTAGAGAGGGGAGAGAGGGGAGAGAGGGAGAGAGGGGGAAAGGGTGTGAGAGAGAAAGAGAGAGGGGGGCTCTTTGGTGGAGATAGTAAAGAAATACATTAATCATTAAAACTAAAACACTTCAAAAGGTGATTGGAACGGTAAAAACATAACAGGCTTGTTTTGATCCACCTTCAAGAGTATTTCTTCAAAGTCACTAAAATATAATTCAAATAACTTAACAAATTCTGTAATATCTTGCAGCAATAAATCAAGCAATACACACTATTGAGGACAAAAACAAACAAAAAACTTGCATGTACACGTAATTGAGAATACCCATATTAATGCACTTTTTATGCAAACAAGTGCATATTTACATGTGCATAATTATATCACCAACTTTACACAATTATCATGTAAGCCTTGCTGAGATTCAGGAGAATAAAACGCTACCATCGCATCAGTTTCATCGACATGTTTGATACCTCGCAAGAGTGCAGTAAAAGAAGGATGTTTGAAATAACTTATAAACAAGATATGGAGGGAGGAATCCTGTAGGGTCACAATTGTTTGTGTGCAGTTGCTATTCATATTTTTTAAATATTTTTTTAATGAATAAACCATCCCTAAGATTGTGAAATCATTACCACTTTATCATAACTTGCATAATTGTTTTGGATAGACTGCCTTTACAAATAAAAAAAATCTAGTTTATTTCCAATTATACATACTCTATTCAGCTGCCTAAAGATTTTTTCTTTCTATCCATTATGGATATTTACAATCACAGTATGCATCAGGAGGGCTCCAATTAAACCTTTCCCTAGTCAAAATAAAATAGTCTATAAATAGTGGGGAAAACAGCAAAGTAATATGTTTTTTTGACTATTTTCAACCCTGCATATATTCTACTTCTGTCTTTGTCCAAATCCTGTCGGGGGTCATGGTTGTGAAATAAACCCCCCTCATCTACGAATGGTCTAGTCCAAATTACCGTAAACAATTTGTGGACCCTATGGCAAATCTACAAAAGGTCGAATGATTTTCCGCTTTCATTTTTTCATGAAAGGAAGTTTAAAGCGACCACCTGACCGAACGCATTGACCCCGATTCGAAGTAAACCCAAGTTTCTCATTTAAATTAGGAGACCCTTCTGAATTGGTTCACTGTTAAGCACAAAGCCCTGATGCATGGCATGAATAAATGTCTTGCACATTCAAATGTACTTTTACAGTGTAACTCTATTAAGATTGCAGACTATGAATGCAGCAGCTAATCTGATATGGCAACGGACGAAAAAGTTGAGGTAACGCACAGCATAGTTTTGTTTTCTTCTTTTATCCATAGTTTGTAGGGGCCTACGCTCACTTGAGCCCTCTATCTCTGACACTTTGTATTTGTGGCTCGGAATGACCCCAAAATGCAGCAAAAAATGATGTCCCTCTAATGACGATGTATTTTTCCAAATAGTTTGTAATCATACAAAGATAAGTCATACACCTGCATGACTGGTATGATTCCAATTGCATATCATCTCAAAGAGGATAAATTTATGTTTATTCTGATTTACGAATGATTATTCTATTTTAAATGTTTATTTGAAAATCTTAACTATAAACAGTGTCCACTTTCTTTTTTTTACTGAGTGTAATTTAAAATCCTTTCTTACATGAGATGCCGCTGTAGCATCTGAAGGGCCGAATTTCTTTTAGACATGGAGGCCCGAATTCACAAAGGAGGTTTGTAGACAAACCTAGGTTTATGTGCGTCATATGATACGTTTTAGACCAACTTGGTTTGTCTGAACCTTGGTCTGAAACGCATTCAAACGCATTCAAACGCATTCAAACGCATTCAAACGCATCATAGGACGCACAAAAACCTAGGTTTGTCGACGAACCTCCTTTGTAAATTTGGGCCGGAAAGTTTGTTGACCCCGGTGGCCTTTCACACTATTGTGTGTTATCCACACGTACCATTACAAGAACAAAAAATAAAGGGGACAAAAAAACACCAGCACAATCAAGGACATCAAATCTACACAATCACTTTGATAAAACATATAAAAAGGATTCTTTTCAACCAATTTGGACCTTTTAAAACCTGTTCAACCTCTTTTTCCCCTACCCTATGCATAACATTATGATCAGTCTTTTACAGCATAGGGGTGCATGCTCCTTAAACATAACCCTGTTAAATACTCAATACACAATATTACGTCATAATTTACATTGTATATATAGCATGCAAGCCTTTTCGATGATGATTCCACACATAAATATATAGATATTATAATTACCAAATGTTCACAAAATTGTCTCTTTATCAAGGTGTTAAATAAAAATACTCTTTAAATCATCTACGTACAATAAATGTACAGCATGAATTATCCATCACGATTCTTCCATACACAAGGTTTTTAAAAATACAAGTGCTTTAATTATTACATCAGGGGGGCGGTTTCACAAAACTTGTCATCAGTGGCAAATGACAGTTTGTGTTATAAGCTACTGAAATCCTTGCTTCTGATTGGTTATCAGCAGACCTGTCACTGATTTCTGTCATTTGTCATTGAAAAAAAGCTTTGTGAAATGGGTCCCAGATCGTTTACAACAATTTATCATCTGTTTGGCGTCAGAACGGCATTAACTCACCAAAACTTTAAAAAGGTTAATGTCCTCCCGGCAGTAACCCTTAGGAGGTATTCTATAAAGATTGAGGCCCATATTTATTTTATTTAAAAAACAACATTATCACAATTCTATTTCAAGAAGAGAAAATTGTGGATGTGAAAATCACTCAAGGGTAACACAAAAAAGGGGGAAGGTGATATTTGGTAGGTCAAGAAACTGTTCACTTTCTGCTTGTACAGGTTCTTTGTTTATGAGCGTGAGGAAGAGAGAGACTAACTCCAGGCTAATTAAAATACCTGAAGTTGGGAACAATATTGGAATGGACTACTTTCATTTAACATACGGTAGCCATTCCATTGTCATTCCCCCAAAATAGTTGAGTGATACAGTCAAACCTGCTTTAGCGGCCACCTGTATAGAAAGACCACCTGCCTATAAAGACCATGTTTTATGTTTCCCTTGAAAATGGTTTCTCATTGAAACATGTACCAAAGGAACCATTACTTAAAGACCACCTGTCTATAAAGACAGCTTTCCTTGTCTCCCTTGAGCGGTCTTTATAGGCAGGTGTCGCTGTATTTTAATACTCTAGTACACATATAGGTAAAAAGAACAAGCAGAAGCGAAGAAGTTTAACAGGAGAATACACAATAATACTGCTAAGATAATATTTTATGAAAGGTAATTCTTTATGGCACTGTTATTATATGTATTTCATAAGAGACCCCAATGTTAAATGCTAAATACCAGGGTATATACTTTTGTAATTCTTTAGTATTTCAAGGAACTCCCTCCCCCATCTTTACGAAAAAGCTGGAAGAGAAACAGGGAATGCATTTTGACTTGGTCTACACTTTAATTGCATAAGCTTTGTCTGACATAGCAACAAATATGCAACAAGTTTGAGACAACATGGTCACTGGAAGCGTTATGCAGGTAGCTGCAATTTTTAAACAATTTTTTCTCACATTTGGATCTAGCAATCTGAGCAATCGTGCACACTACACAACATGAGACGAAATGAGAAAGTGACTGTGTAAAAAAAAATTAGAACCATAAATCATGAAACTAGGTGAATAGGAAAAATTTTGGTGAAAAGAAGCATTAAATAACAATTAAAAAATTGCTTTGCCAGCCATGAAACTAGTAAAAGGAACAGTTTTGTCGAAAAGAAATAAAAAGCGAAGAATGAATTCTTCCCTCAGGAATGATTGCAACATTTTTTCCCATTTAATTCTTTGACTTATAATGAAGAGAGAAAGAATAAGGTCTCACTTTGGGGAAAACTAAAAAAAATATTAAAATTCACATATTTGTCCCTATTCACCGTTTCACCATTGGATCTGGTGAATTTTCATTTTGAAACGAAAACAACACAAGATTTAGCAAGCACCTAACTTACATTAATGGGGCAAGTAATATGCTAGCCCACCTTTTTGTGATGCTTGATGCAAGCCAAAGGGCAAGTTGTCTCATGTATGGAACACTAGTTTGTTTGTCAAGCCTCGCTCAGATACGACACAATAAACCGCTGCGTTCTTTCTTATAATGACCTATTAGTGTATTAAATACATTTCACATTTATGTATGCTTCAACACAGAGCTAAGTGAACATGTGTAGCACCTTTGTAGCGCGCAGTTGCCATTCAAGTACATGTTTGGAAAAAGAAAAATGCTGCAGTTTACGGCTTCATATCTGAGCGGAGATTTGATCAGGGCCTTTTGCACAAAACTTACCATTGATGGTAACTTTGCCATCAATGGTAACTACCATGGAAACCTTGATTTTGATTGGCTGTTGAGCCCTGTTACCATGGTAGTTGCCATTGATGGCAAAGTTACCATCAATGGTAAGTTCTATGCAACAGGGTCCTGAAGTGGATGCTATCTCATGAGAGGCAGGAGGGGGTTAAATGCTTTACTTTAATGTAGACATAACGCCCTTCTGGTTCTTCATTGACAATTTGAACTAAAGTGACATCAAACAAATTTGCAAGTCGACTGTGGATGATTTAAAAAAACTTGGGAGACGGGGATCATAACAAATAATTCCAACTTGCAACAAAACTTTCCTCAGAACAATGCATGTTTCTGTGTTGGTAGACCAAAGTAGAATCACAACACTTGATTTGGGACAGATTAATCTTCATGCACCCAACTTCACTCCATTAACCACGACCAGTTGGATGATAACTTGTGCTTCCCTCGGGATAAATACTGCAAACGTTTTCACCATTTGTGCTATTAAAACAGATTAAATGCCTTTGGCTTGCTAGAGCTTCATGGTCTGAAGAATTTCGCTGCACAACTCCTTGTACTGACTTGCATCTCCCGCGATTTTCCGTAACTTGAGACCGTTAAGCGCGAGGCCCGGTACCCTACACACCTCCATCTCCATCTCGACACCGTATTGTTGCAATTCAAACATATTCTCGTTGTTCGTGTAAACTAAATCCGGCTGCCTACGATCCAACGTCCTTCGAATCTCATTCACAATTTCGTTGAGGTCTTTACACGTGGTCATGCTGAACGATTTGGCGTGTTTAATCGGCGACGGTTCGCTCGCGAGGTCCGACGAGTCGCTCAAGGAGATACAGCTCATGTTCATGCTCTGCCGAATCAGCGGCGGAACACCGCCCTCGTAGTCGAGTTTGACGAGACCGATGGCGGTCATGCCTGAGTTATTATTGTTTGCCATGTTGAATAGATCGCCGGAAGGAACGCGAAAGGTCCGTTGCAGGAGCTGGGTTTGAACGTGCCCGGTCGTTGCGTGAGCCGAGTGGTGACGCTGATGGTTGCGTAGCTGACCCTGGCTCCCCCGGAAGCCTAAGTGGAAGAGTCCTAATCCAGGCAGACAGATAGAGAGAGACAGAGAGAGAGGGGGAAAGACAGAAAATGGGTGCAAGGTGACTGGTGCGTGATGAAATCATTCTCATACATATGCAATATGGAGTGATGAATATTCATGATTTTGTGTCTAGTGCAATGATGCTTGTGAAAAAGTCTGAAAATACATTGATTTACTCAAGAAACCAAATATCCTCAAAATAAAAATCTCTTCAACAAATTTTACATCAATTTCTTTTTTATTTCTTTTTTTGGTTTTGTTGAAAGAAATGATTTTCAGAGTATGTTTTGTCCCGGATAATTTTTTAATGATTTATTTCCATGAAACATTTTTCTTGTACCACACTATTTGGAAAGGGAAGGGAAGGGCGGTATTTATGCAAGATTTTTCTTTTTCAAATGTAGCCTTGTTCTATTCTTGATAAACATTCTTTTGGAGCAAAAGGTTTTAATTTCTTCAAAAAAGCTTTTTCCAACCTTCTCACAAGTTGTTTGAAAACATTGAATGGGATGTGAAAATAATTAGAAGCTGATGGAAGGGAGACTAAGGAACAACTAGGTTTCATTTATTTTCCATGCATTCTAATATTTCTGAGAGATTTAAACTATTCTTTTGAGCTTTTACAGTTGTGTTTGGAAAAAAGTGCCAAAAGTATTTACAATTTGGGGGCAATTTATAAACACTCTGGTTCCAAAACTGGTAATAGAATTTTTGCATCTAATCCTCATTTTTGTTTTCAATGGCGAAAATGGAAACTATTTACTTTCTGTCCTCCTAAATTTTGTCTTTACTGCATTGCCTTCTTGAAAAGCAATGTGCTTCAAAGATTGAAAAGTTTCCAAAGGTAATTTGATTATTGTCAATGCTTGAGTCATTTCTTCTTCTCTTTCTTTTCAAACCACTGCCCAAACCAAAAAGTTGAAAAGGGTACAAAATTTCTCTAAATGCCTCATGTTTAGTCTTTTCTATTTTTTAAGGGGATGGTCAGGTTTTAAGGTTTTCTTTTCAAAACACTGCCCACACTGAAAAATTGTTGAAAAGGGTAGGGAATTTCTCTAAATGCCTTAAAATTAGTATTTTCTTTTAAAGGGAAGGGTCAGGGACGAACTAAAAAGGGATGAAATTTGAGGACAAGCATGCATAAGGACTGTGGTACATCGAGCCAAAAAACAAAATGAAAATAGATTTTGCACCAATACACTAAACACAAAATTCAATACAGAACTTCCATCATTCAATTCAAATAGAATGAAATAAAATAATCGGAACATAATAAGCATAAAATGAATCGTTGAATGCAATCGTATTGGGCATGAGTTTCTAGAAGTCTCACGGTTTGCTAATGAATATGGAGGGTTATTATCCATCGACCTATGACCTAATAACCCTGATGACCTGCAACCACACTGTACAGGTAATATACCCTGCCCAGTTCATATTTACTGGCTATGCATACATGTACTTTCAAATAATCTGCAGATTTAAACATTGCCAGTATTTATCTATTGTTGCAATAACTTTTCTTTTAGTATCAAATTAATCAAATTGTAAATGATCTTAAATATTCCAATAAATACTTGACTCTCAAATTTCCTTTGATACTTACGTGTTGACGTCAAACAAAAGCATAAATGTGTAAAATAATATTTTTTGTATCTTAACAAATATATGTTAAAGAATAAATAAACAAAACATGGACTTGGCTTAAAAGAGAAAATGGACAGATACAGTGTACCTTAAATCCTACTAGTTTTATTTCAACAAATTTTAAACGTACTGTTTATAAACATTTCTAAATGTGTTTTTTTCTTCTTCTTTCTTTTTGAAGAGAATTAAGGCAAAACAGGAGTTACTTTTCTTCAAACTGATTTCTTTATCCGGCTTTGTCTTATCCTTTTATATTTCATCTAGAACAAAACCAGGACTTATCTAGGACCAGTATAAGATTCATCTTGGACTTGGTCTAACAAAATTCTGGGACTAGTCTAAGGTTCATCTAGGACCAGTTTTAAGATGAAACTAGAACCTGGTCTATAATTCATCTAAGCCCAGGTCTAAGATTCATCTAAGTCCATGTCTAAGATTTATCTAGGACCAGCCCAAGATTTGTTTTCAACCAGATGTAAGATTTATATAGGACCAGGTCTCACGTCTCTCTAGGACCAGCCCACTGTATGTCTAGGACCACTCTACGACTTATCAATGACCAATCGAGGAGCAAACAAAATCTTGAAATCATAAAGACGATGCTTGAAGCAGTAAGATGATGATGAAGCTCTACTAAATTGGATACAGACAAGACTCAATGCATGGTGGTAGGCATGCAGGCATGGGCAGGAGTTGAGAAAGAGAAAGAGGGAGGAGCCTTGGCTTGGTGTCATCAGTTGCCCCCGGTTACCACCAGATACAATGTGGGATGCATCACAGTTCCAAACAGGTTCATACTTCACAGCTCGTAGTTTCTTTTTTTTTAATCTAGCTCCTCACATCTGCTGTAGCTTACATGTACATTTTCAAAGCATCAAAGCAACCTTATATTAGAGCAACCATAAATGCAAGTGCTTACAAACTTTTGGGCCTTCCATAACAAATTAGATATTACTGGTATTTTGCAGCAGTCAGCATTTAAGACATGCCTGCATCATTGTCCAACTTTAAGATTATTCAAGTAATCCAATAGTTCGAGGTTTTTGATGCTTCAATTTAATTAGGTAAAAACATATTTTTATAACCTTATTCTTACTTAATCACAATAACATTAATAACAAGTGAACATTGATGGGAAATAAAAGGAACCAGAACTTGTTTGATGTGATCACAGCATGTAAAATAATAGATAATCAAGGCTAATTCAGAGATTTAATAAAGCTCTACATAATCCCAATATTATAATCATCGTCATCATCACTGTCATTCATATAATCATCATCATTCCCAAGCAAGCTTCCCATGTAATACTAAAAATACTATTTTCCTTTTGAAGATTAGTTGCCATTTATCAACACTTTAAGATTTAAGATGCCTATAATAATAATAATAATATTGGATATTTATATAGCACACATATCCACTATGCATGGTCCTCAAGGCGCTCCAACTATTACCCCGGCTCTGCTAGGCAGCCGACTTCGGCGCTCACAGCATTCAAGAAATTCCTTCCTACAGGTACCCATTTAACACCTGGGTGGAGAGTGGCAAATGTAGATTAATGTCTTGCCAAAGGACATTAGAGTCGTGGCGGGACTGCGGGACTCGAACCGCGGACCCTGTGATCCACAGTCCAACGACTTATCCACCTCTTCAAGAAAGAAAAAAAGAATTTACTAACTTGGAATTATCTTCCATTACAGTGGCATGCGTTCTGCCTATACTCCGAACACTAAATACATATATATTACCATCTGGGTGTATCACATATTGGTACAGAAAAAAATAAATATGACATGATCACATATTGCACAAGAACTTACCAACGGCATGCACAGATAAAAGACTTTACATTTCCTTAATATAAAATACAGTTAACATTGTCATACATCAAGGTGGTTTTTTTTAAGAAGCCTTCAACGGTTAAAAAATATGATTCTGCTAGAAATATACAGGATTATAATCGACACTAGACATATATACATAATGATACTAACTGCTTCACAAATGTAAATTTCATATCCTATTTATCTTATTTAGATTACATATATTTATATCCATATATGCGTATTTCTAGTAAATAAGGGGGGAATTGTCTCTAGGATTTTGAGTGAAATAAACACAAAACTATATATCGTCGGCTGCCTGTGAGAAGTCTGATAATAACGTTGACAATACAAAGCTCTTACATGCCTTCTTCTTTATATATGCAGTATTTTCAAAGTTGTCTCCAAAAAAAATGGCAGTGCTACACTAACCATAGTGAAAAACTGTCTCCAATCGCTTTGACATTACACGCTAACTATGATATGCCATATACCAAATTTGTACTAAGTTCTTACTAACACTGCTGTAAAAATAGTTTTCTGATATATTCCATCACGCACAGATACATGTAACTATTGAACTGATCATGATAAATAAATGCTACATGTACATGTACATCACCACTACTGGATACAATATAAATCAAATGAAAATACATTCATGTGTGACATTACAACTAATTTTTGGTGTAAATTTTCATCCATAATTAGAATGTGAACTCATAATTTGGTTATCAAGTAATGTGTACAAAACACAAACTTTTGATACGTTGTGAAATTTTCTTCATGATACAAAAACAATACATTAGAGGTTTACACATACTTGTATAATTTTCTTCTTTTTTTCCATTTTTTTCTTTTTTACTTCACACTATTTGACAATACTGCATACTGTAATGACATGTTTCAGATAAACGTAATTGACTAAATTGCACTAATAGAACAACAGAATTTGAATTCAAACATTATTTCTCTTTCTACATATATACGTGTAATACTATCAATACTGACACATAATACTTATCTATGATAATACATATTCAGCTCACATGCATAATGTTTTATGTTGGAAGAATTTACAATGTGTCCATTTCAAGCCGCTTCCTTAATTTAAAATACTGATGCCGACTAATTTGCCATTAACAAAACTCAGCTGATAAATCGCTCACATTCCATGCAAAACCTTTAACAACATCTCTGCAATCTCTCTGCAATCTCTCTCTGTAATTTCTGAAGACTTTTGGAGCCAACATATTACTTTTAATAGAAATGTTTTAAAAAAATTAACTACATAACTATGTATCAATCTTAATTCCTTTTCAATTTGCATTATGAACGCATGATGGTGAAAAAAAAGATAGAGCAGTTATATTTCATGTGGATTTTGCTAGATGTACATGTACATTATGTGAGACATCCATTAAAATACAAGACAAAAAAAGGACAAAAAAGTATTTTAGAAGTTCATTTTAAGTTGAATTCACGCTGGTCTCAGTGTCATTAGAGTAATTTTGTTTAACTATAAACAGAGTAATTATCAGGCATGAGAGAAAAGTTACTATGAAACCGACTTTTTTTTGCAAGCATGACAAATTTGTAAATTCTGTGAGTGGTTCAGATTCATGAATTGTTGATTAAAATAAACTTAATAATTTCAACAACAATTTTTTTTGGTTGCTTTTTAAAGAAAAATTCTTGCCATCAAAACAGCAAGTTTCATGCCACAGGTTTCTGGTTGTACAGTATTATGTGTACACAGGAACCCATTCAAGAGTGGAACCACATCTCAATCAAGAGTGGGTATTTGAATGCTACAGGAATATGTGCCGAGATGAGAGCACAGTCTCATGGATTTAAATGACTTGGAATGACTTATAGTTTGGAAACCCATCTTGAATATGAGTGGATGTTTATAATATAAGAACCTGTGAAGAGATTAGGGAACATTCTGGAACCCAGAAACAGAATAGAAACCTATCTCAACTATAAGTGGACATTCTGATACAGGAACCTGTGATGAGATGAGACCACAGTCTGTGAATGTATGAATCCTAATTGAACTATGATTGGATATTTGAATGCTATGGGAAACTTTGGTGAGATTATAGCACAGTCCTTCAATATTACTTACAGAATGGAAACCAATCTTCAGGGTAATCGGATATTTGAATGTTACAGGAATCTGTGCTGAGATTAGAGCACAGTCTATTTAACTTTAAGAAAGGAAACCCATCTTTAGTGTGATTGGATATCTAAATGTTACAGGGATCTGTGCTGAGATTAGAGCACAGTCTATTTACCTTGAAACAAACTTTAAGAATGGAAACCAATCTTCAGGGTGATCGGATATTTAATGTTACAGGAATCTGTGCTGAGATGAGAGCACAGTCTATTTACCTTGAAACAAACTTTAAGAATGGAAACCCATGTTCAGTGTGATTGGAAATCTAAATGTTACAGGGATCTGTGCTGAGATTAGAGTACAGTCTATTTACCTTTAACCCTATTTAGCCCGGGCTATTTTGAAACTGCATAGCCCGGGGGGGGCTTCTCAGGCCCCCCCCTATGATCTCGGCCGTGAAACGCCCGATCGCCGCGAAAATTTGCATACATGTCAAGTGAAGTGTATAGAATACTATGGTAATTTCAATTTTTTTGAAAAATTCACTCATTTGCATATTTATGGTAATTTATGCAAATAAGGTCATTAAATTCACATTTTTGCCCATTAATCAGACATTATTCATATTTAAGCATTCTTTCTCACTACATATATTTGTTAGACCATTTGGAATAATAATACAGCACAAAAATTTGAAAAACCAGGGTTATTCCTTATGTTATCTATTGTTTTGATAATTTCTTATGTATTTCTTTGTTTTTTTAACTTATGTATTTTATTGTTTTTGTTGTTTTATTTCATTTCCAACTATAATTCAACTATTTTGACCCCAAAATAAACACCTAAAATCTAAACAAGACCAAATAACCAATGTTTTACCTCTTTATTTGAAAAATGAGATTTCCATATGTTTTGTACACAAATCACAAAAATGAGCGATTTTCGGGCTGACATGCGAAGACAAAAGGACACGTGACTTTGTAATGGTAGGTCCGATTTTCGAAAAATTTCTTTCAAAAGTTGCGCAAGACTCGAAAGAAAAAAGTCACAAAATTTCAGTGCAAGATTTTCTTGCGTTAAAAAATTATCGCGAAAAATGTCGAGGGGGGGGCTTCTCAAGCCCCCCCCGGGCTAAACAGGGTTAAGAATGGAAACCCATCTTCAGGGTGATTGGATATCTAAACGTTACAGGGATCTGTGCTGAGATTAGAGCACAGTCTGTCTATTTACCTTGAAACCCACTGATGGAATGCATTTCTTGATTCTGAGTCGTGTTGTCTAGCACCTGGTGATGAAGCTCCGCTTCCTCGTACTCCTGCGCCTGCTGCTGCAGCTGGGAAGGAATCATGGCAGGAAGCAGATAGCGTTGACTGAAAGGCACTGCCGACATCCCCCCACCCGGAACCTCATTGCTGATGGACGTGGGGGCAGCATTCTGCAAGGCTTCGTTCAGCTCTCGGTTGGCCTGGGCCGCCAGGTAGGCCTGCGTGGCCGAGGGATGGTACGGGTTAGGCAAGTGGGGATGGATGCCCATAGAGGGCGACATTCCTATCTGGAGGGGCTCGGTGGGGACGCCGGCCGAGAGGGGACTGGTGTGGTGTTGCAAGTGTCTGTGAGCAAGGTGAGCAAAGTCTTGAAGGGGGTTCCCCTGCTGGAGCGGATGCTGCTGCTGCTGGAGGTGGTGTTGGACGGTATCGGGACTGCCAGCCATGCCGAGCTGGTTGGTGTAGTTGGAGTTCTGCTGCATCATGTGAAGCTGTTGGTACGCCATTGCCTGCATCAGCTGCTCGGCGTCGATACTGGAGCTACGTTGCTCCCTCTCAAGGCTCTGGTTACTGTCTCTACGCTCCCTGGTCTCCTCCATCTCCTGCAGGAGCGGTCCATTCAAACCAACATGCTCCAGGCTCCCGGCCCCGTGAAGACTCCCCGACCCTTGATTCGACCGATCCGGACCGTTCAGGTGCACTTCCACGCCGCGATGCGAGTGCACTGAATGAGCCGTGACTGGACTCGGAACCGACTCTTCAGGCTGGCTGCAAACTGAATGCGGTGACCCTACCATCGTGTCCAGAGGATTCGTCGGGAACCTCGTATCCGTCGGACTCTCGACGCCCGTCTCCTCTGGATGGACGGGAAGGGAACTGGACAGGGGAGGGCTCCCTCTGCTGCCAGGGCTGTGTAGCTTGCGCAGGCTTGGTGGACTGTCCGACTGGCGTTGAAGCTGCAGACGCTGAAGGTGTTGCTGGAGATGCTGGGTCTGGATGTCGGCGATGGGGAGATCACTACGAAGAGACGAGACTGGGGAGAGATGGGGCGAAGTGCTGGATATTCCCGTTGGTGAATGGGACAACTGAAATATGAAAATATACAATGCACGATTAATCTCCTAAAACTTATACAATGCAAGATTAGTCTCCTAAAACTTATACAATGCAAGATTAGTCTCCTAAAACTTATACAATGCAAGGTTAGTCTCCTAAAACTTATACAATGCAAGATTAGTCTCCTAAAACTTATACAATGCAAGATTAGTCTCCTAAAACGTATACAATGCAAGATTAGTCTCCTAAAACTTATACAATGCAAGATTAGTCTCCTAAAACTTATACAATGCAGGATTAGTCTCCTAAAACTTATACAATGCTAGGTTAGTCTCCTAAAATGTATACAATGCAAGATTAGTCTCCTAAAACTTATACAAAGCAAGATTAATCTCCTAAAACTTATACAATGCAAGGTTAGTCTCCTAAAATGTATACAATGCAAGATTAGTCTCCTAAAATGTATACCATGCAAGATTAGTCTCCTAAAACTTATACAACGCAAGATTAGTCTCCTAAAATGTATACCATGCAAGATTAGTCTACTAAAACTTATACAATGCAAGATTAGTCTACTAAAACTTATACAATGCAAGATTAGTCTCCTAAAGTGTATACCATGCAAGATTAGTCTCCTAAAACTTATCAAATATACACAACACATTTTTGTTGTTTAATTTTCGCACTTCTCATTCTGTCATAGATAACCAACTAAACATTAATGGATCACTCTTATGTCTCTCAGTACTAGCCATCTGCTAAAAATGTATAAAATATGGGTGTATGAATTAGATGCCCAGGTTTGACTGTATCTGATGTTCATCAGACTAAAACATCGGAGGGGCAAAATCTAATCCTACATACACTATGAATGAACTACTTCATTTACAATAGGGACTTTTAGATTTGCACGTCAAAACCTTTGACTGCAATGTGTGACGTCATTTTAAGGCACTGCGCATGCGTTACGTCATCTCGGTCGGCGATCGAGAATGCGTCAACCTTGATTTTCCTAAATCTAGTACATACATACATATTGGCATTTACATGCTCAATGTACTAGTATGCCGCGTGCGCATAAAATATACAGTTCCTTGGGTGGACAAAAGAACATCCCTTCCCTGCTATTATGCAAAAATGTGTAGAACAGGTGTCACATGCATATTCACCTGTTCTACACATTTTACATAATAGCAGTGAAGGGATATTCTTTTGTTGAGGGTAGAATGAGGAACTGTATATTTTGTCCTCTTTCTTTGACCGTGATGTTCATAGTGTTACTTCCTGCATGCATGTATATCTTCGAGTGCAATCTAAAAGATTTCTAATTGTAGTCAACATGGGCAGTTAAGTACGTTGACACGCATGATCAGTCGGCGTTCGTCGTGTTCTCGTCCACTCAATCTAAAAACCCTAATGTCATCTATCACAAGCAAGATGCAGGGGGTATTAAAGTGACTCGGTAACATTGCCTCAGATTCTGAAATAAAATCCTGGATTTAAGCTCATGCTGCAATCATAATTATAAACCTTTAGGTCAGTCAGGAATCCATGAATTTTATAAGCCGATCGCCTGTCTGATTATCAAGATATTTATGATTGGAAATCAAGATTTCATTTCTGTTTTCCTAACGGTTTTTATAACACTACAGTCTATTGGAAAAAATGAGTATGGCAAAACCAGTCACTCAAGGATTTTTACTTTTTTGAGGCACTTCATGATCATTTTGAAACGCAATTTTTTAGGGCTTCAATATTACACCATATCACGGACACTGATAACACGTAGAGTCATGTATCTCCGATTTAACATTGTTAAAAGATGCCTTTAAAAGCAAGACAGGTATTAAGTCTGTTAGTACCCTTCTAGCTCTCTGTACATGATATAGGAGTTTCAAATGTTTATGCATTGTTTTTACCAATCCAGTTTGCATCTTCTCCTTGTGTAAGTGATGCTGATGCTGTTGCATCTGCATTTGCAGCTCCTGTGCTCGTGCATCGATGGGGGAGCTGAACTGCTTTTGTAACTGCTGACACTCCTTATGAAGCTGCTTGAGAGAGCTCTTTTGACTACTGCTGCTACCCCCTCCGGTAGCGGCCAGCCGTTCCAGACGCTCCCGTTGGTAGTACTGGAGATTGGGCATGCCGTCGGAGGCCCGCCGTGCGTTGGTGGAGGCAAAGAGGTGCAGGGAGCGTTCCGGTTGAAGGAAGCGATTGTGTCGGGGGCGGGAGACGAGAGGCATGTCGTTGTTTGTGAGGACGTCGGGACCGATGGTGTGCCGGCAGCGACCCTTGTCAAGATATCTGTGATAAAAGGAAAACAGAAATTAGAAGGGTATTACAATTATTAAAACATATGCTGGACCAATCACTGTATTTCCTTTCAATTCATTTTAGAATGAGTGGATGTACTTCATTAATCACAATTCTAAACATCCCTTCCCTTTCTAACCTAGTCCTTTATTTAACTTGTACATACATTCCTTTTTTTTCACAATTGTTTCATTCCTTTTGCTTAACCCATCCCTTTATCTCCAAACTATTGCTCTTTGAGTTCCACAAATAGTACTTATTTATCAGGCTCCCCATTCTTTACATTATTTCCACCAAACCCTTCATGACTAATCAACCTAACTCTCTCCTACACATTCCCTCTCTCTTCATTTTGAATCCATTCCTTTGTTGTCTCACTCACATTCAATTCATTCTATCAATCCTTCCCTCTCTCCTTCATTTTGAATTCATTCCTTCGTTGTCTCACTCACATTCAATTCATTCTATCAATCCTTCCCTCTCTCCTTCATTTACAGGTTCCATTCCTTTGTTCTTTCACCCACCTGACTATCACCTTTTTATAAGGATTTTATTTCATCTCTACTGTAATCAACCTGTCATAAGGACTCCCATCATTTGATTTATATTTCAATCAATCTGTCTCTCACACATTCATATTTCTTTCCTTTCCCTCTCTTCTTCAACGATAGGTTCCATTCCTTCGTTCTGTCACTCACCTGCACAAACTTTTTATAAGGACCCTATCTTTCATTTTTAATGTTATAAACCTACCTCATGATTATTCATATTTCGTCCCTTTCCTTCATCTACTGGTTCCATTCCTTTGTTCTGTCACTCAACTGAATATCACCTTTTCATAAGGACCCCCATATTTCGTTTTTCTTGTAATCTCATACTTAGGCCTAAAATAAAAACTTGTTGTATTGCCCTTTGCAACCTACCCAAAAATCTGAAAATCTACGGTCAGCATTTAAAAAAAATAAATTTTATAACTGTTTTTTATTTTATTTCTTATTAATGAATAAAAAAAAAATATGTATTTTGTTTGTTTAAAAAATGGGATATAAATGCATGAAATGAAATTATTCCAAAATTATCACTCGGGCAAACCATGAGTGATGAATAAAAGTATTTTTATGAGGTGAAAAAGATATCAATGGAATGATGACGCTGAAACACATGTATTAAAGCATTAAAACTGAGAAATATCGGCCAAAAGAGGGCGGGAAAAAACAACAAAAACAACAAAAACATTCAAATCTGAAAAATATCGGCCAAAAGAGGGTGACAAAAAAAAAGTTTAAAAAAAAAAAAAAATCAGACTGACCGACCCATGTTTTGGCACCCAAAGGGCAATACAACAAGTTTTTATTTTAGGCCTTATTCATATTTCTTTCCTTTCCCTCTCTCTTTCATCTTCAGATTTCATTCCTTCTTTCTGGAACTCACCTAAATATTACGTTTTCATAGGGACAGCCATCTTTCATTTCTATTGTAATCAACCTGTCATAAGGAACCATATCATTTGATCTATATTTCCATCAACCTATCTCACACTCATTCATATTTCTTTCCTTTCCCTCTCTCCTTCATCGATAGATTATATTCCTTCATTCGGTCACTCACCTGAACAACCTTATCATAAGGACCCCTATCATTTGATTTATATTTCAATCAACCTATCTCATAGTCATACTCATTCATATTTCTTTCCTTCATCCTTAGATTCTATTCATTTGTACTGTAACTCACCTGCACAACCTTTTCATAAGGACCCCCATCTTTCATTTTTATTGTAATCTCATACTTGTTCATATTTCTTTCCTTTCCCTCTCTCCTTCATCTATAGGCACCATTCCTTCGTTCTGTCACTCACCTTCGTATTGCCTCTTCATCAGGCTCCCCGTCCGAGTTCTCGTCTTCCTCTGGCATAGTTGTATCGGATAATCTCTGCTGTAATGTCTCAGCACCAAACTACATGTAAGAATCATATAAAACATTATGAAACAGTTTATGAAAAGGATGAAAAAAAATGAAATGGAAGCTCTCATTACCAATCATGTGAAAGAATATGTTTTGACTAATACATGATGATAAAAAATTTGCTGGGAAACCGCCTACTAATTCATATATTTGGTAAATTTGTTTCTCTCATGGTCTGTGAGAGATATAGGGTAGTCCCATATACATCTTTCTGTGTATAGTGCTTGTAACTTTACGAAGAATGGGCCAAATTTCTTATCATTTTGATGATTCCAGAACCTTGCAGATGCTAGATGCTAGATGATCAACCTTTTCTAATCGATATCACAACGTTTCTTTCACGATGCAATCGCATGACCATAACTGGTCTTTACCTTTAACAATTATGGAAAGCCGTTAGCATCTTTGAAATTTGTTTATAAAAGTTATTTTTAAAGGCATAAATGTTGATTCAAATCATTCATATTTTCTATTATCTCAGGAGATTTCATGTTCTTGATGTGGAATTTATGAGAAGTCTTAAATACTTCAATTTTTGCTTGTAGATATATTTATTTCATTAAAGGCTACAAATGGCTCTCCATAATATTTAAGTCCAACTTTGAGTTAATTTCAACTTAGGATCTTTGTGAAACACCACCCTGGGAGTACGTACCTGTCCAGTTGCGTCGATGTCCCCGGGCTGGCTGGTGCGGACGGTGGTCTGTAGCTGCTTTCTGAACTGCTGGATGTTGAGATACATGTTGGCTCCCCCGTCGGACGCCCTGCGACCAAAGCTAGACTGCCCGGCGGTGGCTTCTAGGACGGGCGGCTTCAGCAGATTCTGCTCCTGAAGGTTAAAAGCATTGTTTAACAATGTTAAATCTGAGATGCACGGTCCTACGTACAGTATTATCAGTGTATGTGGTAGGGTGTAATATTGAAGCCCTAAAAAAATTGCGCTTCAAAATGATGAAGAAGTGCCTCAAAAAAGTAAAAATCTTTGAGTGACCGGTTTTACCACACTCGTTTTCACAACAGACTGTAGTAATTAGGAAAACGCAAAATTTGGTTTTGATTTCCAATCCTAAATATCTTGATAATCAGACAGGCGATTGGCTTGTAAAAGTCATGGGGTTCCTGCCTGACCTAAAGGTTTATAATTATGATTGCAGCAAGAGCTAAATCCAGGATTTAGTTTCAGAAACTGAGACAAAGTTACCGGATCCCTTTCAGGCAAGGAAAGGAGGGTTGGAATCAGGGCAGTGTCTCATGAAACTGTCATAAGTACCACTTCACCGACATCCTATTGAAATGCGTGTATTAAGTTCAACATGCATTTCAATGGGATGTCGGTGAACTTGTACTTATGATGGTTTCGTGAAACGCTACCCTGGAGTTTCCAGACTGGGAGTGTTTAATATATATTGACGAGTTATGTGTATTCACCTAGAACAAGAAACTTTGCAACATCAAACTTGTGGATCGTTAATGATAGGCATTGTCAGGGCAACAAATTCTTCAAAGTGCAAATGAGGTTGTCTACATTTGTACCTCTTATTTTCCTTTCTCTCAATCCTTTATTCTGTACATTCTCTTATCATTGCAGATATAAGTAATTAAGAGCAGATTTTGCAAGGCCTAGTGAGAATTCTCCTCCATCAATACTCTTTTTCAGCGCAGAAAGGCACACCAGCACATATACCTGTTAAACAAATTTTATGCAAGCCTTTTGAATAAAAGTTTCTCTTGACAACTTGTCAGAGGCTTCCCTGACCTAGACACAAAACTGGTGTATGCAAAGTGGATATCATCTATAAGTGATGCCATTATGCACAATGGGTGAATGAAATGGCTTGTAACATGGGTGGGCAGTGTTTCAAGTACAAGTTTGCGGTCATCCTATTGAAACGTGTGTGAAATTAAAATGCGTTTCGATGGGAGGTCGCTGAACTGGTTATTATGATTGTTTCATGATACGATGCCAAGGGAAAAAGAGAGAAAGATGCCTTGATTGAAATGCATTAGTTAACAGTGGAGTTTTTCAACAAGAGTAAGATTGACTTAAGTTGGGCTTGAACTATGGCAGGCCATTCGTGCCCTTAAAAAATCTTGAACCAGATGTAAAATGAGAGGGGAAAAACCTTAGAAATTGTGATCTTTAGATAATATTCTTTCCTTCAATAATGAACGATCAAAAGATGTAAAATGTCCCTTGAGGGACCAATGATGAGACCAACCAGTGGCATGAATGGCCTGCCATAGTTCAGGTCCAGTTTAAGTCGATCTTAGTCTTTGTGAAACACCCCTCTTGTCTATTGGCATTTGTGGCAAAAGTAAACTCAGTATAAACCTGCTTTCTTGTTTCCAATCTAATCCAATCCAATCCAAAAGATATTTGATATAACGCCTTTTCCTTGTGGTTACAAAGTGCTGCACACACCGCTCCACAATGTTTGGGCCACTTATTAACAAAAGTTGGTCACTTTTTGGAGATCAGTCAAGTATATGTAGGCTGGTAATAAAGTAATTTATAACAGAAAATATGTGACTTGAGTAATTTCTTCAAGTGGTCAACAGATGAGATATTTTACCTTGTATGTAAGCTGTTGCTCCGCTTGGTTGGGCATAGTATTCAACAGAGGCAAGTTCTGTGGCAAGTTGATGTTGTACGCAGCACCCGCCCCACCAAAGGGCAGCCCCAACAAGCCAGCCAGGTGGGCGTCGCCCTCCCCTCCCCCTCCAAGCCCCATACCCCCTAGCCCCATACCGGCCAGCTGGGGAGGGGCAGGGAGCTTGGCTCGCAAGGCCGCGGGGACCTTGTGGCCAGAGGGGTCCCCGGGGATGACGGTGTTCCTACGGATTTGGAGGTAGCGGGCGAGGGCCTCGGGGCTGGGCTCCTCTGGGTCGCTATCCATCTCCTCTAGTTGGTCATTAGACTGTAACAAAATGAAGGTGAAATTGATTAATATTTGCAGGGAAGTTAGAACAAACCATCTCCTGTGAGCTGGTCATAATACTTTAAAATGAAAGAAAATAACTGTAACAATTTTGTTCCCAATGACTCCTGTAGTGGATCATTTGAGTGCTATGTACTGTATATATGCATAAATAAGATAGCAGTACAAATTATTTGCATATTATTTGCATTTTGGGCAAACCATCTCCTCTAGTTGGTCATGAGACCGAAAAACAAAGAAGAAGATAATGGCACTGTAGCTATTCAATACTTGTGAGTGAAGTAGTAAAATACTTCATGCCGTAGACGAATAGGGGATTTTATGCCCTTGCCCACAATCCAAATTGACCTCTGGGGTGAAAACGATTTGTAAATTGTTAACACATGGTCACAACTAAAAAAATCCCCCTTTTTTTAAACCCTTTCAAGCAGGATTTTTTTTAAGGGCTAAATTCATCAATTTGATATTCATTTATTGATATAAAGTTATTATTAGTGATCGCAAGACACCAGGCATCGCTAAAAAAGTGTGACTGATCACTTAGCTTGAGAAAGTCCACAGGAGTGGACGAAAGGTTGCCCACAAAATGCAAGGTTGTTAGAAGCTTTAAAAACTACAGTTTTTGATTATCCCCAACCAATGGAAGTTTTCTGTATCAAAATTATCATTGTTTGCATATTTGCATTATATCTTAAGTTTAAACATTCTTTGTTATTCAGTTATTGTATTTGAAAAACATGCAGAAATCAAATCAAATCAAATCAAAGTCAAATCAAGTGTAGTTTACCCGACACAAGAATAGATTATTCTTATTACTATCAATATAATGAATTGTCTTCCTTGACACGAAACCCACCTGAATGACTTGGTTATCCTCGTTCGTCACATTGACTTGGGGAATCATCTGATCGCCGAGCATTAGGTTCCGCTGAGCGGCCACGCCCTCCCCGAGGGCCAGGGCGTACAGGGCCGCCGCTGATTGGCTCTCCTCCGCGGCCTTCAGGTGGCGCCGGTGCTTGTCCAGCAGGAGATGGTAGATTGCACTGTTTTCATCGTAACTTTGGTTCGTTATAGACTGAGGAAAGAGTGACAGAAAAGTGGATAGAGGTGAAAGGAAATACTGGTATTACATATGGGTTTGCAACATTTTGATAACAGATGCATTTTAAGAAGTAGGTGTAATAGATCTTATAGTGTTTTTTTGGTTTCCAACATTGTTGTGACTTCTATTTCTGGGCAGATTTAAATTATACAAAGGAAGACAAAAGGAAGACAAAATCCATGGCCACTACAGAGAGGTGACCACTAAGACAGGTTTGATTGTAGATGTTTTTCAAAGCCCCTCTCAAGTGTTTGGAGTCCAAAGTAAGACGTCTCTATGTGTAAAACATATGTGGATATTTGGGGCTCACTTTTACAAGTGCTTTACATGTATCTGGTAAGATGGCTTATTGACTGACCTGCATTATGGCTTCTGTCTTCAGCCCCATGGACACCATATGCTGTAAGATCAGCTCGTTGACCGGCTCTTCCTGATTGCTCTGTACGTTGTGCTCTGCAAACATCTTATCGAAGACTGGATCTGGTCCATCGCCCTTGGTCCAACGATGGTTCAGGACCTGGTCTGTGGTATAGCGCCGACTTGCGTCCAGGATCAGCATGTGCCTTATGAGATCCTCACAACCTGTCAACATAAGGATTACATTTGCATCGTTAGTGTTGATTAGATTATCATTTCGGGCTCAACACTTACAGGGTCCAAGAGGAATTGACCATTCTTTTAATAGATTTTAGGACCATTTGGAGCAGCACCATTGTAAATCACTTATAAAATAACATTATCATTAATCAAAATGCAGAGCTGCCAACCTTTGGAAGTACAAATTAGTACTTAGCACCTGCAAAATTAGTATTTTACCATCAAAATTAGTATTTTTCAACCGGCCTTCCTTTCACCTATTAAAAACCTATTGATGTCGTAACGCAGCGCAAATGCATACCGTAAAGACCATATTTTTGCTGTAATTAGTTTTTTTTAAAAACATATTCAATTGTACATGTTCATCTATATACCTTGTTTTAACTGCAAACTCGGTTCTTTTTAGTTCCAAGCTCTAGCTTCAGCCACAAAATCACCTTGAAGATTCACACACAAGTGACTATATAAGCCACTCCATATAAAATGATGCACTGAATTCACAATATGGCTCTTGTAAAAACTGCAATAATGTAGTACAGCAGAGATGCCAACCTCTTGACACAAAAAAACAGACTGAGTATCCTAAAAAATCAGATTTTGGAGAGAAAAATCAGATTTTCACGAAAACTCAACACTACCAATGGCCGGTTGGCCCCGGGCCAGTAAAATTTCAGAAAAATGTGATACTGGTACGTACAGTCAAGTAAAATGTTTGCTCTTTCATTAAAATTTTAAAAGAAAATTGTAAAGCAAAGTTTTTGTTGGGGCTGCGGGGGTTTACCTGTTCATGTTTTAATGCGTTTCCGTGGTTTTTATGGATATTACCCCCCAAAAAAAAAAAAAAAAAAAAAATAATAATAATAATAATAAATAAATAAAATAATAATAAAAATTAAATAAAAAAAAAAAAAAAACGTTATTTTTTTGAAAAATCATATTTTAAGAGGTGATATCGTATTATCGTATTCCACTCTTATTATCGTACAAAATACGATTAAATCGTACTGGTTGGCACCTCTGAAAACGGGTCTTTCTACAATCCTCAAAAGTCAAAACCTGTTTAAGATATGGATTGTATTTGCATATTTGGTGTAGGGATTTTTTTATCATCATTTTGGGCTCAACATTCACAAGGGTTGAGAGGAGATGACCCCCTTGTTCTTTAATTTACATGTATAATTATCCGAACATTATATAGAATTTTCATCATTTTCTGTACCTTCTACCTCCTCCATCTCATTATCTGCTCCTCTTCCTTCTACTTCTCCTACTTATTGTCTTCATCCTCCTCATACTTCTTCTTACCAGTCAACATCCAGACTTCTCCATCACAAGCATTCCTTTCTTCATCTTCATCATCATCATCATCATCAATGACCTATAGATTCAAATACATACTCCATCATCATTTACTTGATGTAGAAAACAATGTTTTGCTCTAATTATGACATAACAGAGAAAACTCCAATATACCCATCAGATTTACAAAAGAGAAAGAAACCTTACAAAAGCAAAGTCATGAAGCAGAGGATTGGAAAGCATGCCAAATAGAGCTTGGATCAGGGGCCTGTTTCATAAAACTTTTTATCTATAACAAATGCTAAATTTCGATGACAAGTTTGCTCTCAGCCAATCAGATGCCTTGATTTCAGCAGCTTATAACTGTAGTTTGTAACTTGTTATTGATATCAAGTTTTATGAAACGGGGCCATGTTTGCTTCTCCTGCAAACCATCTGAGCCTGACCTTTTCCTACTCACGATACTCACAAAGAGAAACAAGGTAGCTCTCTCCAGATACCATTAATAGTGTGTCCATACCGTTATTTTTTTTTTTTTTACCTACACTGTATGAATAGGCTTAAAAATATACTCAGGCAAACTGGCAAACATTGCTCCAAAATTATAACTTCATTTACCATTAATAGTGTATCCATACCGTTTGTTTTCTGGCAATGAAGAGGTTTAAAAATGTGTACTCAGGCAAACATTGCTCAAAAATTGACTTCATATGTACACTTAACTTAGGGAGGTGTATCAAACTGGGTACAGTTGACAAACACATGTTCATGACATACTTTACAATGGTTTACTATTGGCGAATTGGGTCATAGCATTAGATGATAAATACAAATTAAACGCGCAATGACCCAGTCTGTCTCTCTCTCTCTCTATATAAATATCAATTTCTCTTCTGTCTCCCGACTCTCTCTATCTCGCTCTCCCCCTCCCTCTCTCTATTTAATAAATAGATTTCTCTCTTCTTTTCTGTCTAACTCTGTCTCTTGCTCTCTTGCCCCCCCCCCTTTACTCTCTCTCTCTCTCTCTTTCTCTCTCTCTCTCTCTCTCTGTATATATACTATATATATATACATATATATATATATATATATATATATAATGTAAAAATAAATGGTTCTGCGTCGGTGCATAAAATGAATAGGACACAAGGTAGATAAATAAAAACACCGGAGAAGTGAATATTCCACTGACGTTTCGGGCATAGCCCTTTAATATCTTTATTACGTCATAATGCTTTTTCAATTGCTTATTTTTCTTTCTGTGCGCCTCTTCTTTTCCTTTTCTTTTGCTTTCCGCGTATCTCCCCTGGAGATACGCTCTTCTAACGCTCCCTATATTTCTAATTTTCTCCTATTTTCTCACGTCACAATGGTCCAACTTTTGAGCTTTGTGACGTTTCTCTATCTCTTTTTCTCTTCTTTCACGTACTCTCACACGCCTTTGCATCTTGACTACCAAGCGTCGCCTATATATTTTTGATTTTGTATATTGTTGTTCATGCTTGAATCACTTCGATAAAGGGCAATGCCCGAAACGTCAGTGGAATATTCACTTCTCCGGTGTTTTTATTTATCTACCTTGTGTCCTATATATATATATATATATATATATATATACTGTATATCTATATATATATATATCTCTCTCTCTCTCTCTCTCTCTACCAGGGGGGGGGGAGAGGGAGTTCACAAATTTCTCTTCTGTTTCTGACTCTCTATCTCGCTCCCCTCCCCCTCCCTCTCTCTATCTAATAAATGGATTTCTCTCTTCTTTTCTGTCTAACTCTGTCTGTCTCTCTCCCTCTCTCTCCTTGTCTCCCTCTCTCCCTGTCTCTCTCTCTCTCTCTCTCTCCCTGTCCCCCTCTCTCTCTCTACCCCATCTCTCTCTCTACCCCTCTCTGTCTCTCTCTCTCTCTCTACCTCTCTCACCCTCTCTCCTAAAAGACAAGTGACCTATCTTCTACCTCAAGTTCATCCAAACACACTTTTGGTTTACAGTTGATCGAAGAGTAGGGTTGCACTTTTGCAAAAAGGTACTCTCCTCTTTGCTTTTGTTATTTAAGTAAATACTTTGGAAGAGTGATTTATATTTTGTATCTCAATATCAAAACAAGTTCTAGAAAAGATCATCTACTGTCCCTGAAAGGTTATGAAAACTCTTAAAGATGAAGACCAGTTATGCTCATGCGATTGCACTGTGAAAGAATTGTTGTGAAAATTGATCAGAAAAGGTTGATCATCTAGCATATGAGTATTGGTGTGCACTGCAAGGTTCTGGAATCATCAAAATGATAAGAAATTTGGCCAGGTCTTGGTAAAGTTACAAGCACTGTACACAGAAAGATGTACATGGGGACTACGCGACAAGTGCGTGACACATGCGCAATATCTATCAGGTCCAAATAGAAACAATGATTTACCAAATATATCAATTAGTAGGCTGTTTCTCTGCAAAATTTGTATCATCACGTGTTAGTCAAAACATATTCTTTCACATGATTGGTGATAAGAGCTTCCATTTCATTTTTTGAGAGGGGGGCGTTTCCAAAACTGATCTTTACCTTTAAGGCTTGTTCACATGTAGTAAAATGCTGCCGTTTAACACAGGAGCTTTCAAAGCATACTGCACCTTAACATTTTTGTATCTAACACCATACAGATAAAGTGAGTGGGTGTTAGACCTTTAATAGTTGAACACAATCATTTTTTTTTCATCCCATTTGCCATTCATTTTATAGTACACACACAAACAAACAAAGGAACTGTGGTTTTTGCGACATACGTGAACGGTCTTAAATTTTGGTGAAGGATAAAAGCAATTGTTGTGATTCTCCGATTCAAAAGACTTCATAGAAATTAATCTTCTTTCTCATCCAAATCCATTCAACCTACTCTTTTGTTCTTTCATATCTTTCTCAGAAACTTGTCCGTTTTTTGTTTGCTCTTTAAAAACATTTCATATCGCTGTATTCAACTTTGCTGACAATTTTTTATCATACCGCACTACAGTATTCAATATTTCAATGGCATCCATCCATCCAATAAAAACTGGCAATTTTAACAAAAAAATCAACACCATTTTTGCCTGTGTATCTCATTTTCAAAGAAATTGTTTTGTATTTTATCATTGTAGCGATAAAAGACAAATATCAGCAGCCCCTTTGGATTTTTTTCCTACTATCATTTTCCAATGCCTTTTTATTATATAACCAAGTTGCAGTAGATTTTATGTTATGATGAACTTGGCTTTATTTCCATTCGTTGCTGCAAGTTGTTGTTTAATTGCATAATGTATGGGTATGCTTTCGCCTTTCTTCATTGTGTGTACCAAGTATTTGATTAGTTTTATCGCAAAATAACCCACTGACATTAATGGTATCCACTCAATTACCATGCTTCTAAGGCAACTCAACACTACACTAGCACTACCTAAGCACATTAGACTTACCTTCAGATACAAAGAACAGCATTTTAAACTGGCCTGGTAACACCCTGGCTCTTGTGCTGCGTAACTTAATCATATATTTCATGCATGCTACATGTAGTTTCATACTTTACACTGTTCCACAAATGACTGACGGAGCACAGAGTATACGCTCATTTAACACCCTATTGAGGTGTCTTAGCAATACACTAGCACTATACTGTACTTAGCACCAAGACTTACCTTCTGACATAAAGAATGGTATTCTAAACTGTCCAGATAACACCCTGGCTCGTAGGTTGTGTAACCCACTGATATCACTGGTATACGCTCAATTAACACGCTATTGAGGTGTTTTAGCACTACACTAGCACTTACTATTAAGCACCAAGGCTTACCTTCTGACATAAAGAATGGTATTCTGAACTGTCCCGATAACACCCTGGCTCGTAGGTTGTGTAACGTCTTGCCGTCAAAGGGTAAAGCACCAGATACTAATACATATAATACTACTCCCAGACTCTGCAGAGGAAAAAAACACAATGAAATGTCATGTAGTCATTGATCCAGATAGAACACATCTACGTTTCAATAACACAAATTTCTTTATTTGTGTATTAAAAGTCTTCTCATTAAAAGCCCCTCCCCCCTTTCTCTCTCTCTCTCTCTCTCCCTATCTCTATCTTTCCCTCTCTTATCCTCTCTCCTCAAAGGTAAGTGACCTAGATCTTTTAGCTCCAGTTCATCCAAATACGTGTATGATAACAGTTGCACAAAAAAAAGGTACTCTCCTTTAGAAAAATTATTTAGATTCTTTTGTTAGTCATTACAAATAACTCGTTAGTTAGTGAACAACTGAATTATTCATACGGATACCCATACCTGCCAACTTGAGACAAGAGAAATTAGGAGTAAATTTTTCTGGATGGACTACGAGGTCGCGAACCACCGAAGGATTGGGGTAGTAGCCCGTAGATTGGGGGGGGGGGAACTAACGATCACGTTCGGGCTGCGCTGTGTATATCTTCTATGAGCGCGAGCGCGGATGTCGGCGTGATCTGGTTATCAGTGCTGTGTTATGCTTTAGTCTTATACATACATATTGGTATTTATTGAGCGCCTTTACATGAACATGCTCAAGGCGCTTTACATTTCGAAATACAAACATAATAGAAACAAGAATCGGGACAAATATCTCAAATTCACTAAGTGCTAAAACAAATCCCTTCCATAGAGACTGTATGTAGGAGAGAACGATTTAGAGCTCCTCGAATTGGCATTGGAGTGCACATGCCTGATCATGTCGCAACTGTCCCTCTCAGTGTGCTACGGACTTACCCACACATCAGCCTTTGGACCGTTGTACTCCCTGCCTTCAAAGAGTTCTGGCGCGGCGTAGGGAGGACTCCCGCACCATGTCTTCAGTAGATGGTCCTTCTCAAAGAAATTACTGAAACCAAAATCTGCAAAGAAGGAAGGAAGACGAAGAAAGAAGGTAGATAGGGGAGGAAAATATCACACACTTCAGTTTCAGTTTTCAGTTTAGTTGTGTATCAGTTTTCAGTTTAGGTGTATGTCATATTTCACATTCACATTCTGTACATAAATCATTAACAATAAGAATGAAAAAAACTGTTCTTTCAATAGGTGTATTAAAAAATACGTACAATAATATCAGGCCATGAAAGTAATAATACAGTCGATTTAAAGGTAAAGACCAGTTATGATCATGCGATTGCATTGTGACAGAAACGTCGTGGAATCGGAATTGATCATCTAGCATTTAAGTATGGGTGTGTACTGCAAGGTTCTGGAAACATCAAAATGATAAGAAATTTGGCCCAGTCTTCGTAAAGTTACAAGCACCGTACACAGAAAGATGTATATGGGACTATACACACACGTGCACGACACGTGCGTTAAATATCTCTCACAGACCGTGTAGATCAACTAATTTACCAAATATATCAATTAGTAGGCGGTTTCCCGGCAAATTTGTTATCATCATGTATTAGTCAAAACATATTCTTTCACATGAATGATTGGTAATAGAGCTTCCATTCCATTTTTTTGAAATTGGGGCGTTACCAATACTGGTCTTTACCTTTAACATACAGAGATATAAATACAACTGCATGGTATTTAAATTGAAATTAGACAAATATACCTGTAGTGAAATATGGGGAAATCTAGTAAAAAGATAAGCTTGTAAATTGTAAATTCCCTGTTATAAATAAGAGCTGTCTATTCAGCATGTAGATTATATTCAATTTTCAATTAAAAAAATATTTAATAAAACAATTAGACAGGAGGGAAAAAAGGAGAAGAAAATCAATTACTACATGGAGCAGAACAATAGAACAATGACCTTAAAAAGAAGAGGGAAATTCAACATGGAATCAAGCAAAATCACAGCCTATGACCAAACACAGTGGGGGAAACTTGCGGATCGAGGTGCCAAGGAAAGAAATTATGGATTAAACTTCATTCGACACAAGGCTGTTTGCACCTACAACAAAAAATTGTCACAACATTATGATAGCAGTACACTGCACTTAAAGGGTATACTGTATGTCCACCCTGATATTAAGTTGCTTTTAATCAAGAAAACCTCTCAGGAATTAATGAGAAATAGAGTGCAATTTGTGTACTTTGACTCAAAAGAGTTCAGAGTAAAAAGAAAGAATCTAGGTTTTATTTATTAGTTTGAAGGCCAGCATAAAGTAGCCATTCCATTTGAATCACAAATAGTACACAAATTGCACTCTGTTTCTAATTTTTTGCTATGAAAAGTTGGCAGGTACACTTTAATCTGTAAAGGCACCATTCCTATAACACAGGCATAGTAGTCAGCCATGTACAGTGTACATAGAAGATCTTATGTTTCAGGCTGATTTCAGGCTGTTCTTGGTCCATGGTCCCAAAAAACAACACAATGTTTAGACTCTCCTCTCTGGTTTTTTTAGGGTGGGTTGTGCTGGAAGGACTTTAGGCATTGAGAGGTTTAAAATCAAATAGCTGAAAATTAAATAAAAATCTGGATTTATATAGCGCTTAACAACAAATACTGTCTCTATACAGATATTGTTACCCTGGTCAATGAGTTCATTCACCATGCAGTGTGCACCATCTCCACTCCCTGGGGAATATTCCTACCATATGGACACCTTGAAATTACTAACACAAAGGCTTTCGCCATCCTTTCAGATCCCCATTTCTCTCCTGGGTATGGAGTGGCAGATGTAGATTAATGCCTTGCCAAAATACACCAGTGCCATGTGGGGGGGGGGGGGGGGGGGGGGATTAACCAACAACCTTTCAAATTCATTTCAAGTGCTTAAACCACTCTACCACAACACCTCTACTATTTAAAGGCCGGCTGTACTAGTTCAGCCAGAAGGGATTAGACCACCCAGCAAGCCAGCGAGGTCACTGTGACAGGTGGCTATCTCATTTACTCAGCTCTCAATTAACATAAGACAAAGAGGATCATGGGGGACCAACAGGCACCAATTGGGGAAGTTTTCTATAAACATGTAGAGGGAGCAAGTAGGTACAAGTAGTACAGTGTGGCTTGAAACACAAAATAGAAAATAGACGGAGAAAATCCTCACCTGCTATTTTAACATTCATGTTGGCATCAAGAAGAAGATTTTCAGCCTTCAGGTCTCTATGTACTATGCCTCGCTTGTGACAGTAATGGACGGCCGCAACGATTTGCTTGAACTTCTGCCGAGCTTCCCTCTCAGTCATCTTACCGTGCGATATAAGATGATCTAGATATGTTAAAAAGACGACAAAGAAAAAGCATGGATTGACAGGGGCAGGGTTGAAGTATAATTTTTTTATTTTTTTAAAGTTTCGATTTATGCCCCTGCACCAGGCGCTATGCCTGGCTATGTCTCCCAGCTCAGTAATCAGTGTGTTGACTCACCACTCGGAAACTAGAACAACACTCAAATTTGTCTGTCATATTGGTTTGAAAGTAATCTTTCTGATAGATTGCAATATGTAGTTTATATAGTAATAATTCCCCCAATTTTTCTTCTATTACATGGCATACCACAAGGTTCTATCCTCGGTCCTCTACTGTTTTTTAATCTTACACAAAAGAAAAAATCTCAGCATTTTTTTTTTTTTTTTGAAAAAGAGGGGTGCGGTTAATACACGAGGGCGGTTTATACAACGTTAATTAAGGTACTCATGATTCATGAATGAAATAAACAACAGAGTATTTATCACCAGAGCATAAGTTGTTGATGAGCGATTCTGTGCAATGTATCCAGTATCAGCCATTTGTTTCCTCCAAAAAAGAACATCTCCTGATATGACCATTGACTAATAACGGTTATTTCTGGGAGCCATCTTGTAAAGAGTTGTGATTGATCCAAATCAATCGCAAGGTTGCAGTCCTCTATCTCTTTCATTTGTATGTACATTGTACATACAGTAGTTGCAATTAATATCAATCGTAAATAATTTGTGATTAATATCAACTCTTCATATGACAGGGCCCTGGTCCAACTTAATTTCAGAGTGTTCACACACAAGAAACGTCGTATAAATAATCATCGTATAAATTCCTGGATGTCCACACACAGAAGAAAGTACTGTAATCCTTAAACTCTACAGCGAAATGTCGTATAGGTGCGCAGTTTGCTACTGCGGTCATGAAATGGAAGCGGAAATGAGAGGTCTGGTCTCCTTTCGCTCGAGGTCACGTTAAGCCCCGCCCAGTTACTTACACTAGTTACACTAGTTTCGTCCACACACAAAATTTCTGTGATTAGGCGTGATTAGTTATTGAGTTTCTGTTCGAAACGATGCCCAAACCTGCGTTTTGTTAGACTAGTTTTGTTATACGACGTATCATTAGTGAACGTCCACACACACACAATTTCATCGTAAAACTATCACGAAACGGTATAACTAATCACGCCTAATCACAGAAAATGTTGTGTGTGGACAGGGGGTGAGAATCGCCACTGGATCTTACCGAATATCTCCCCTCCGCTGGCGTACTCGGTAACAAGGTACATGTATCTATCTGTCTCCATCACTTGGTAGAGCCGTATGATGTGTGGATGACTTAGGAGCTTCATCACTTTGACCTCACGGACGATCTTCTGGATGTTATCGCCCTCTAGTTGCGTCTTGTCGATGATTTTAATGGCCACCTGAAACAGGAGGAGAAAGGGAGACAGGAAAAGGTGATTAGTTTAATATGGGTTTCGTTATATTGTATCTCAAATAATGCTACTGTTGCCTGGAGTGAGAACAGAGCAAGGAAAATCAAAATACATGTATGTCCCTTATATGTACAGCGCAGCTACTACATGTGAACATACATGTACTCTACTGCGAATAAAGCCCCTCTAAAGCGTTGGGAGCCTTTAAAACTTGATGGCAAAATTTCACTTAAATTGTATCATAATGCGAAAAAGGGTGTCATTTTAGACACATTTCTGCAAGGATTTTTCCCCCAAAATGTGTTTGAAGTCGAATATTAATGAAAGAATACACAATTTAGGTTTTATGCGTACAAGAGAAAACCCAAATTATTATTTTTTTTAATCAATATTTGTCTTCAAAAACACATTTTCTGGGGGGTGACATCTAACAAATTACAGGGTATGAATAGTTTAGTCGTTACCTGTATATTAAACTATTATAAAGTGTGTTAAACTTTTCCAGACATCATAAGTTCTTTGACCCTTGCCAACTGTCCAGACAGACACCTGAAGAGTTGAAGGTAATGTTAATACTGATAAGATACCCAAATAACTTAATGAATAAATTTAACCAATCTTATTTACGCAGAAGCTCTTCAGTAATTTGGGCTTCATTTGCAAACTACTGTCCTAGAATATTGATTGTTGAGAAACTTTATTTGTTGTCTGTTTCATAGTCACAAGGGTCTCGACTCTGTGTTAAAAATATGAGTTAATGCACTTTTGGTTTTCAACATACCCCCCCCCCCTCTCTCTCCCTCTCTCTCTCTGTCTCTCTCCTCTTCTCTCTTTCTCTATCTATCTCTCTATCTATCTCTCTATCTATCTCCCTGTCTCTCTCTCTCTTTCTCTCTCTGGCTCTCAGTCTCTCCTCTTCTCTCTGTCTCTTTCTCTTTCTCTCTCTCTCTCACTCTCTATCTCCAAAGTTAAAAATCACATTTTAAATGAAAACATAGAAAATAGTCCTGTTTTGAAGCCCTGTATATAAAGCCTAGTCGACGAAGAGTGCTCTATATTAAGTAGCTGATCTGTAATATCACACAAAATATACATGTACATGAACATCTGTAGGTGAAAAATTAAAAAAAATAAGAAAGCAGTTTCTCTCTTGAAAGCTCCTAAAGCTGTTTGGAAACAAACAAGTAAACAAAAAAAAGCTCTGGCAACAAAGGATAAAATACATACTGTACACACGTGTCCAAAATCTTCCTTTTACAGAAGGAAAAAAAAGGGCCTCAAGAGAATATATGAGGGGTGTTTTTGTTCACTTCTTATTAGAATTCAAGCCTCCTCAGTAGCTATTTACAGTAGGACTTTCCCTCGTTTACATGGACACTTGTAGCGTCCAATTGTAGTACCTCTTTGTACACAAGGGCCATGCATTAAACAAATCATCCCGTTTCAGATATAACTTTGGAAACAACTGGGAACAACAAAAATTGTGCAGGAAAACGAACCATTCCTACATTGTACATTGCATGTGTAGTACAGTTTATCCTTTTGGTGATATTTGTGCAATATCTATCCATTCAGAATGATAGGAATTTACATTATACACGTGTATGTGCATTGTATATTACAGGCATGTCAGTTATAATTGATCAGAGGGCCTGAAAATCATGTAGAATGAGCTATTTTGTACACAAAAAAGCCTAAACTATGGTCTGAAATAACTCGCCAGGACCTGAATTCAGGCTTTTGCCTGAAAACTGGCATCCCTGATATTAGCAGAAAGAGCAAAAATCACAAATAATTGTTAGTCTTTTTTCATTGCAATACATTGTGCTGTTCTTGAATGAGAGCGATCTAATCGTAACTAATCATTAAAATCTCATAAATCACTATTTTTCTGTGTACAAATTTGCAATTCTTCAGTTAAATTTACTTTTTTCTTTTACTGTTTTGCATTTTAAAAAATCCTTCTTCAAACTATGAAGGATTGGAAAATAAGATTAATTGTTGCCAATCTGAGGACTGGAAAATGATTAATTTAGAAAATAAGAAATCTCTTAGCTGCGATGGATTATTAAAAGCATGTCCAGGTATGTGTGAACAGGGCTTATATTTGCATCACTGTAACATGTGAAGTGACCAATACATGTACATAATGTACATACATGTAAGTAGTGTTTATATTGGACAGGACAGGTGCCCCAGGGGTCTCTTCGTGGATGCAGAAAGCTTGGTCTACAAACAGCTGATCTCGAGTATTTGTTGACGCCCATCTCGAGAGCTATTTGCTGGAACATTTCCCTTTGTTTATTCTGAAATGTAAGATGTCTGATCATACCTCCCCAGGGGCTCCCCAGGGGCTCCCCAGGGTGTCACAGGCAAGCATGTCCGACTGTGTCAAAAACTTCAGAAAAAAAGATGGACATACCATGGACCTACCATATGACACCTGTTTTGAGTGGCATAAACCTATGGTGTCTTTCAACATCAAATCGTTCTTTTATTTTTCTATCACTGCGTAATAATAATCTGGATTAATGTACCATCTTTATTCATTAACAGATAAATTTACCCCGGTCATTGGATTCATTCAATCACAAATGTGCACCATCTCCACTCCCTGGGGAGTATTCCTACTGTGTGGTCACCGTGAGGGCATATGGCAATTGAAGGCTTTCATCATCCTACCAGGTCCCCATTTCTATCCTGGGTAGGGTGTGGCACATGTAGATTAATGCCTTGCAATTATAGCTGCTCCTGCCTGTCCTATCTTATGCAGCCACTTGAGATCTGGCTTAGTCTTGACTCTAGACACACAAGTGTTTGTACATATATTATGCAAGACCTTAAAACCAGAGTCTGTTCTTGCAGACTACCACCTTGGTCAGAGAGACAAGGACACCATCACATGGATACACAATGCTTCATCTTCAAGTAGCTCCTCAAAAAGAAAGATCTATTTGCTTTTTGCGGTTTGGAAGAGATGTTTGTTGGCAAATGTTCTCCTGTTTGTTTAAAAACTTATGATACCTGATCATTCCGGTACTTGATAACAATAGACCTGTCATCATCAGCTCGAGATTGCCAAATATCTGGCTATTTGAACCATCCCGATCGTGAATTATCTACTTAATTTGCGTCTCTATCAGTCCAAAGTTGCAATTAGCGGGATATTTGGTTGAGATAACCATCCCAAGATATCTTGGGCTAGTATGCAAAATATCCCGCTATTTGTCTGGTGTGTCTTCACCATCCCGAAGACTAGCAGTCGCACTATGCGCGAATGCTGGGCAAAATATCTTGAGCTAATTTCTTGAGCTCGAGTTTCAAGTTTCGAGGTCAAGTCTCGAGCTGATGAGGACGCGATTTGCAACTTCTGGATTATTTCCCAAATCAGAAATAGCCGGCTATTTGGCAATCTTGAGCTGATGAGGACAAGCCTAATGTGCAATCATGTTGATTCACAAGATATGTGGCCATCTGCCGAGGTCAGGACAGTCGTACATGACCTACATCTACATGTACAGGTACATATAGTTGTAGAATGTTTTTCGATTAAGATAATTTAGGTAATAGAAATGAAGTGAAAAACAAAAACGTTAACAAATTATTGGCATGACGAAAAAATATATAGGGAAAGTCAAAACCTAATAAAACTGTATGTGGCATTTATAAGCACGTACAGGAACGCATGTTTTTGCCGCAATTTGAAGCACCTGTAGATATACGTACAGGTATGTTTAGGTAGTTGAGATAATAATCTGTGAATCATGCTGATTCACAAGATACTGTATTTGGCTTTCTGCCAAAGTCAAGACAGCCGTACATGACTGACATTTTTAGATTATATTAAGCTCTCGTTTCATATCTTAGTTAGATAATACATGTACATGTGTACAATGTAGTTCTTGAGATACATATCATTATTATACCATTTTTTTTTAAACGACAGCAACTTTACAAACTCTCTATATCGGCAAATGGATAAGAACTATCAGATTTGAGTAGTTTTGTGAAAAAAGCACATATTGTAGCTACATGTATACACAAATTACTTTTTTCAGGTGCTTGGTTCACTTTAAAAGCAACTAAAAAACCCTACATGTAGTTGCAAACATAACTCAAACCCTATATATTTGACTAAATAAATCCTAAAGCCACAAGAAGCCACTTTTATTTTTAGTTTTTGAGGAAGGGAACAATTAAATTCAACCTCCAATGTACACTTATATAACTTTAAAAAAAAGTAAGTTGACCAAAACGGATAGAAATATACTTGTATTATGTACTCATGCTCTATTTGTACCTAAACACGTCCATTTGGTGTTTGTTGAAGTTCTATTTGTAGCATATTTTTCCTAAAATAATCTGTCTTTGTTTATCTTTTGCGCAAAGAGATAACTTGCAATCTATTTCTTTGTCTACAGTATGTAACTGCTGTGATTTTGTTAGCTAAGGGATGAAAGATACCACAAGTAATTAGTAGCTACATGTATGTTCACATGGGAGCATCGTAACTAATTTTAAGTTTTAGAAACCTTGAAGTTACAAACAACGACGAGGGCTAACACAGGACAGAAACGACAAGTATTCAAAGTTTCAAACCTTTAAACTACAGGCTGAGCAAGCAGTCATTTAAAGGCCCACTGCACTACTGGTAGCTACTTGCGCCCTCTATATAACAAATAATGCATAATCGGTGACCATTGGTCCCCCATGATTCTCTTTTTCTTATGTTAATTGAGAGCTCAGTTGATGAGATAACCACCTGTCCAGTGACCTTGCAGGGCGGTCTAATCCCTCCTGTAAACTACGGCAGATAAGCTTTAACTACAAGCTGGCGTATTAAATTTAGAGGTAATTTCATCCGCAAGGTATACATACATGTAATATTATAAGGACCCCAGGCTGCTCAAATTTATTACACTAACCTTAAAATAATTAGTTGTTAATGACCTCGAGTAAAGCTTTATCCACACGGTTCCTTACTTACAAGATAACCTCAAACTTTATAATTATGACCTAAACTTAAAGTTCACCGACTGTCTCTCGTGTGAATACAGCTTTTGTTTTAATACAAAACAGTGAACTTTGATCAGGAAAATATCCTTGTATCAAACACTTCTTGCAGTGAATAGATAACCCAGATATACATACATGTACATGTACATGTGGATATTTGCATGAGGTATTACGAGATAATCCATGATTGCATTTGCTGGCACAAGACTTGATTACAGTTCTCATACTGTAGATTCTGCTTTAGTGCAGCTACAGTACATGTGACCAACTAAAGGCCCGTACTGATCTGACGGGGTAAAACGCCACTAAAAACACTACAGAAAATAAGCAAGTATAAATTTGTCCCTATTTTCACGAAGTGACGGTAGTGAATGAAAATCGCATACAATTTGCGTGCAGATTTTCCTCACTACCATCACTTCGTGAAAACAGGAACGAAATGAATGGATACTGTATGAAGAAAGGTCTAGCATATCCACTTTATAGCTCTGCGTGATAAGATAACGTGGATAGCGTATTACACTATACCTCCTTATTTTTTTTTCAACCTGGGGTTTACTGCTTCCTATCTGAATGGGGGGGGGGGGGGTTAAATAAAATAAAAAATACAAGCACATTGCTTAATTAAAAATCGTTGGATAGAGCTGGAAACTATTGCATGCTGTTTCATAAAAAAACCTTGGAATAGTCTCTGTACATGAAACACACGTGACCACGTTTGACCAATCATTGATTAGGATCTTGGAGTGAGTTGTAGAAATATACAGTACATGTATATTAAGGCTGTGCACAACAGTGTAATGAGGTACCCGAGTACACTCCCAGGCTCACAAGCGAATACTCGAATATTCGGACGCCATGTTTTTTAATAATTTTTTGAATTTTTTTGAATTTTTTTGAATTTTTTGAATTTTTTTTATTTTTTGAATTTTTTTATTTTTTTTTTATTTTTTTGCCACCACCATACCACTCGGCAGTTTCCCAAGTCCCTCGCCGAAAACGCATGCAAATTTACTTCGAGTTGCAGTTGACGCTGATTTAATAATAATAATAACAGTAAGCAATGCTGTTTTAAAAACCAAAGATGGCAGAATAATCCATTGTCCTCCGAGTCCAAACAGAAATCTGGACATTTGGTCCCAGTTTCTGAGTGGTGAGTTTGACAGTGCTTGAGTTTGGAAACATTTTTACCGACGGTACCATGCCAGCGGCCGCCGCTCTTCCTGGCACGGGTAAGCGTGGGCCTGGACATTTTTTTTTTTTTTTTTTTTTTTGCGGCCGAATATTCGGGTACAAGAAATCTTACCCAAGTAGTTGTCAACCGTGCGGGTACTCAAGCATTCGACTACCCGTCGCAGCCTTAATGTAGATGAACATGTATACATCATACATGTGGCGTCATAGTAGACAGTACAGTGTATGTTTTCATCTCACTTCCAATAACCAAGGCCACATGTTGCATGCATACATGTACATGTAGGCATGGGGGAAGGAGAGGAGGCCATAAAGTCCAATCACGCTAATGGCAAGAATGGCCTAAAGACGTAGACGACACGCTAATGAGAAAGCAGGCTTCATCCTCCTTGCACCAACATACATGTGCATCAACTTCCATAAAGAGCCCCTGCCATCCAAATGCAAGTTTATTCCTGTAGGTGTGTAGTCCTGCATACATCTCATATTTTGATATGTAAACTTCTGAATGTGTTTCATAGATTTTTAAATATTTGTTGAAATATTGTTTTCTTCAAACTTGCTATTAATTAAAGCTCCAACATAAAAATCCTCCAGATCTCATCCCCTTGTGACATCATCTGTTACACCAACAGGAATAAACTTGTATTTGGACGGCAGGGGCCCTTTAAAGGAGTAGACCACTTTAACAAGACTTTCTATTCCTTTAAGTCATACACTTTTGGAAGCAAAATCCATTGAAATTACAATAGTAGGCAGAACCAAACACAACACAAGCGCATCTCCGCCTCACCAATACTAAAAACTGCACATGTATACAAGTGTGAGCATGTGTACATACTACATGTACAGTATGTGTGTGTAGGGGGAGGGGCTTATCTTCTTTAGATGTGGACATACATGTACTAAAACGTTTTCACTGGTGACCTCCCACTGCAGAATTCCAGGAAACTTTATCCTCAATAACTTACCACAGTAATAGAGTGCATTCACGTTGCAGTTTGCACATTAGCCCTGTCCTCATCAGCTCGAGTTTGCCAAATAACTATTTTAAGACTCTGGATATTATCCCGAAGCCCAAAATTGCGTCTTCACCCGACCGGTACGCTCATTATAAACTAGCTCGGACGGGCGCAAAATTAGCCCACTATCTCCAAAATAGTGAGATATTTTGGAAACAAGACAAAGATTTCTTGGGATGTTTTCTCGACCAAATATCCCGCTAATTGCAACTGCGGGCTGACGAAGACGCAAATTAACTGTTTAATTTGCCCGGGATAGTTAAAATAGCGGGTTATTTGGCAAACTCAAGCTGATGAAAACAGGCTTATTGCAGTTTGCACTTTGTAGATTTATATACATGTACATGTACCATGATGTAAATGAATGAAATCAAGTCTAATCTGACCTATTAAAAAACAAACACTAGAAGAGAAAATAAAAACGTGAAAAATCGCAACTTGGAAAGAGTATAAACGGAAGTGCACAAAGAGTCAAGTCGCTTTAAGGCCAGGGTCTGTTTCCCGCTTAAGGGCTCTGAAAGTTGAAGTATTCTTATGCTCTCTGGTGCAATCTGAGCCATACTCTGAAGCAATTTCAAACCATTTTATGACTAAATTTTTGAAAAATAATTTTAGTTGAGAATGAATTCAAACCTGAAATTGATTTTCAAACCTCCTTTCATTTCAAAATTCAAACCTGTCACTCTTGTACATAATAAACCTCTTACAAATATAGCAAGCATTGCTCCCACCATGGCATTCCACAACATATTTTGCTACCTGATGTCATGAATAAATCATGATGAAGTTGCTTGAATAAGTTGTTGTGAAAAGGCAGGTTGTGGTTGATAATAATGGTATTGATGTTATCAGAATGAATTGCTGATACAGTACACAGAGATTTCCTTGCTTCACTATGTCAAACAGTGAATGATCTAATAAAACATATTGAGTTCATAATAATATTTGTTAACAATAAATTATATTTATGAAGACATTCACATATTTAAATTTTGTGTTTAAAGAGAAGGTTGAGTTCTGGGAAGAAGTGAAAAATAATTTGTGAGCGTTATCATTCTTATTATGCAAGTGTGAAAGAACATCAGATAAGACATGTTCCCTGAAAAGCATGGCTCTTCAAATGCCTTTATATTCTGAATATGTCATGAAACTCGTAAAACTCGGGGGGTAGGTTTTTTACGCCACATGTTCGTGTAGTTCCATATACATGTACATCTTTCTGTGTACAGTGTTTGTAACTTTACCAAGACTTGGCCAAATTTCTTTATCATTTTGATGATTCCAGAACCTTGCAATACACACAAATTCTTATATGCTAGATGATCAACCTTTTCTGGAAGATTCCACATCGTTTCTTTCACAATGCAATCGCAGGACCAGAACTCAACTTCATCTTTAAACCATGTATCATTGATGGAATACAGCCTGAAGTAAGTATTTCAGTAGCAAATGTCTTGTCACCTTTACATGAAGATGTGTAGAGCAGCACAATAAAATAGAGTCACAACATTCTATACAACAACAAAAAAGTGAGGCTGCACTGTAAAAAATGCAAGTAAGGAAGAGACAAAGAAATCAAACCTTGTCAAAACAACTCATGTTGCAGAAGGCAAACTTTCTAAAGAGCCTAGCCAGATTTCATAAGTTGAAACCCTATCGGCTTGACATTCTGTGGCAATGAGCATGTGAGCGAGAAAACACCTAGAGGCGAGACTAATTGTAAAGTGATCGCATCTCCGAGAGAAAAGAGCAATGATGTAGACCACATGTACAAAGCTTAATGCTCTTTGAGCTCTTGTTATTTTAACCTCTCAAAAATGTTTTTTATTTGCCAAAAATGTTTTAATTCCTCTCTCTCCCTCCTATTACTCTTGAGTTATTCATAGAATCATGAATGAAAAAAATGTCCTCACAAAATCGAATGAAAGTTACATAGATCATACATGAACAAAGTTCACCTTTCTTGTAGCTCATATTGCTGTAACATTACGGATATCTCCAATTCCGTTTAACCGCCAGTCAAAACCGGACGGTTTTCGGTTAAACGATTTAAAATAAAATAAAAATTTGCCGACTCGGCAGCAAGCCAGGTCCGTGTTAAAAAACTCACGCGGGAAGGACTTTCATTCAACTGCGAGGTGCAGTTGAAGGTGCCGATTTGTGCTTGTGAACTTGTTACAAATAGTAACAATGTTGTTTTTAGAAGAATGTGTAAGATCATGTAAATTAAAAACAGTAGAGGAGCTAAGATAGAACCTTGTGGTACGCCATGTGTAATAGAAGAAAAGTTTGAGGAATTATTATTATAAACTACATATTGAGATCTATTACAAATATTACTTTCAAACCAAGATGACAGACAAATTGGGAGTGTTGTTCTAGTTTCCAAGTGGTGAGTCAACACACAGATTACTGAGCTGGGAGACATTGCCAGGCATAGTGCCAGGTGGAGGGGCATAAATCGAAACTAAAAAAACAAATTAAAAAAAACAAAGGGAAAACAAAACCGTCCAATTGAAAATGGATAGTGCCATGGGCGGTCGGATACCGGACGGTTAAAGGTTTGACTACAGCACTAGCTCACATTATTTTTTATCAAAATTAATATTTTATTTACTCCCTTTCTTCATATTCTTGATAAAAGATCACCCCGAGATCAACAAAATAGTTATTGATACAAACTACACAGGTAACCTTTCTTTTAGATTAAAGACTCGATATGACAAGGGACTTGGTAATGAGGATTAATGCCTTGGTTTCAAACCTGGGACCTCCCAGTTTCTATGACTGTATTTTGTTGCTATGTTGGGAAAATAGTTGAATAGAATAAAATAATACATGTATGCAGTTATGCACTGTATACTAGTACTATCAAAAATCAAGTTAACATTTTAACTTTCATCATACATGTGTATATAATAATGGCTCAGCTAAAATCATCAAGAAAATTCACCAGACTGTGGAATACAACGTACTACTTCTAGTCAATGTAACACCAATATGATAATAAACCACATAAAGGCATTTTATTATTACTTGCCACACTCTACCCAGGTGAAGAAAGGGTACCAGAAATGATAATTCCTTGTGAAATGAGAATTGTTACCGGTAATAGAGCTACATGTACAGTGCAAGTACATTGAAAGCTTTTAGGTAATCACTTTGCAGTTCTTATGAAATGCAACAACAATATATCACAATGCGAAATGCACTATAAAAGAACAGTCTACTGTTATTTTCATGATCATTACTACTACTCATAAAAGGCACAACAGTATTTATTGTCAGGGCAACCTATTGTGAACCAGTTTTGGCAAATATAGGAATACAACACTGCAAAGTGCATTACTGCACATTTCACCCACATCAAAGAGAGATCACACATTATTTCTGTTTGTCGAGCAAAGTGAGGCTTCGGTCTGCCCATTTCAAATCATGTATTTTCATGGTTCGTTCGGTGATGTCATTTAGAGAGAAAAAAGCCTGGTGAAGCCCTCCAAAATGCACTTTGAAAAGGTACTGACGTATTTGTGCGTCGCTGTAGATCTTTGTGGACGTCAGGGGTAAACCACAAGAAAAGCTACTTGCATAGCTTGCGCATGCATTAGACTCTCACCGGGAATCTGGGGTTTGACGTACATGTACATGTACATGTAAAGTACAAACTTGAGGTCTCCATTCAACATGATAATTGCGCAATGATGTTGGAAATGTACAATCCCTGAAATATACAATCAGCCCAACAATCATCAAACCTCCCCCCACCCCTTCCCAGGCTATATTTTTAAAACCATGTGATATGGACAAACGATGAACTCTTCAAGTATTTCAGGTTAAAGCAATCATTTTTTGTTTTCAGAGGGGGGGGGGGGGGGGGGGGGGGGGGTTACTTCACCAAAACGTTTCTACACAATGTACATTGTAAGTCTTCAAAGTCACAAAATGTGACCTGTTAATCGAGTTTAAACACCGTTCACCGCAAATTTATTGTAGGAAATGTCAATTGGTTATCAACAATCTGTATGAGTCACCAGCCAAGGTCAATGGCACACACATGTTCTGTGCTTCCTAGACAAAGGAAGAGCAGTGCAATAAGGGCATAACTCCATGTGTGACAGAACATTACATTAATATTATTTTGGGGATTAACCTCGACTAGCAACCTTTGATTTGTTTTTCCCCCTCTACATACTGGTTTATCATCTTATTTCCCCCTTTGTCACTTACACTTTTTTTCTGATTATGTACAGTATGTAGGCCTATATTCCTTTGTATTTTATAATGTACATTATACATTTTGTATTTGCATGTTCTTTTGAATGTGGAAAATGTGGAAAAATAAATAAAATGAAATGAAATGAAATTATGTACAAGGTTCAAGCTGCCACATGCATCTAATAAGCAAGAAAGAAAAAAAATATAGAAATCAATGACCATAGGCCTAGGGGGGAATTAATTACCACAGGGGAAAATGAGGTTAAAGAGAAATACAAATTGTTGGGGTAAAAATGACATGTACTTATTAATTTATTGCAAACCATTGTTTTTTTAATATATCATGTGAGCCTTAAGCAAGCTTTTGAAACAAGAATATTAGCTTTGTTTATTTGGTCCTAAAATCTATTGATTAGTGGTAGGTGAAACAAATACAACTGTAAACCTAACATTTCTGAATATTACTAGGTTTATGTTTTGTATAGGACAAACACTGGTTGAAAGTGGTTGGTTTAAAATATGAAGGTTAAGGTGGTAATCACTGTTTTAAAGAGCTATTACAAGAAATGTTTTCTATACGATCAAAATCATGATTCATTTGATTAATAGATTGATTTCAAGACTTACATGTACTTTCAGTCAATTCCTGGAGCAAATGAAACTTGATAATGTTGCTTCACATCAGTTTATAATTCAAATACATTTTCATGTCATTTAAATGTACACACATTTCTGTCATATTCTCACAGCAGCAATAATTTGCAAAGGTGTCAAAAGTCAACCGGCGACCTTCTGCGACCGGCCTTTCCGACTCCAGCTTCACCGTGAGCTGTGAAACAATCTAGTGGGCCATTTTGGATTATTAATGTCAGGATTAATTAGGGTCAACATGGGGGGCACCGCAGCGCACCTGTGTAGGATGAAGGAACTAAGGACTGGTAGGGGGTGGTGATTACGCCCCCCTTAATTGGAATCGTGCTGGTATGTCACAGTCTAGGGCTCTTGCACAGCTAGGAATGCTGTACAGTGTACATTACAAATACATCAAGTGCATTCAATGTACATTACAAATACATCAAGTACATTCAATGTACATGTACATCACAAATACATCAAGTGTATTCAATGTACATTACAAATACATCAAGTGCATTCAATGTACATTACAAATACATCAAGTGCATTCAATGTACATTACAAATACATCAAGCACATGTTCATTCAATGTACATGAACATTCAATGCACTGTACATGCACATTGTTCAACCAATGTATTGTACACAGGGTGTACAGTATGTTTATGTTTGGAAATGAAAATAAATGAAATAGTGTCCTGCCAACATTCAAACCCTAAAAATAAGCTTGACGGTTCTGGTAATGATAGAAAATAAATTCTCACAGAATCCAACAAGACTTTAATACACTGAATGTTCAAGATAACATGTGCCAAATGATTATGGTATAAAATGTATAAGGGGCTGAGTAATGAACATACAGTATTAAAAGGATATCAAGGTAATGTACAGTACATGTTCACTGCAATGTACATAGTCGGACACCATGTGTTTTTACACAGGTCCCTATGTGCAATGAGAGTTGTGATTTTTATTGAAGATGATTTTCCAGCAAGTTTTTGTGAGCTTTTAAGTATCTTACTGGTTCAAACAATCAATCTACTGCAGGATAAACAATCCAGAATGAATTATAGCCATGTTCTCTCACATCCGACTCCCGTACCAGAGCTCAAGATTAGCTTTAATGGTGATTTGTGTAACTTTCATACAAATATTCCCCAGGGAACGACACTTAATCAATTGAATTGTCAAGCTCGCTATGACGTAGCGACTGCAGCCGAGAGAATGCCATAGGTATGAATTTGCGTCATTACGCCCGGGCCTGTTTGAAGAGTTAACTGCCCTCTCGTGTTTGTTCCCTGATTAAAGAGAAGGTTGAGTTCTAGCTGGCAGAGATGAAATCAAATTTGTCGGCTCCTCATTCTTATGACCTACATCTACGTCAGTCTGGAAGAAGATCGGGAGAAATATCCCCTGCTCTTCAAATGCCCTCATTTTCTAGCTAACCAGTCTGAATGCTCCCTTTACTATACAGTGTATGATGATTCTTTAGAAGGTATTTCTTCATAAATCAGAGACGTCACAAGGAACTTTAAAATAATCCTTTTCTGGAAGAAGATCAGGGAGAAATGTCTCCTGACAAGGATTGCTCTTCAGATGCCCTCATATTCACGTTATCCAGTCTGAATGCCCCTTTCAATATTCAGTGTATGACGATTCTTTAGAAGGTATTTCTTCATAAATCAGAGACGTCACAAGGATCTTTAACATAATCCTGAACTGACATTCAAATGTTGAGAGATCTAAGTGAAGTGAGCGTAGTAAACTGCAGTATAACAGTATTAAAACCCAAATTATAAAAGACTTAAATTTACTTTTTTTGTCAGAATTGAAGATATTTTATTCATAAATGTATTCTTTAATGTTCATTATTTCCCCTTATCTTTTCTAATTTTATTTGAAATTTTTGTGAAGATTGGCATCTCTGCTTTTAAGTGTTTTGTATTGATTACCTACAGTGTATACCCTGAACACACTATCACATGTATGAAATTGATCTGGGCAAATCATTTTAAATTCTGGGCAAATAGAAAGGACACTTCGTCCTTCTGAATACTTGCATCTTGGACTTTACTCCCTGCCACAAACAAATGACCTACCATTATGTAACAAGATACCCAAATCACTATTCTTTCAATGCATCGCTTACAATGATGGCAACGCAAATTGGCAACATTCAATAAGATCTTGTTCTCTCTCGTTTTCTCTATCCACCTACAGTGTATCAATCTAGCAAGCTATTTGTCTCCCTATTTCTTGCTTCCTATCTCTCTCTCTGCCCCTCCCCACCACTACACACACACTCTATCTCTATCTCTCCATTCTCTCTCCTCTCTCTCTCTCTCTCTCTCCACCTTTCTCTCCTCTCTCTCTCTCTCTCTCGATCTGTCTCTCCATTTCTCTCTTCCCCTCTCTTTGCCCCTCCCCCACCACTACACAAACTCTATCTCTCCACCTTTCTGTCTCTCTCTCTCTCTCTCTCTCTCTCTCTCTCCTTTCTCTCTCCTTCTCTCCCCCCCCCCCCTCTCTCTCTCTCTCTCTCTCCCCTCCCCCTCTCTCTCTCTTTCTCTCTTGCCCTCTTCCTCTCCCAGCCTTTAGAGAGTCGGGTGTTATCTTACCAACTGAGCAGCATTTCTTTAGGGTGAATTTGCAAAATGGATGTGATACACGCTGAAAGTCAGGCGAATACAAAATGAACCAGGTAACCTACACCGGGTATCCCTACGAATAAATTACAATTCAGATTTCAGGCGCTTCCATCTCATGAAGGAGCTCATTTGAAATTCCACTTGTAAATGTTATAGTGCACAAAACTTGCTGCATATCGGACTACTAACAGGAACACATTGTGTTTGTTGTGTGGTGGAGAGTTAGTCTGCATGGACAGACTCTATTTCGACACTACAAACATAATTCCATCAAGTCTTGAGCCAAACCTAACTCTACAAGTCTCTCCCTATGTGAAAGATCAGTTGTAGTACAGAACCTATGGAGAGCAGTAGACCATGTAGTGCATATAGTCTCTGGGTTCAGACACTCGTTAAAATGACTCGGTATAAACATTCTTGAAGGTGAAAAAATTGCGTAATTTGTTAATGAAATGTTACTTTTTATATTCCTTCAACTGTACCAACCCTCTAACATGAAACAAAATCACAAACCACAAAGATATTTATGGTTTTCTTTGAAAAAGTCACTGTGCGACACCCTCTGATAGTAAATTCTCCCAACCATTTTTAAATTTTCCCATCCGTTTTTCCATGAAAATAAGACTTGCACGATGTAAGACAGAATTAAACAAATCTTTCAACACTTAAAATGTCTGGAATGTTATATGGAGCCAATTCATTGCTTTGTGACAATTTACATTAACCTAAAATGTTATTAAATTGTAATAATATAGTTGGGAGAATTAAGGAATTGATCAGATCACTTTTTCCCAAATGTTATCATTAATAATGGTCCGTTTTCACTCAAATTTACAGATTATCTTTAATTGTACATCTAAGCATTGAAGTCGCTTCCTTAGCACCATTTTCTCTCATCTGAACAATGTTACCGGTTCACTTAAAGCACCAAGACTGGCAAAGTTTGTGCCGGCAGACTAGTGAGAGCCGGTACATGAGGGATAATGCACCCAGAGTGACTGCTATGAATTAGAGCGCCGACCAAACAATGTGCCATCAACGTCATCGCGTGAAAGACGACACCGATCCTTTGCCAGAGACCGGGGGAAAACGCAATCCGCAATAATCACGGCAAGATAGAGGGTGTTGATGGGGACGCAGAGAGGAGGAGATGGGCCAGATTCTGTGTCATTATACCTCCTTGCCCCTCCCCCCTTATTCTAATGCCGCCATGCAGGTAAAAATATGTACACAGAATACAGGTACATGTAGATGCATTGCGACACAATATTTATACATGTACGGCTACATTCCCTGACCTTGCCCTGCCCCCCCCCCCCACCCCTCCCAATTATAATCTGATGCATGGAAAATAATTATGTCAACATGTACACCTAATACATACCCTGCAACAAAATCATAACTTCTCGTTTTCAGAGATGAAGCAGAGAAGAGCAGCGTTTTGTTAATAAAAATAACGTGTAAATGAAAGGCAATTGCATGCAACAAAGATGCTTTGCGCAATCACTGCGCTCTGAGTTTAAAATTTACGATACAGAAATGTGAAAGGTGTACAAATTACTAGGGAAAAAATTATTTAAAAATTTGGGGGGCTACTTTTCAACCTTGCTTGCATGAAAATAACACTCTTTAATTTGTTTTGCATTGAACTCTATGCAAATTTTTGGGGGCTCTTTTATGACTTTCTGGGGCTCTTTTTGGCATTTCGTGGGCTAATTCACCCCGAGCCCCTGTGTATTTTTCTCACTGCAAATTACACCTGTAAACTTCCATCATTACATTTTTGTTTGTGAATGCCATGTTTTACTGCTCAAACAAGGATTAAGATGTCCAAATATTACATGTAGGCCAATACGGGGTAAAGCACTTTAATAGAGACATCGTCAATGTATAATTTAAACAATTAATGTTGTAAACAAGTTAAAAAGGAACTCGGTACCCTACTTTTCTCTTTGCTTTTTTTTTCTATAAAGCGCATAGGGACATACTTTGTAGTGTGTTTAATATGCGCAACATGTATATAAAAATGGATTATTATTATCATAACACTACAAAAAGTACTTAATTTTAAGATTTGCAAAGGATCGTCTCTGAGTTGTGTGCTTAAATGTCAAATCCCTGTCTGTGCATGCAAACTAGTCACAATGAGCACTTCCCCCGGTGTCTTATTGTATTGATATGAAAGCTGGCAGTATGCCTCCAAAGTGACCCATATTTCTTTGAAATCGTTAGCTGCTGCAGCCCCTGATGGGAATATAATTCTGGAGGCCTGGGAGCTGCCTCTGATGTAATAAATTGTAAGGAGGGTGGGGGGAAACACGGTTTCTATTCACATGAGAGACTGTACGTGTTTCTACATGTAGGCCAAAATGTTGAGGGTGCTGCCTTAAAGGCCCACTGCACTACTTGTAGCTACTTGCGCCATCTATATAACAAACAGTGCCTAATCAGTGACCATTGGTCCCCCATGATCCTCTTTTTCTAATGTTAACTGAGAGCTGAGTTGATGAGATAACCACCTGTCCAGTGACCTTGCAGGGCGCTCTAATCCCTCCTGTAAACTACGGCAGATAAGCTTTAAAGGTACAATGTCCCATTTGCAGGCCAAAAAAAATAAAAAAGTTAAATTCCAACTGCATTTGAAAGATAATAATAATTTAGAACTTCCCTAAAAAAGGTGGGGCTTGAAAATGTCTTCAAGTGGGAAAATAACAACTATTACAATGTAGTTGTCAAATCAACTTTAGGGCTATAGAGCCCAAAAGTAATAGTCTTGATTTTCAGACAATTGTACCGAATGGTCATACGTTTTATGCTGCGCAAAGATTCAATCAGTTTAATCTTGGCCATCACAAGAAGTGGGTTATTGATGTAGACAAATGCTCATGTACATGTACCCTTTACAACTCTTTTCATGTATGTTATTACCAAAGAAGAAAAAAAGCCAGTCAGTCACTCAATAGTGTCTGACAGTGAAGTCTAGCAAGTAAACGGGTTTCCTTGCATAATTTGAATATGAGGACACTGCTAACGTTTAAATTTCACAGATAGGACATACATGACATATTCATAATTCCTGTAAAGTTCTACGGAATTTGAGGTTGGCTGCAAAAGGGAAATAGTACCTTTAACCCAGTGAGTATACTGCCGTTGCAGGTTTGCAAGGGAATCCCACAAAAATTAGTGTTATAAAATATAAATTAAAAAATATTTAAAAAACAGAGGGGAAGGCAGGGGGGGCCTAGACGAATCGTCGGGCTCTCATGACTTTTGTCATGCGCGTGGGTTCGAGTCCCCCACTGAGCAGACAAAAATGCAAAAATGGTTGTCGCCATGTTGAGTGTACATGTACATGCACATGTTAGTATGCCCCTCCCCTTCGTTCTCTATGCAGGCTCTGGTTTATATTAAAGGGGAAAACCCTCTGTTCCTCGGAGAGAACGTTAACTGGAGGCTCGTGTGTAGGAGAGTCTCACCCTATCCACGTTAATATGCTACATTTCTCCCAAAGATTAGGGTATAAACCCAGTGTTTTGTGTAATTGCATACAAAAACTACAGGTCTTTGTGATAGGCTGCATAGCCCTTTGAAGATTTAACAGAAGAACAAATAATGTAGAAATCACAGGACTCACTAAAAGTATAATTCTACTGGTCAATAATATGGATACAACTGCATGCACACAAGCTTGAGTTTGCTAATTCCTCGGGTGTATTTTCCAACTTTCCAACCAACATTATTTGTGAGATACATGTACTTTCTATTTGTAGTACACTGGGTATATGATGTACTGTAGATGTTGACTGTCAATTTGTTTTGTTTTCGTGAGATTTATTCCCATCAATAGAAAACTCCAGATGACCTTTGATACTGTCCTCTCTCTCTCTCTCTCCGTGTCTGTCTGTCTGTCTCTCTCTCTCTCTCTCTTCCTCTCTCATCTATCTCTCTCTCTCTCTCTTTCTCTGTCCCTCTCTCTCTCTCTCTCTCTCTGTCTGTCTGTCCTTCTGTCTCTCTTCTTCTACAGTATCTCTCTCTCTCTCCTTCTCTCTATAGATCTCTCTCTCCCTCTCTCTCCCTCTCTCTCCATCTCTCTCCATCTCTCTCCATCTCTCTTCCTCTATCCCTATAACTCTCGCCCTCTCTCTCTCAATTCTCTTCTCCTGTCTACTACAAGTACCAAGCCATCTCCATCAATACACCTCCACCCCTTGGTATAAACTGCAATGATTCTCACATCATCTCTCAATCTCTCAATCTCTCAAGCTCGCTCTCTCTCTCCCTCTATCTCTCTCTCTTCCTCTATCCCTTTATCTCTCGCCCTCTCTCTCTCCCTCTTTCTCTTCTCCTGTCTCCTACAAGTACCAAGCCATCTCCATCAATACACCTCCACCCCTTGGTACATAACTCCATTCATTCTCACATCTTCCAGCAATCATCCCCCACACACTCGAGAAAACACACTACTGTACATCCCGAGCCACATTACACGGACATACACGCATCCACCCTCGAGCACACTAGAGGGACTAAACGCTCACCAATAACAATCAATATCGCTGGCCCGTTTCCACTGCAATGAATGGCTAGATCTATGATTGCATCCTACAGAGCATTTTTACAGGTGACCCAGAAAATCACAGTATGGACCCAGAAAATAAAGCCCAACAGCATATACAATGTAAAGGGGTTTTGGCATGACGAGACTACATGTACGTGCCTTTCCCATGGCCTGACTCAGGGCCAATCGGGTATAATACAACTACGGACGATGCGACCGCAGTATTCACGTGCGTGCAACATACGCAAAACCGAAGCGTGGGGAAAATTTCAGTCTTTTTCGCGAACGCTAGCGCGCGTTGACCGTTAATCAAGTCCATTCATTTACGTGCAGTTGTCCAAAAGAAGTTGTAGATGGCGTTTTAAAACCAGTATTTGCCATGCTACACTCCCTTTAACCATCCTGTTCCTACAGAAGCCCAGAAGCAGAAGACCTGAAACATCACTGTTTTGTGTACCGGAATAGACCCGGAAAATAAACCGAACAGCATTTAACCATTCTGTTTCTACAGAAGAGCAGAGGCAGAACACCTGGGGAGTGATTCACAAAGACTAAGATCGACTTTAAAGAGAAGGTTGAGTTCTGGGAAGAGGTGAAAAATAATTTGTGAGTGTTATCATTCTTATTATGCAAGTGTGGAAGAACATCAGATAAGACATGTTCCCTGAAAAGCATGGCTCTTCAAATGCCTTCATATTCTAAACATGTCATGTAACATCGTAAAACTCGGGGGTAGGATTTTTACGCCACTTGTTCGTGTAGTCCCATATACATCTTTCTGTGTACAGTGTTTGTAACTTTACCAAGACTTGGCCAAATTTCTTATCATTTTGATGATTCCAGAACCTTGCAATACACACAAATTCTTATATGCTAGATGATCAACCTTTTCTGGTCGATTCCACACCGTTTCTTTCACAATGCAATCGCATGACCAGAACTCAACTTCATCTTTAAGTTGGACTTTACTATGGCAGGCTGTTCATGCCACTAGTTGATCATAAAAGTCTTTGTGAAACACTCCCCTGGAACATCACATGTGTACCCGAATGGACCCGGAAAATAAACCCCAACAGAATTGAACCATTTTATTTCCATAAAAGCTCTGAAGTGGACTGAAGCAGGTTCATACATGTAGGGTGTCTGGACATTGAGCAGTGCTCGCAGTAATGAATTCTTTCATGTGATCTATTTTTAATAATGCTAGAGTACAGTACCCCATTTCACAAAACCTGTCATCAGTGACAAATGACAAGTGCCATGAATTAGCTTTTGATACAAGTCAAGTTTATACCCCACGTTAGAATTATATAAAGCAGGCTGTTTTAAAAAGGGCGGGTAATGAAAAACAGGGCTATTGAAAAACAGGTCTAACCACATTATTTCAAAATGAAACATTCATGTACACCTGTATGCATACATGTCCTATGAACAATAAAACATATATACAGTACAGTGTATTACATAAAGGAATTGCATCATGTCAAAGCAGAAGAGACTGACGAGATCTAGTGGTAATGTGAACAGAGACTAAAACTGATTTGAGGGCAAACCAATCTGAGTTGAACTGCCCTAGTTGCTGAATCTCCCTAGCCTACATTGTATGTACCAGTACATGTAGATACAAATATAAGCTTGTACATTGTACATGTGTTAAAAGCATTTCACTCTATAAAGTCTAATGGCAAAAGGCTTTACTATGTACAAATGTGTATGTAAAGAGAGCATGGCAGTGAGAACGTTGAATACCAGTAGTCATTATTATTGCATTGCTCACATGAACCAGCCTAGTTCTAGAAGCAGAGTGATCATTGAATTGAACTGAATTGAATTGAATTGACAAGGTTCATTGTTAATAATTTCAATTTTTGTATTCTGCAAGCATCTCCAAGGTTACAGGAAGTAGACTACACCAAAGAAAAAGAAAAAATAATGATGTTGGAATGAAAAAAACCTCACAAATGTTTAACCTTTAACGTTTCCCAGAATCCAACCTTCTTTTTAGATGGACTTCCAAACTAACAATTGACAAGGTTTATTGATAAACATTTCAATTTTTGTATTCTGCAAGAATGTCCAAGGTTACAGGAAGTATCTGTAGACTACACCAAAGAAGAAAAAATAATTATGTTGTAATTAAAACAACCCTCACAAATGTTTAACCGTTAAAGTTTCCCAGAATTCAACCTTCTTTTTAGATGCATCTCCAAACTAACAAATGACAAGGTTTATTGTTAAAAAATTTAAAAATTAAAAATGTTGTATTCTGGAAGTATCTTCCAAGGTTAAAGGAAGTACCTGTAGACTACACCAAAGAAGAAGAAAAAATAATTATGTTGGAATTAAAAAAAACTCAAAAACTGTTGACCTTTCCCAGAATTCAACCTTCTTTTTAGATGCATCTCCAAACTAACAATTGACAAGGTTTATTGTTAAACATTTCAATTTTTGTATTCTGCAAGAACGTCCAAGGTTACAGGAAGTACATGTACATATTGTACCTGTAGACTACACCAAAGAAGAAGAAAAAATAATTATGTTGGAATGAAAAAAAAACTCACAAACTGTTAAAGATGAAGTTGAGTTCTGGTCATGCGATTGCATTGTGAAAGAAACGGTGTGGAATCGACCAGAAAAGTCTGATCATCTAGCATATAAGAATTTGTGTGTATTGCAAGGTTCTGAAATCATCAAAATGATAAGAAATTTGGCCAAGTCTTGGTAAAGTTACAAACTCTGTACACAGAAAGATGTATATGGGACTACACAAACATGTGGCGTAATAATCCGACCCTCGATTTTTACGATGTTACATGACATATTTAGAATATGAAGGCATTTGAAAAGCCATGTTTTTCAGGGAACATGTCTTGTCTGATGTTCTTCCACACTTGCATACTAAGAATGATAACGCTCACAAATTATTTTTCACCTCATCCCAGAACTCAACCTTCTCTTTAACCTTTCTCAGAACCTAACCTTCTTTTTTAAATGTATCTCCAAACTACCAACTAACAAATACTGGTACTTACTCGTAAACACACTGATTGTAACTGCTCATACAAACAGCCTACTCACACGAACAGCCCACACACACAGTGCCCACACAATGAGGGGGTATGTTACATTACCAAACGTGTCAGCTCGATGTCTGCTGAACTTACCTGCAGACATAAGAAAGAAACAGAGAAGAAAATATTAATTACATGTGCATTGGATAACAAGAAATGGCTTTCGATTCAGCTGATGGATCTGAATTTTATATTGTGATTTGTATTTTAAATACTTCTGTGCATCAAATGATGCTTACCACAGCCACCCCCTCCCCCCCCCCCAAAAAAAAAAAAAAAAAAAATTGGTGCCCTGATTAATAAGCAATTTTTTAAAGCATTGGTCTTTAATGCATAAGAACCACCCCCCCCCCCTCCCCCAGACACACACCAACAACAACAAAAGTAAATAAAGTAATTTATATTAGTATATATATTGTAAGTAAAAAAAATATGAAGTCAATATATAAAGTAAATAAACAAAGCTGAATTTGCCTAAATGGTTGGACCAATGCTAAGCTACAGCATGTACTAGCTTTATAGTAATCATTATTTTCCACTTTTTGTCAATTACTTGTTTGTTTGTTTGTTTCTCTGAGTATTCCTTTGTATTATATGAAGAGTACATCAACATTTTTATTTCATATTTTGCATCTTTTTAATGGGAATGTGGAGAAAAAAATAAATGAAATTATATACATTGTGTGCAGTTTAATACAATATGATACATATATGTACGTGTACAGCTTATGCATTTTGGCTTCTTGCTCTCCAGTACTACTGCATTTGAGTCAAAAAACTTTTCTGTTCGTGGGGACTCCTTTAGCTTTGGAAAATGTTAGTGTAAAAGCGTGATTTTCTCGCAGTGATATCTTTGTATTTTCTTGCTTTTTACCAAAGCACGATTGGATCTTTGAAGAGTTAAATCGATATTAACCTGTCCAGTCTATTTCTTTTTTGCTATTAAAGCACTACTCATGTACATGTAGCTGTGAATAAAGTACTTGACCCAAAACTTGATCCATTAACTCTATTCATCTCACTGATAATAAAGCCAACAAGGACTGTTAAACCCGAACAATACAAGTATTGTGACGTAGAGTTGACCCTTTGTGGGAACAGCAATAAGTGATACTTGGTTGAGCAGGGATAATACAACAGGCCCATTCACACATCTCCCAAACATCGTTTTTAAAATTTGTTCATCTCATCTCCAATTTGCTCTGCACATAAAATGTCTTATTTTTCTTAATTATTGATGACGGAGTAGCTTTGTTTCATTCAGCGTACAGGGGTTTCATAAAAATGGCAAAAATTATATTTAGGGTGATGTATGATTGAAACAATTTGAAAGTAAAGATTTTGAAGTTTTACATGTAAGTATAGGGTGAAAGGGAGGGGGGGGGGGACTGGCAAGATACTTCACAGTGTTGCCACTTTGCCTTTGATTGATTGCACCTTCAACAATTCTGTAATAGCTTTTTTATTTCTAAACGTTTTTTGCTCAGGACTACTTTCACTGACCGTTTTCTCTCATTTTTCTGCTTCTATATAATTCTGCTATAATATCAGGGTGGACTGCATTATAGTCTGAGCGGGACACGACTAAAGTCCTGTCTCAAACTGCGACAATTGCACCACATCAATTGCTCCACATCAAGTTCCTACACTAACCAAATGTACCTGTACTACACCACTGTGTATGTTTATGACATTCCTTCAATAACAAGCCTTTCTTTCCATGTGACTACGATATGCACACCCACGTACAATGTATACTACATTCCTCCAAGAATGAATAATAGGCACTTTTGAAAAAATGCTGCAGCAGGTCCCGAATCATTTGTGAGTTGTGCCGTAGGGTATCTGTATGAGTGCTCATTGTACAGTGTACATGTATGTTTTGTTATGCCAGGGTCATGGTTACGTGTATCTTAATAATGATAATACTAATACTCAGTTCTTTTATAGCGCATACACTGTACACAATAAAGGATAGCATGTCCCTATGTGCTTTAAATCGAAAGGAGAGAATTACAAGAAAAAGTCATACAAATTTAAGAAAATCCACTACACTGTAGCAAAAAGTAAATGTAATGTTGGACACTTTCATACTAAACCTACAGTGTGGACTCATGAGTATCATTCATACTTGTGCATACATGTATGTAGGTTCATGTACAGAACATACAATGTACATGTACTATATGTATCTTTCAAACTAGGCCTGAACACCGTCACTAGGCCTACAGTGTACATGCATGTACATGTACATGTATACTTGTACATGAACCTTGTAGGCCGAAGTATACATGTACATGTATTTTTCATACTAATGCACGACATTACTTATTATAGGCTCTGTATAAGCTTGGCTTGTTAGAACTCTTGTGAGTAATGTGCCGCGGGATTCCATATCCTTAAACTGCTGGCGAACAGAGCAACAAGACCAAGCTCTGTAATTATTAGGATCTCTGTCCAGTAGTGCCGTGTTTGTGTCATCGAACTGGATCGACCAAATCAATTGATTCATAATATATGCATATGCAATATTTTTTCCCGTAATATGAGAGTAATTTTAATAGTTTCATACTATTAATTAAATGTATTGTTAACTGTATAATTGTTTTAAATGGGGGCACGCTACAAGAGTCCTATCTCGCACCCCGGGGCAAGGTGTCTGACACGGCCAGTTGTAGCAACTACTCCGAAGATCAAGATTACAGTAATCTTGATCTAAGGAGACACGAACGAACGAACTAATAAAGCTAAATTGTACATGTAATATGTACAAGTAGTACATAGTGTATAATTGAACACCTGTAGGTCCATGTGTATACATGTATGTCACACAAGAAGCCCCCATACATGTAGAGACCAACCCTGACCAAGCAGTCACCTCACTGTAACTGACCCATATCTTTCAATGGAGGTCAACACATAATACTGGACGAAGACCCATATTACATCAATGCACAGCCTAGAATGAGGACAATGTGGCCCTTCATAGATGGCACTGACCCATAAAGACACCTGTTGTACAAGAACAACAATAGCAGACAGGTAGCCTCATTAGGCCCGTCTTCACCATCTCGAGATTGCCAAATGTCCAGCTATTTGAACTATCCCGATCGCAAACTATCCAGCCAATTTGCGTCTTCATTAGAACGAAGTAGCAAATTAGCTGGATAGTTGATATCTCGGTCTAGTTTGCAAAATATCCCACTATTTCCGAACTAGCGGGATAGTTTGCGACCGTCTTCTTTAGACCGAAGTACGGAGTCAAATATCCCGATCCCATCATGCACAACGATTTCCAGTTCGCACATGCGATCTATACCGCTCAGCGCGCTAGTACAACCACTGACCTCGAGTAAACACAGAAAACCGGAAATCGTTGTGCATGATGGGATCGGGATATTATCCCGACCAACTATCCAGCTAATTTGCTACTTCGGTCTAATGAAGACGCAAATAGCTGGATAGTTTGCGATCGGGATAGTTCAAATAGCTGGATATTTGGCAATCTCGAGATAGTGCAGACACGCCTATAGATCAGTGAGCAAAACAGTAGGGCCGAATGGGAGAGAGATCGACAGTTCAGAGTATACTGTACAGTACTACAGTGTACATGGAATTTGTTTCTACTGTACATGTGCATGTACAATGTACATGTAGGTCTATGCATTAGTCCAACATGTTTACATGCACCTGACTGGATTTTGTTTTTATTTCTTCACAAGAGTCACCATTTCTTTTCCCAGTGTATGTGTTAGTTTTTCTCTGCTCTACATTTAGATCTACATTTTTAGTCTTCCTTTCTCTTCTTGCTATTCTTGGTTTCCTTCTCACAGTCATTAAATTTTATTCTTTTTTCATTTTATATTTACCGGTAGTTTTGTTCTCCTCATTGTTTCCTAGTAAATGTGATTGTGTCTTCTTTCTATTCTTGCTTTGCAAAACATGTAGGACTATATTAACATGTATCAAGGAAGTGAGAAAGCGATTTACTAGCCGTATAATGCTTTCATGCTAGACCAAATAAATAGCAACAAATTAATAGCGTCCTGCCTCTTTGAAAAATAGGAAGGAGTTCCCTTTTCTTTTCTTTTTTTCTTTTTTATGGCTGCTCTGCAAATGTTCCAAGCACCATCCTATCATACGTGTACAGTACAGTATGGTCCAAAGACAGACTTACGAACATACTTTGTATGCATGTCTCAATATATTCACAAAAATAGGCAGTATAGTTTCTCAATAAGGAGTGTAAACAATTGGAATGCCCTGCCTACAATGCTGCCACCATTCACCAATTCAAGTCATCCCTACCAAGGTATTGGAGAAACAATCCAATTAAGTTTATATCATACTTAAGACAGGATGCAACAGTAAAGAGGGACAAATAAGCTAAGCTTCCAGTCTCTACACCCAAATATACCCAAGTATTTCAAGTAAGTTTGTGATCAGTGGAGTCTGAATGCTGTAGCCTATAAACAGCACCCTAACCCAGAGAGGCCAAAGACAGACATGTTAATGTGACCTTGACCTCACACACCCCTGGAATGCTGTGACCTGATTTCCCCTAGCCAGGCCAGCCAGCCAGACACACAGCCATGATCAGGCAAGGATTTGTTTACATTCTTAGCATGCCACAGTGTAGCATCCCTAAACCCCTGTCTGTGTGTCTTTCTTTTGTGTGTATTTCTTGGGTGTTTATTTCTTGCTTGTGTATTTCTTGTGTGTGTATTTCTTGTGTGTGAATATTATTTGTGTATTTCTTGTTTGTGTTTATTTCTTGTGTGTTTATTTCTTGTGTGTGTATTTCTTGTGTGTGTCTTTAATACACATAAATACAATGCAAGTTTGGAGACACTATTGAAAAAACAAAGAGCAGGTCACAAGATTGATATCTGATATTTTGGAGTGTACTGCCAGCTGAGGATGTCTTGTATGCACGTAGAAGTTTCAAGAAAGTCACTTTCTAATTCTGCACATAAAACATTTCTACATGTACATGTACATGTAGGCCCTGTACTGCTGCACACACAGAAGAGTATGGGTGGGACTACACCCCTGAAAATGTTGTACTTGAAGTATAAAGTTGAACATGGTGTCCATGTATATAAAAGGGCATGTATCTGTATGTACATGTGCAGTATATTACCGATTGTAAACACCATTTGATGTGTATTTTGCATATCACACAGGAAGGCACAAAAAAGTTTTGTTCTGCATCCAGTACACCAACAAATATCATTCAATAATTGGTTGATTGTCTACGAAGGGCTAATTAATCAAGCCCCTAGTTGTATTGTAGAACATTTAAAACTCAAGTTTAAAAAAAAACATACTCACAACCTTCACAGCTCCCAAGACACTATCCCATCACAAACCCCATCCCATAAAACAAACATATTGGGAAAGAGAGCAGTTGCATGCCCAGGTCTTTGTCAAAGTCTCACTGACCAATTTGTCTATAAATTTTGTTGCTTCTATCCTATCCAAACTAACTTGATATCAAGGCGTATTTCCCTTATAAATAAATAAAATAAAATAAAATAAACAATACACATTTAATACTTGAACCATGCAAGGCCTACATTTTCATCAACCTGCAAAAATAGCCACACAGTGGCACATGGTACTCATTTTGGGCAATAACGTACATGTAATATTGCACATGTTTATTTTCACTTCCGATGCACTACGTGTACTTGAATAGAGTGTTTTTTACCCGCTGGAAATTGGTGAGGGGCAATTTACAAGCACAAGCACAGACATCGGGTCATTTGCTCAAGGGGCAAAAACCAATATCGCATCCAATACTAGCATGCATCAAACTTGTAGAGGACATGCCTTTCACCGAAGGCTACAAGTTCATTGAAATGGGGCGCATGTCATGAGTAATAGAGGTCCAATTTATACTCTGTATCAATCCATGTATGACATGCAATGTAAATGTACATGTACATACATGTATAACACAAATTATTTTAAAAACATCACTATGGACTTCCATTACTGAGAATGTAACACAAGTAATAAAAGGGTTATGCAATACGTTTATCTAATAGTCTTTTCTTTAAAAAGATGAAGATGAAAAGAGATCTCTATCAGAACACAAACATTTATTTTTGGTTTGAACCTTTTGTTTCATTTCTTTGTTTGTTTTGCCATTTCCACTGTTTTGCTTTATTGTCTGTTATTTTCATAATTTTTGACATTTTCAAATGCTCAATTCAACATCTTTTTTGTTTATAATTTGAAACTATTCAACAATAGTTTTAACCAATTTGAGAAAAACAGTGTACTGTACAAAAATATGGGTACCGGTATATGAGACTACAAACACATAGGGTATCAACATTTTGGTATAACGGTAAACATTTTACATTCACATTTGGAATACAAGGGCATTACAGATATTCTTCTGACATTCACACTGCAATAATCTTCCACGTACAGTAGTTATAAAATAAGGAATGTGAATGCTCCAACATGTGTATTTTCACTACTACCAGAACTCAGCATTCTCTTTAAGAACAACATCAAGTATGCACAAGTACACAAGTGAGAATGAGCTGTTAGGGGGCCCCTGCACAACTTGCGTTGGCATTCATTAGCATCGCAGGAAGGCAAGAAAATTACTCAAATATTACTTGCATGGCAGGCATACCCAGGCAACAAATTATTGAAATGTCAAAGGCAGTGCTGACATGTGTTAGGCATTCATTTAAAACGTTTTTTCACCACTGTCTTTTCTTCGTGTCTCCAGCTCCCTTCCCAGCGGCGTTCATCGCTCCTACTGCGTCAGCGATGGAATACATGAATTACAGCATTAATCTAATTCTCAATCCATTCCATTCTCTTGTTGTTCTTTCACTCAGAAGACCAAGTCTATCTCCCTACGCACGGTACTCCCATGACTATACAACTACCTCCCTTTACATTCACATTATTTCTCTACTTCTCTACTCTCTGATACCCTTTTCTAACTGCACTCTATCGGAGTCACACCGATGAAAATACCGATTGAATTTTCCTTATGTAAACAAAGGTGAAACCGCATTTTTCCCCCTGTTGCTTTCTAACTGCCGGTGAAATTCACTCGCTGTGGCGAGCCCTTGCCGGAAGCGAAGAATTATTGCGTAATGATTAAGCCCGCGCTCCATCTAGCTAGCATGCAGCAGGTTCAACCATAAGTCAACAAACACAGCTGGTTACGATAAAGCGCGCGTATACTGCGACCTTTGACCATTTTAATCGCTGTTTTAATCGCCTTTTTCTCCCGAAGATTTTCTAACTGGCTATTTCATCGGTGTCACACCGATAGAATGAGAATTTCTCCTGCTCTTGAGCAGGAGAATTTAATCGCCTATTTCTCTTCTTTTCATCGGCTATTTAATCGCCTTCTTCTCCTCTGTTGCTTTCTAACTGGCACTTTGATCGGATGCGTCCGGATGCATCCGATGAAAATCAGTGCAGTTAGAAAAGGGTATTATTAAAGATAAACTTGAGTTCTGGTAAAAAAAGAAAATTAATTCTCACAGAATCTAACGAAACTTACAATGAATGTTCAAGATTACAAATAAATGTCATGTGCCAAACAATTTTGGAAGAAAATGTATACTGGCTGAGTAATGAGCATAGAAAGATAAGGAAATCAGGGTAGTACTGGCCCCGACACCATGTGTGTTGTCCCATATACATCTTTCTGTGTAAGTGATTGTTACTTTACCAAGACTCTGCCAAATTTATGATGATTTTGATGACTCCAAAACCTTGCATTACACACCATTACTTGCATGCTATATGGTCAATTTTTCTGATCCATTCCACACCTTTTCTTTCACAATGCAATCGCATTACCAGAACTCAAGTTTATCTTTACACATTTTCTCTCACTCCCTTCTACATGTACCTACAGTATTAATAAATGAAAAGTACATCATCATCCCTCCCGCTTACACCCCCCACCACCCCCCCCCCCCCCCCTTATCTGACACTCCCTCTCTACTTCCCTATAATACGGTACAGTACATGGAACTCCTCTCTTTCTCTGTTTATCTCCGATTTACTCTGTCTTTCATATTTCGAAATTCTCTTCATTTCTCCTGTCTTTATCCCTCTATATTCTATTCCTCTCATCAGAAGAATATGGGCAAAGAGGAATCCTACATCACCATTTTTTAAATTATAATTTCAATGTGTATTTCTTTCTTCCCTACCTCTCCTCCCCTTTCTATCAATAATCATTCTAACCTGTTGGGGGGGGGGGGGGGGGTTGCCAGTGATTTTATTAAACTTTTGACTAGAAAATTCATTTTCCAAAGGGGAATTTAGGGAACTATAAATGTATTCACATAGCAACCCCCTCCCCTCCCCCCCCCCCCCAACCAAATAAAAGTACTTTTATCATTAATAACCAATGTAGAAATAGAGGGTTAAGCTTGGGGGGGGGGCAGGGGATGCCCTAAACCCTGGAATTCTGCTCATCGACCACCCCCGCCCATTCTAGTAAATCTGGGGCAGTCCAACCGCGTGGTATATCCCCTTGTACAGTGTACAACAAAAATGAGTATTAGATGTGTCCGGATGAACAATGAGTAATAGATGTGTTCGGATGAACTCATTGATAACTTAATCAGTGCATTACGAGAAGAGGATCAACCCCCTTGCCGAGTATGTGTCAGCATTATCTCATTACCAAACAATTACCCCTTAATCACTGGCCATGTGTAGACCAATTCACACTCCAGTATACACCATGTGCACTGGCCATGTGTAGACCAATTCACACTCCAGTTTGCACCATGTGCACTGGTCATGTGGAGACCAATTCACACTCCAGTAACACCATGTGCACTGGCCATGTGGAGACCAATTCACACTCCAGTATACACCATGTGCACTGGCCATGTGTAGACCAATTCACACTCCAGTATACACCATTTGCACTGGCCATGTGTAGACCAATTCACACTCCATTATACATGTACATCATGTGCACTGGCCATGTGGAGACCAATTCACACTCCAGTATACACCATTTGCACTGGCCATGTGTAGACCAATTCACACTCCATTATACATGTACATCATGTGCACTGGCCATGTGTAGACCAATTCACACTCCAGTTTGCACCATGTGCACTGGCTATGTGTAGACCAATTCACACTCCAGTATATATGTACACCATGTGCACCAGTCATGTATAGACCGATTCACACTCCAGGTTTACCATGTGCACTGGCCATGTGTAGACCAATTCACACTGAAGTTTACACAATGTGCATGTACAGTTTAATATTCATAGTTTCATACCCCTTGTAAATTTGATGTTTTTTGTGTTTTTCATAACTCAAGAATGAAAGGTGGACTGGTGGAATTTAGGGCCTTTGCTCCAATACTTTAAGATGTATCATAAAAAAATTATTGTTCACATACTTCAAAAATTAGACAAATTTGGTAAGGGTATGAATATGTAGGTTGAAGATGTTTATTTAGGTCCATGTTGTTTTTAAAAGCAACGAATCAACCTTCTATAGCATGCAAAAAAATTAAGCTAACTTCTGTCCTGATTTTCACAAAACTTTCATACCAGAAAAAGAATTATTACTAATAAACACTTGTCATTCACAAATGTTTGTTCCTCGACAAATTCTGGTTTACAAATAAATCAGCACAAATGTGGAAGTCAGATAATCGCATAATGTGAACACGGTCCCTGTGTGTGATGCAACACGGCTTGCTTTCAGATATAGAATAATGTGAACATAGCCCCTGTGTGTGATGCAACACGGCTTGCTTTCGGATATAAAATAATGTGAACAGAGCCCCTGTGTGTGATGCAACACGGCTTGCTTTCAGATATAGAATAATGTGAACATAGCCCCTGTGTGTGATGCAACAAGGCTTGCTTGCAGATATAGAATAATGTGAACAGAGCCCCTGTGTGTGATGCAACACGGCTTGCTTTCAGATATAGAACAATGTGAACATAGCCCCTGTGTGTGATGCAACATGGCTTGCTTTCAGATATAGAACAATGTGAACAGAGCTCCTGAGTGTGATGCAACACGGCTTGCTTTCAGATATAGAATAATGTGAACATAGCCCCTGTGTGTGATGCAACACGGCTTGCTTTCAGATATAGAATAATGTGAACAGAGCTCCTGAGTGTGATGCAACACGGCTTGCTTTCTAGGGTACCCTCGCTCGCTCTCTCCGTCTCTGACTCAACAATAGCTCCTTTCCGGAGATCGTTTCCTCGGCGAGATCGCTCGTGGCGACACCTGCCCACAAAGGTCAAAACCCGACAAGACGCAATAGCGAGCGAGTGTACCCAGCATGCACTGCTGCATTATAAACACAGCTCAAAGGTTCTCTCATTGATTTTGGACAGGTTTTTTTTCAATTGCTTGGTGAACATGTATATGAAAATGACAACAGATGTCAAGAACATGTACATTGTATGCATTGAATGTACAGTACATGCATGTGAGCCTACTAAATTCTGAATGCTCGCTTTGTACATCAAAATGTAAACAAACAATAGAGGCCTTCAAACAAATTTGAATGCTGCACTGAATTTAATTCATCAAGTGGATATGGGCAGAAACTTGCTTTAACCAACTAAAAAACTATTGTAATCAACTCACACGAAATAAGAAAAGAATCTCTGAAAAAAAAATTATCATGAAATACAGTATTAGGATGTTTCAAGCTTGTACAAGTACATTTACGTGTACAGTGTACATTATGCTTGCATTCTTTACATATTTCCTCTTTCTCGTACAGTACATGTGGGCATTTCCACGGTAATAGGGTACTTCTGTGTGTGAAAGAATAAAGCGCTTACAGAAAAATTAAATAAATATCCTGTGGCTTTCTGTGTTTTTATTTTCATTGTTGATGGTATAAAGAAATAAAAAGACAATTCCATGCACTAATAATGTCATTTGGTTGTGTTGTCCTCTTTTCTTTAATGATTATTATTAAAAATTCCAAAGTACAATCAGTAATTGTTGAGTGGTGTGATTTTGAGGGTGATGCAAATAAAAATTCTAAAAAGAAATTGATGTTTCATGTTTTGAAAAGAGATTTTGATGCGGGTGGATTACGGCATTGATCATAGTTACGGCGATTGAGCTTTAAAGAGAGAGAGTGAGAGAGTTGAAAATTACATTGGCTGAATGAGAGATTCTGTCCACCTGTGTTACGTACGTTCAGAGTGAATTTTCCCACAATTATTAGTTGTGTCACCCAACAGTTTTATGTGCTTTGCAACTCTTTTGATGAAGGTTGAAATGTAGACCAAGAAAAAAATCGTCAAAATAAACGCAAATAGAGATAAAATCTATTCAAAATTTGGAGTGCAATATTCGGTCCAACTCACGAACGTACGTAACAACTAAAAAAACGGACCGTGGCGTCCGCGAATATGACGCATGGATAATCCACGTATCAGTCAAGTGAACCAAGGCACTGCAACGTTTGATTGTACTTGCAATCCATGCGCTGACTTCTACAATCGCGGGGCCGTGTAGCTCTATATAACTTCTGTCCAGTTTGTGCGTACGTTCACGGTTGCTGGTAGTTAGAACGACACGTACGCACGATGGACAGAAATGCTATTCGGTCTTATTTACGTACGTTTTTCCGCGGGGTTTCGTGAGCAGCAGACGACATCCGATCGTAATCATTGGAGTATCAACTCAACATTAGATTAGATCTAGGCTTTGAAAATCGTGGAATGGTACGTATTTGTTATTCAAAATCTTTTTGAAATACAGTAAAAGATCATGTTTCCGAAAATGAGTCATGTGTAACTTTAGTGGTGTACGATTATATTTTCCTCTTCTTGTCTAGCTAGTGGTCTGCTAGTGCTAAATTTTAACATGTAGTGATATTATTACATTACAGTCCCATATGTAGCTTTTCATGTATGCAACACTGGTAACTCTCGCCGATCTCGCATTTTCAATAGGTGCAACCGCAACCCAATTTAGCTGCAGATGATACCCAGAATGATGTGATGACCACCAGACCAACTGGAGATGATACCCAGAATGATGTGGAGATCACCGCCGACAGACCAGTGGCAGATGTTCACCAAGCAGCCGATGAGTACCAATGTGGAGACTTTGTATTGATCAATATATCAGTCGGCAAACGTGGAAAAATTCTGGAATACGTTGGAGAAGTAAGTTTGTATGGTTTCATTTACTTGCAAATTATTTTTATGCTTAGCTGTGAAATAAATGTAATACGAAAATCATTACAAATTTCTTGTTAAGAGGATTGTTGAGGAATTTATTTAACATTGGAATAACCTGCACAATAAATTATTTTACTTTTCAATGGATGACATTTTATACACAAGAATTATTTCATTATTGAGCCTACACTAAATTATACAAAATATTGCATCTACATTACCTGAGTCATATCATTGCATTGATACTTTACAATCCTTCTGTTAATCATTTAATGCCTTCATGTTTCAAAACCAGGAAATATCTATCTGTTTGGAGTGAAAATGTGCATGATTACTATTAACGTGAGAAAATCTGAACAAGTCAAAAAAGAAAAAAAATACAAATACATTTAAATTTGAATTAGCACAATGGATTTTAAACTCACGATTTTTTTCATCTTTAATTCTTTTGATTTCAGGTGAAAGATGTTGTGGGAGAAGATCTTGTCATCAAGTACATGGCCAAGTCGGAGTCTCATCCGGGGCTATTTATATGGCCAGCACGTGAGGATGTGTCTCAGGAATGTAGAAAACAGATAGTGAAGAAAATGCCTAACCCTGTCCTTCGGGAAGACATCAGCAGCACTAGATTACAATTTTTCACCTTTGCAGAACTCTCCCCAGAATCATGACTTGCTCCATACAATTTATGAATGTCTTATTACTCATAGATTGGTTAATAATGAATCGAGTCATTCCAACTTCTTCAGAGAACTTGTGTAAAGTCCAGCAAACCCGATATCGTCCCAAACCATCGGTTTTAAAATCCTTACAATATTCTCTGACTCTCGTGTAAGAGGAAAACCTAGAACTGCGTGTATTGATGTTAAAAAGGAGACATGATTAAATGGCTGGATCGTGCTAATTTATTGTTCTCACGTTGTACTTCAGTAAGGTTTTAATCACCTCAATAGACTTGTGTGTTATGAAAACAAATAAAATTCATGGAAAATTGGCACAAAGACACAATTATTTACTGAAAATATTTAATGAATGCTCAATTGAATTGATGCATTATAATATGCAAAATAACCCATTGAGTATGCAGTGTCAAATCTTTTTTGAATTTCAGATCTGAATTACATCAAAATGATTGTTATAAATACATGTATTTGATTTGAACTTACTTGAAATGAATGATCATAATTTTGAGCAAAAATAGAATTAAATAGAGCATTTATGAAAAATGAAGAAATATAAAAGGTAAATATCATACACATTGTAGTTAGCAGATAAAAGAACTCTAGAATAAAAGCATACAAATCCTGTATAGACAATTTGTAATTAACGACATGATGTTTGTGAAATATCAATGAATAGTGTTTGCCTTTTATTCTATATTGTGTCAACTACTTTCCCAGTCTTGATGGGAATTGATTACAAGCTAATGCTTACATGTAGTGAAATGCATGCTCAATTGTTTAACAGTCTGTTATTATTGGGCTCTGTGTCCGAGACACATTTTGGCTACTGACTATTAAAGACCTAGACTACTTTTAAATTTGTATATAAGGTTTTGTGAAATTTCAATTTCAATGAAATGATTAGTGTTTGCCTTTTATTCTATATTGTGCCAACTTCTTTCCATGTGACTATAGTTACTATCTTATCATTTTTTAAATTTGAATTTGCAATTCAGGTGTTCATAATTGTATAAATTTATATAAATGGTTCATCCATGGACAATTTAAGTTGTACACTGAAGTTTGTTGCTTGCTTTTGCAGTTGGTCAAAAGATTAATGAGAGGTGAGATAAGATTTCAAAACTATCAATTAATCTATTTTACAGATTTACAAACCGTATATCAGTTGGCAAATTCATTGATTTCATTATACTTAATAATTAAAGACCATTCACATTTCACTTATTCTCCACAATTTAAAATGATCAATACAATGAAACATTTTAACCTATGCAACGCTTATGAATATATTGATTATGAAATATGTGTCCCAAAACAGAATTCAAACAAACGTTTAGATGCCTGTTCTGTCCAACCGTTACATACGTTCCCTATTCTTATTAATTGGTTCCAACATGCATCAACAATTATAACTTCTAGATTTTATTTTATCCTGGAATATATGAACATAGCATCAACATCCAGTACACAGTGACACCAAATTAATAGAGTACGCACCATTAAAACATGTGTGAAAGATTTATTCATTCAATAATACATGATACATTGCAAACATTCCTTAAATATTTGTTTTTCTGATTCACAAAAAAAGCTATAAAATTTTTTTTAAAAAGAAGCAAATTCTGAGATGATTGTTAAATTGATGTTTTATTGATACTTAACTCACATGAATGAACATTGCATTTATATATTGAGCAAATAATAAATCAGAGGTAATTTAAGTTACAAATTTCTGTCCAATGTTACATACGTTCCCCCCAATACATGTCCTACTTTACGACCTCTGCAAAGTTAACATGAAATCACACTTATCTTTTCCCTCATAAATATATAGAATATAGATATTGGACAAGCAAAGGGAGAAATTTGATTGCTCTAGGGGTGAAAACAATTTTGACCATATTTACATCACAGAAGTACCCACTTAACATGGAAATGCCCACGTACATTACGTACAATGTACATGTATGTGCAATGTGCAACGTGCATGTGTAGGCCCAGCTGTAGGCATACAGTAGCATGCTGGAATTTGAAACTGTAAAATATGCCGTACCTGTACAACTGTACCCCAAAAAAATGTACATTGCCTTTATTGAATGAAACAGAATTTTGTTCAAATTGTACTAAAGGCTAATTTATGTGCACTTGGCAAGTTAAACTTTCAGATAGAGAGGGAGGAGAGGAGAGAGGGGAGGGGGAGGGGAGGGGAGAGAGGGAGGGGGAGGGGAGGGGAGAGAGAGGGGGAGGGGGGAGAGAGAGGGGGAGGGGAGAGAGAGGGGGAGGGGAGAGAGAGAGGGAGGAGAGAGGGGAGGGGAGAGAGAGGGGAGAGGAGAGAGGGGAGGGGGGAGAGAGGGAGATAGAGAGGGAGATAGAGAGGAGAGAGAGAGGGGGGATACTGTATAACAAATTCAGGAGTGGGCAGAGGTAGATAGAGAGAATACCGTAGGTGCATGACGCTGTTCAACTTGAAGGTGCCTTGGTTTTCTCAGAATCCATGGCTACACCATTACACAGTCTGGAGCAAATTCCAGCTTGTTATTGTACAACCACGGAGTTGGTGCAACATACATGTACATGTAGCCAGGTGTATGAAACTGACAAAAATGTATGTATTGAATAGTATTCATATTTCATGCATGGTTTGACATCAATACTCCCTGTAGTGTGTACTTGTAGGTCCATTGTATCGTGGACCATAAGTTGTGGTTGTACATAATGTAAGGGTAAGAGCTGAACAGATAAAGCAACATTCAATGCATAATGTGTATTGCGTTTTCCTCCACACATGAATATACTAAAGAAGAACACATGTACCTGTAGACTGATGTACAATGTACATGAACATATACTGTACATGTTGGACTACACGTAGAACATGTACAGTACGTGTAGGACTTTGTTACAAATCTTAAAAATGTTCATTCTGTTGACGCACAGAGGGTGGTCTGATCTGGTAATACAGTGTACATGTAGTCAGCAAAATAAAAGATTTGGGACTCATGGTAAACATTAGTTCATGTAGCCCCATACACTTTTTGTAAATGTCCATCATTTTTGCAATAAATGTGACCCCAACCATGAGCAGTGCAGAAAGACTTTACTTTGCATTTAGGACTACACTGTACATGTGCTGTACAGTGTACATACGCGTACAAACATATACCATACATGTACATGCAGTTAAAGCACATAAAAGAACCATCATACATGTAACTATTCTCTGGTAAACACACTGAACATGTACAGTATAAACCTACAAAAATGGGAGGAAAAATTATTTAAAAAAAAAAAAAAGCAAGCGGCCTCAAAAAAAGGAAGCGGGTGGGGACGCTAAACATGAAGAAAAAAAATGTAATGGCCTTCTGTACAGGTACATTGGACTGTACAGGTACATGTAAATAAAGATACAGTCAAACCTGCTTTAGTGACCACCTGTCTACAAAGACCACCTGTCTACAAAGGCCACATTTGTTGTTTCCCTTGAAAATGGTTTCTCATTGAATCATGTACTAAAGGAACCTGTCTACAAAGCCCACCTGTCTACAAAGCCCACCTGTCTACAAAGGCCACTTTTTGTGTTTCCCTTGGGTGGTCGCTATAGACAGGTTTCACTGTACAAAAATGTACATGTACATGTAGGCTTTGGCCTGTGTCTGGCTAGACTTGTTTACAAACATGTCTGTGTGGCGGACAGGAACATGTGTGTTGGTGCATGATGTAAAGTGAAAGTGATCATTCTAGTGTGACTTTGAAAGCCTGAGCCCTTGTTGAATGTCATTGTATCAGGTCAATGACATGCACATGTTCAGGGACTCTACATTCAAGTGTATGTGTACAGTATGTGTCATGTGCTGCAACATGGAAGAAAGGATGAGTCAGGGTGACAGTAGTCTACATCATAGACCACAATATCAAACATGTGTAGTCCGTCTCAAAGAAGTCTACTTCAAAGACCCTATTCCATGTACGGTACTGTAAAGAGTCAGCAAAACAAAAGTGGTCTTTATAGACAGGTGGTCTTTGTAGACAGGTTCCTATAGTACGTGTTTCAATGAGAAACCATTTTCAAGGGAAACCAAATATGTAGTCTTTGTAGACAGGTGGTCACTATTAAAAGCAGGTTTGACTGTACCAAGGATCTGTGCACAGAGAAAACGTCAGCCAATCTCCAGGAGTCTGGAGACAGAGACTACTCCTTCCAAGATTGGGATCACCACCAAACAGGGCAGCCAAGAATTGCACACAAATGTCATTAGAGTAACAAACACCATACAGTAGCCTGCTGCTGAAATCGATGCCTGGCTTCAGATGATAGAAGGGTGTCTTAAAGCCCCACTGCACTACTTATAGCTACTTGCGCCCTCTATATAACAAACAATGCATAATCGGTGACCATTAGTCCCCCATGATCCTCTTTTTCTATGTTAATTGAGAGCTGATTTGATGAGACAACCACCTGTCAAGTGACTTTGCAGGGTGGTCTAATCGCTCCTGTAAACTAGTACAGATAAGCTTTAAAGGGCACGGTCTTGGCACTGAGGCATGTCATCTCTGCAGCAACGCTGTCCCATCGGCCGCCCATCTCAGGATGTACAGTTCGGCCAAAAGGTTTTGGCACTTTGGTTCGGGGAAAGGGATGGTGTTCATTGGCGTTCGGGAGCTTCCCGTTGTTATTTGTTCGGTTTCGTACTCATTGGATCGTATCAGGAAGCCATCAAAATGCTTTAACGAGTGACCCGAACAACGGTTCTAGGGAAGCGGGAGCGTCACAAAACGCTTCAGTGTTAAGGTTAGGGAAATATTCAAATGCCAAAATATTTTTTACTCATAGTATTTAAAAGCGAAGCCTTCAAACCATACATTATAATTATTACATGGTATGGTTCATAATATATTATTGATTTAAATATCAAGAAGTGGAAGGGAGTGATCATGGCACAAAAGTCAGTAATCCTTTGTAAATGTTATCGGGAGAATGCCAACTTCAATAAATGATCATCTACACTCGTACAAACAGATTAACAGAACATTAAAGATGTTTAGGATAATGAACTGTTTAAAATGATAGTAAAAATGAAATATGAACGTTTGTTCACATTTTTGCATTTGAGCGACTTGTGCTCAATCAACATTGCTCTGGACAATTTATCCTTCCGTAATTTAATCGAGATACACAGTGACAGTCATCTTCCGCAAATATTTAGAACTGCATTATCAAATTGGCAATACTATTTTGCACATTTGTTTTTGTTTCGTCTACTGTCAACTCTCACAGATTTCTATAAAATTCCTTTCAAGACTAAAATCCAGAGCAAATCTTTATAATGATTTGTAGCATTGTATGGGTCTCAAAGCTGACTCAATCCCACCTGTGGAAAGTGCTGTTCCTCTAGCCTGGGCTAGGGGTGCAATACTGTGTACAGTAAAGTGCACAATTGTAGGTTATTGACTGTTTCCTATAGATTCAGACAGCATTCATTCAAAGAAGGGGCTCTATTGTTCATATCATGCTCTCCTATAAATCAATGTGCATTGTGCGTACTCAGAGGTACCCTCTGATGTACACTAGTACTGTACAACGTGTTCATCTAGAGTACTTGGTAAACAATTCTACAATGTTTTCCCTGTTGTATAGCATGAGGTGTCATTCAATACACCTGGCACCCCTTTACAATGTATGTACAGTACATGTACAATGTACTGTTTCACTAAAGTTTGCAAAGTCATGAGATAATGACATTTGACACAAAGCTGCATTATTGATTCCATACTAAACAAGAACGAGTATAGGACAGACACGGTGCCGTAGTATTTGTAAGAAAAAAGTTAGTCTGTAGTATGTTGTACATGTACTGTACATGTATGATTCTATTTTGAAGTTAATATTTCAGTAACAAAATCAATTTGACCAATTGCTCTCTTGACAACTTCAAAATTCCTAACTCTCTTTAATACTATTAATTGGAATTTTGGTCAAACTTTCACTGACCTGTTCCTCTCATTTTTCTGCTTCTATAATACAGGCAACTACTATCAGGATGGACTTCCCCTTTAAATCTAAATGAATCTAAACCTAACCTTAAAAAATCAGCCTTAATCGTAAACTCCATATATTTGATAAATTGTCATCAGGAGGGGCATTTAAACTGCAAGCAAGCAACAAAATATTCAAGCAAACACAGATGATTCATAACAGGATCTTCAAATGTTGAAAATGATTTTGTTTTAAAAACAACACAAATATTTGCAATCAATTGCAAATTTAAAATGACAAATCTGATTGGTTAATGGTCAGTCATTTGAACAACATGAGCATGCATTGATGATCTGGATTGGCCATTGTCCTTTTTGCGATTGATTGCAAACCTTTGTGTAGAGGGGCCTTTAATATGAGTGCCTGCCTCTTTAATTGCATGGAGGTGGATAGCCAACAAGTTTTTCTTTTGAGGACATGTGCGTTTCGAGAATAAGTATGTAACAATTAATAGTGCCCTGTACATTGAGAGAAACCATACAAGATAGTACAGTACAATCCGTCAAGGTTTTTTTTTTGTAAGAACTCAGGGCGTACAGCACGCAGTGTACCAATGTTCTATTACTGTAGGTAGATCTATTAAACTATTATTACATGCACATACAGTAGTTTAATACAATAGACCCTTTGAACAAATGTTACACTAGATACAATGTATTCAAGACAGGAATAAAGACAGACCCCAGGCCTTAAATTTCAACATTTTTAGGGCAAGGCCACTTTTCTGTAGGGCACATTCCTATATTACAGCACCAATGGGAAGAATTGGAAAGGGCACAAAAAATCTCCAAGGCCAATGAGAGGGGCATTGAGGCCAATCAAAGGGGCATCCAAGGCCTGGCCTTGGATGGCCTTGGATTAATTTAAGCCCTGAGACCCATAGAACTATAGGCCAATACTACAAACAATTATGCTCCAAAGTAATTGAACACATATTGCTGAGTCATAAATGTGTATACATGTATGTGTACTTCCTAAAATGTTGCTACTAATTCTAACAACATATTTATTGACGAAATGACAATCTACATGGTTTCCATCAAATGTACTCATAATGTACATGTATTGTAGGCCCACATGTTTTTAACTTGTGCATTTTAATAGTAATATGTACTGCATTTTGTAACATGTGTACATGTTGTATTATAAAGTCACAGTGAGATGGACATTGAACTCAACAAGTCTCATCATTACCCTATTGTGTACAAAACTGTAGGCTACCTGCAGTTTTGGCAGTAGGGGCGCTGGTCCGAGAACGAGGATCGTCCGCATAAACAAGCATATCCGCGTACACGCTGACAAAATGCATTTTTCGCAGACGTCTTTTTCTTCGACAGTCTGCGGGTTTCGGTTCCCGATCCGTGCGCTGGCGATGCCAAAAATGGATTCCGCATAATAAAATACCCCCGGTTCACTGTCTACTTTTATGAGTTGTCCGTCTTCCCGAGGATTTATCGCTCATAAGGTGAAAGTCTCTCTGCCAAGTCAAAGTAAAATGCATCAAGAATATCATTGCGGAACCCGTTTGTAGCATCGTCAACACCCTGATCGGAAATCAAAATCTTCAGGTAAAATGCGGACGATCCTTATTTTTGCGGACACATCTGTCCGCGTTTACGAAGACAATCCTTGTTTTGGCGACGATCTTTATTCTCGAACCAGCGCCCCTACTGCTAATGCCTTTTAATGGTGAAATACACTCACAAACATGAATTATTTGTATACCAACACACACCTGCACCTTCACTCACCACAAACGCACTGCCTCTCGATTAATGACATTGACAGCACCGAACAGAGTTTTGATTTTTTAAACTAATTTAGGCCTAAAGGAGATAACCATATTTAGAATCAATGAGTATGATGACTTGAAATTTAAATGTACATTCCTCGCTCGTAATTATGCATGTTAGTTACCAAGTACCAGTCAACTCCAAAACAGATGTGCAACCAAGATATTGTGATTAACACTGAATAAAAACTACACTTATTATAATTATTAGATTGTTTAAGGATTGTGTTGGTTTGTAAACAAATTGTATATAGATCTAGTGAGGTTAAGGTGCCCTACCCCCAACCCCATGCCATGGCCACCTCAACTAGGCCTACAGCAAATAAGTTACAACACAGTCACAACAGAAATGTTCTTTAATTTTTTTTAACATTTTAACAACCCCAAAATCCAGGAGATGCCTGCTTTTTGCTTGACCGAGTCTGAGAATACCACGGCTGCCTGAAATGAAGAATATGTATTTCAAGAGTCAAGACCATCATCAAAAGAAGCATATTTTTCTTAGATATTCATTGCCTTCTTGGATCGGACTTGGTAAATTTACAGCAGTCGGACGTCGACAGCTAGCTACACACGCACATCGCGTGCGATCGCCAACACGACGCCAGCGCATGCCCACTATCCCACAACACAAACCCGTAGTGGAAGCAATAGCCCGTGCTTGCGTGCTATCTACACAGAAACCCTACCGGCATTACACAAACATCTGCATGCCAGCAACAACGAAACGTCCCAACAAAATATAGATTTTACCTTTGTTCTTGTTGGTACATGGGTTGCTAATTTGACCACGGCAAAATTTCCTTTTCCAATTGCTTTCTCAATTTCATATTGTCCAACACGTATTTGTCCTCTTGGTCTAGAAGTATTTGATATTCCATGACCGCCGCTATTCGGCGGCTGACGGCTGGACGCCATTTTCCTCAGTACTGAGATATCGAATGAGATCGAGATCGCAATCGCTAAGCTCGAAAACAAAATGTGTTTTTTTTTCCCAACAAAAAAAAATGTATGGTTTCGTACAGCCCCCCCCCCCCCCCACCCCCTTTTAAAAAAAAACTAATAATATGTTTTCCTCTAAACAGTCTGTGATGTTTTTCTTCAATTTCAAAACTGATTAGTTGATTTGAAACTAACAAACTATATTTTTTTATCTTCTTCCTTCAAAATGTTTTTGCTTGTATTTTACCAGCCGAAATGTGGAAATAACAAACTACTGAATTGACAGACTTTCTTCTGGAAATCACAAAAAGAAAAACAATAACAATACAGATGAATAAACATGCAGATTCCTAATATATCTAAGATGGCATAACAACAACAAAAGGGTGAGAGAGGGAACATGTCGGTCTTCGGTTAAAGCCTGTAAGGCCGTTGACGAAAATTACGATCATTTGTTGTTAAAACATGTTAAAATCATATCAGAATCATATTCAGTGTCATAAAAATGAGGGAGAGGAGGAAAAAATGTGGTCACTGCCTAGTCATATTTCAGCTTGACAGATTTTTTATTTAAAAAAATTCAGTTGGGAATTAAACAGGATGAAGGCATAAACTGATTTTATAGTCAATTTATAGAGAGGGGCTTAAAGTGCCCCCCCCCCCCCTATCGATGCCCCTAGTTATCCAAGCTTCATTTCGATGGCATTAGCCGAGAGTTACAGCATGGACCTACGTCTATACTAGGTCCGTGATTACAGGGTTGGTGCCCGTTATCACAAATCCAATACTAAACCCTAATAATTAGGTCTTTATTGTAAAGTGAAAAACCTGTTGTTAAAGACCGCTCAAGGGAGAAAAGAAATGCCCAAAGCGCTGTTTCATAAGCAAGTTGTCTTTAAAGGTTCCAGTATTACAAAACAACAACAACATTTGAACAATAATTCGAGGAAAAAAAAGGGGGGGGGGGGTCTTTATATACAATTTGTCTTCCTAGAGGTATACAGGTTAAAGCAGTATTCACTCCATCAAGTTCTGGGGTGGAGGTGTTGTTGGTAGTGGTGATGGACGGTGGTGGTGATGGTGGTGGTGGTGGTGGTGGTGGTGGTGGTGGTGGTGGTGGTGGAGGTGGTAATGGTTGTGCTGTAGGTGGTGGTGGTGGTGGTGGTGGTGGAGTTGGTAATGGTTGTGCTGTAGGTGGTGGTGGTGTAGGGGGTGATGGTTGTGGTGGTGGTGGTGGAGGTGGTAATGGTTATTTATTTATTTATTTATGCATGTTCACAATTTCACAATTCATTAAAGTTAACATCACATGAAAATTAATATAAGATGACAAATCATTTTCAATTTTACAATACATTTGAATTAACTTCACGTGAAAAAGAATATAACATTGTTTTATCAAAGACAAGTTGCAACTTATATACAGTTTGAAGAATGAACACACAAAGGTGATGAAACATAAGCAAATAGAGCTTGAATCGTTACAACACCTTTCAAATATATAATATATGACAAATAAAATTCCTAAAGTTTTATAGTGAACTATTTACACTATTTACAAAGTTTTTTTTTTTTTTTGGTTGTGCCGTAGGTGGTAGTGGTGTAGGGGGTAATGGTTGTGGTGGTGGTAGTGGAGTTGGTAATGGTTGTGCTGAAGGTGGTGGTGGTGTAGGGGGTAATGGTTGTGGTGGTGGTGGTGGAGGTGGTAATGGTTGTGCTGTAGGTGGTGGTGGTGGTGTGTAAGTGGTAACAGTTGTGGTGGTGGTGGTGGTGGTGGTAGTGGTGGTGGTGGTGGTGGTGGTGGTGTAGGTGGTAATGGTGGTGGTTGTGGTGGTGGTGATGGTGGTGGCGGTGGTGGTTGGGGTGGTAATGGTTGTGCTGTGGGTGGTTTAGGTGGTAATGGTTGTGGTGGTTGTGCTGATGGTGGTGGAGGAGGTGCTGGTGGTGATGGCGGGGATGTTGTTGGTACTGCTGCTTGTGGTTTTAAATAATAATGGTATCTTCGTCGATGAAAAGGTTGGATTTAAAACAGATTAGGTCGGATATATTATGGGCCAAATATTCACAGACTATTACAAAAAGAGACATAACAATTCCCTATATGATTATTTGATTACAATTAATAGCCTCATTGGTCCTCAAAAGAAAAGAGGATATTTTGGTTCATCTTGCATAGTTTTTTGGTGGTGTTTATTTTTGTGATCGAAATTGAACAATTATGAGTTTATAGCTTTATCGACGAAAACAACTTTTATTAATAATGGGCAAGATATTAATATAAAAGAAAACTTACAAGATAATATTGAAGGATAGGTCTTCGGCTTGGCCTTGTCAATGATAATCTATTTCATGAGCTTTGTCTGGGGCTGTCGTATTATCAAGCAATCTGCTTACAATGACAGTCCATCTTTCACAAATAATTTTATAATGTTTTATTATAATGTTGGAGGAAATTTAGTATGTATGACAGTTTTTCATTTCGTTTTGAAAATAATAATTTATATATCTATATGTATTTGCTTATTTATGATTTATTGTCAGAAAATAGTTGTTGTTGTACTTTATATACGATGTAAATATGTTCATTCAGGGCCCCATGGAAAACCACTACTTGTTGGTGAATGGGCTACCCTGTCAAAAGATTAGAAATAAATAAATAAATAAATAAATATCATTATTGTTATCGAAAAAGTGTGTACTTAATACATGAATGCAGAAAATCAAAAAAAAATCAAAAATCAAATTATAGGTAGAAATAACAAGGGATGACAAAAAATGATAGATAGTGAGATGGAGACTAAATAGAGAGGCGGAGAGAAAGAGAGATAGAAAAAAGGAGAGGTAGAGAGAGAGAGGGGAAGGAGGAGGAGGAAAAAGGAAAAAGGAGAAAGGAAGAAAGGAATACCAACAAAAATGAAAGAAGGAAGATAGAAGTAAATAAAGAAAGAGAAGGAGAGAAAGAGAGAATGAGAGAGAGAGAGAGAGAGAGAGAGGGAGAGATATTGAAATAAACACTTCACCGAAAGAGGGCGTTTGTAAAATATTTCCGTGACAGCAACTCAAAATAAGGGTTTCTTGAAGGAATTTAAACTATAGATCTATATAAGCATATTAACTATAGATTTCCTTCAATTTCTTATTTGTTGATATATAATGACAGGGTAAAATAAAATAGAAAAGCACTGGATTAAAAAATATTAATAATAATGAAGTGTTTCACATAAATTGATTTCAAACTTTGTCTGACCTCAGTTTTAATCGTGAAATACTTTTGTATGGTAATTTGCTCTTATTGCATAATCAATATTGTCTTACCCCTGGTTCCATCCTGAATAAAAGATGGAATAATTAGTTTTCTGGCGCTTCACTTCCTTTAACTATGGTATCTTAAGCTGTAAAGCCGAGCTTCCTGGAAAAATGATGAACAGTGATTAAAATTAGAAATCTAAGTCTTACATGAAAAAATGCAGCTTTTGGATATTTGTCCGCTGAATATTTTGGCCTCTTATCCAAAACTTTAAAAATAAGAAGACGACCGAAACCATTCCATCAAATTTTACGAGTAACGAGGAATAAAAATGAGAAAAACGAGAAAGAAAAAAGCTATAGAGAGGTCCTATCTGTGAATTTGCTCTTTTGTTAATGATGATTTTCTTTTAAAATGAAACCATACCAGGATCTGACCCTTTCTTGCAGTTTTTCTGTATAGCGTTTGAGACAAGAGGAGGCGCGATAGCTCAGTCGGTAGAGCAGTGGTCTCGTAATCCGGTGACCCGGGTTCGAAACAAAGGGGATTCGCTAGTGCCCTTTGGCAGCGGATAAAATCCTCATTACCAGGTCCCTCGGAAAGGACCCAAAGCCGTCGGCCATCTGGTTGTTTACTAATACAAGCATTTATGCTTTCTTCACCAGTCAGGTAAAATAACTACCACCCCCCCCCCCCCCCCCCCCCCCATTGTAAAACAAAACGAATAGGAGCGGATGCCCTAGTGGGAGATACAGCCCTGATAATCTTAAAATGACTAATATTCAGGCAACCACCACCACATATTCTGTCAGGGAACATCAAAATCGGTCAGACAGGTTGTCTAATAAATACTTTCGGTGGATGAAATCTAAATCACGTTTTGAATGAGAATGATATTCAAGTTTGTAGCTGGTTATAGGCTTTATAAACTCGCTCGCAAGCTTAAAAAAACAGGAAAATGCTGCATATTCGGGCAAGCGACGATATCCCGCATGGAAATTGTGTTATACAACGAAGCTCGCCCCCCCCCCTTCTGTCTCTTTCTCCTCCTCTCTCGCTCTCTATATAATCTATAATCTATCACCCTCTTTCTCTCTTTCTCTTTCTCTCTCTCTCTCCCCCTCTCTCTCTCTCTCTCTCTCTCTCTCTCTCTCTCTCTCTCTCTCTCTCTTTCTCTATAGATCTCTAGATCTCTTTCTAGATAATTTTTTTTTTTATCTCTCTCTCTAAATCTCTAGTCAGTGTCTCCTTTTTCTCGCGATAATTTATCCCATGCATGCACAGTCTTTATCCCCTTTACCTAGAACTCCCGCTCAATCAACGCGAGACGCTGATCAAGTGACGTCACTACCTACGTCAACAACCGTTCCTTCGGTTGTCTTCACGAAGCCCACGATGAGCAGGCGATCGATTGCGGTTCCCATGGCAATCAGTATCACTTTCCCCCCGCTACGCGTCGCAGGCCGGGCAGAAATTGCAAACGGTCGTCTGCATCGGGTTGAACGATGAGATTGACATTACTGAGGTAATAGAATTAATGTATGTCGTTATACGTTCCAGCTTACGACCCAACTACGACAAAATATGACAGAAACTGAAACAGGATTCGATTCACTGGCGTAGCCATATTTGTTGAACAAGGGGAGGGGAGGGGGCACAGACGGAAGAGGAAGCGTGGAGGCGTGGGGCGTGGGGGCGTGGGGGCGTGGGGGCGTGGGGGAGTGGGGGTAACATACCAAACTCATCTCCAAACAGGTAGGAGTAGGGTTAAGGTCTTGACCCCTGACCTTTCATGGATTATCAAAAAACTTCTGACATTCAAACAAAAAGAATTTTTAAAAATGAAAAAAAAGAAAGAAGAGCATATTTTGGTTAAGGTCTGTTTCCGAATGCAAACTCCCTCCTAACGCCCCAAGCTTCCAAGCCCCATCCAACTTACATAATATCGACCCCACCAACCCCGGGACCTCATCTATTAACAGAAAAGCCAAGTTGCGCCCCCCCCCCCCTTACCCATTCCCCAATTTCCCCCAAAATGTTCCCCTATTCTACTTTCTATAGGCCGGCCGTATATTATATTGTACCCCTCATCCTGGAATTTCATGCAGTATTTGATATGCATATTATTATGACGATTCCGGACCTTATTTTGTGTTTTTCTTTCCTTCTTCTCGGAATTCAGTCATTGGTCTAACTATAGGTCGTAAAATGGGCGTTGGCCAGAATGATATCAGTCGATTTCATCATGTTATCTTTTTTCTTCCTTGTTTTATTTTTACATTAAACGGTCTTTATTTCCTTTCCTTTTTCAAAGTATTTTTTTAAAATTGAAAATAAAACTCAACTGTCCTTGATAATCTCTCAAAGAAACCCAAGAAGTATTTCCTTTTCTTTTTTAAAGTATTTTTTAAAATTGAAAATAAAACTCAACTGTCCTTGATAATCTCTCAAAGAAAACCCAAGAAGGCTGAGCCACTATCACGAATCAAGATGAGAGAGAGAGAGAGGGAGAGAGAGAGAAAGAAAGACTGGGAAAGACAGGGGGAGAAGGGGAAGAAAGAGAGAGAGAGAGAGAGAGAGAGAGAAAGAAAGAAAGAAAAAGAGATATAGATAATTATAGAGAGAGAGAGAGAGAGAGAGAGAGAGAGAGAGAGGAAGGTGAGACCAAATAATGAGAGAAAATCTACACCTACCCCCCCCCCCCCCAAAAAAAAAAATTACAAGAATTTTCAGAATACTAATTTTGTTTTAATGGTGGAGATACGGGAATATCTGAGTTAAAACAGTTGTTAGGATTCCTCCACAGGCAAAGGGGGGGGGGGCGTACACCCTGCGGCCCTAAGGAAAAAAAAATCATATCGCTAAAATTTGCGCAATGTATAACTACAAGGACGGACTGAATAAAGGTAGATTGAAGAGTTTTCCTTCCCGTGGGCCATTTGATATTTTGGCTTAAGGGCTGGTCGATGTGGTTTGAGGCAGGTTAAGAAGCCTGTCCAGTTAGTTCAAATTACTTTTTGCACTGTTCTTGTATTTTTGCATTCTCTGGAATTAAATGTCAATCCACACTTTTCATATAAGAGCCTGCATAGACCATGCATGACTTTGTATATCACGTGTTGTCTGTCATGCTGAGGCTCTATAATTCGAATAATAATTTATTGTTGTAATAAACTAATTTGGTCGGTGGTGAGAAGCCAACAAAAAGGGTAGGTCTATGATGTGTTATAGTACCCTTTCACCAGTTTCACGAAGGCAATGTATTTGGAAATACTTAGCATGTTTGGCTGAATAAATTGGACGACGGAGGCATAAACGAAACCGTATAACGATTGAATAATGAATGACGTGGAAAGTGACCTTTTGTGGACATTTTTTCCTCTGGATTTTTTTGGTTGAAGATTGGTATTCCGAGAAGCCGGTATCATTATCAGCAGGCATCCCTGTACTGTCTTTCCCCATTAGATGGCGCTATAGCAGAAACAAGAATAAACACCATTATAACGGCATATAGCCTGTTGATTCAAAAGAACTTGTAGACTACCGAAATAAAGAAGGACAATCGAATTAAATGTCATTAATTAATTTGGTTGATGTATTTTACCTAATTGTAATCGTCAATATTTTATGATTGAGATGATTGTCTTAAATGAAAAAAAGTAATGCAATCATCGGATATACATCATTCAGCTCACTGTTCGAAAATCGTCTCCCCCCTCTCTCTCTCCATCTCTCTCTCTATCTCTCAGTAACAATCATCTTCAATTTTGCCACGCGATTCAGTATGCCGAACGTTACCTCACTTATTTCATAGAGAAATTGAGAATAAGGTTGATTTGTTTTCAGAGTGAGGGAACTGACACAAAATATATGACAAAATAATAGCACCACTGACGTACATAATCGATATGCAGAAGCCAAAAATCCACACAATCATTTTGCCTCATATTATATAGTTTATGTAGGCGTACAAATAAAATGTATTATATTTATACAATCGAAAGCAAAGCTTCACGGTCAGTATCAAACAAAAGAATAAAAAATAGGGCCCGGTGTAAAGATACAGATAAACAAAGGAATAGGCCTACATAATAGTAGACCGTAGACAGAAAGAAAAATAAGTATACTAGTAGACATGCAGATAGACAGGTATAAAGATAGATAGCCAGCAAATAGAAAGAGATCGGACAGATATATAGATAGATAGATAGCTATTAAAATAAATAAACAAATACTGAGGTACCTGGGAACTTGCATATAGAGTGATAGAGAAATTATGTAGATTGAGATAAATGGAAAGGAAGACATGAACCGAGAGAGAGAGAGAAGAAAAAAAAAGAGAGGGGGGGGGGGGGGGGGGGGGGGGGGGGGGGGGGGGGGGGGGGGGGGGGGGGGGGGGGGGGGGGGGGGGGGGGGGGGGGGGGGGGGGGTTCATATACGTGTACCTATGGCCCATGGTTTCCAGTAAGACCTCATGGGGGGGGGGGAGAAGATTATGAAGTGACCCGGGTTCGAAACCAAGTCAATGCGCTATAGACAAGTGCCCTGTCCTCCGACCAGGTCCCTCGGAGAGGACCTAAAGCCATCGGCCGTCTGGTTGCTTACTTACAAGCATTTATGCTTTCTTAGCAGTCAGGTAAAATATCCACCACCACAGTCAACTACAAGGTTTATTTCTCTGAAAAAAAGTTCAAGTATTATAAATAAACGTTAGGGGGTGTGTCCCGAACCGGCAATTGAGCTTCGCGGCTGTGGTCAACTTTCAACCTTTCCATTTCAACCTACCAAGCTGAGCTGAGCATCTACCCCTAAACTTTAAAAATGTAAAATAATCAAGTTAACATACTCATGTTTACATTAATATGTTTTAAACAACTATTCGACATTTTGCTTCATTAAACCACCAATGACAGAGAGGCGAAACACAGACCTTTTAACAACAAAATTCCTCTCGATTCGCGGTACTTGGCGATAGCACGGGAGCCGAACAATTATTTATAAACATCTATGACGTCATTATTGGTATATAATTCAGAGACCATCAGAAACATGGCGACCGTTTGCACTGCGAATCCTGTTTCTGGTGCTTGTAATATCACTATTTAGTGTTTCAGTGTACTCTTTCAGACTCGGATCGAGGGCAAAAACCCTGCATTTTCCCCACCAAGAAGCAGATGATGGAATAAAGAGGATAAGACGGAGTGTTCCCACCGAAAATGAAAGTCCAGCCCATCAATCGCGGAGGGCGAGACAAGCAGATAATCGACCCGATGAGTCTGCGGCAAGTCCCGGTGAAGGTATTCAAGTCACAAAGGTGTGTGTCATTTTACTGTCAACTTTAGCTTTACGCGGTTGTGCAACTTGTTCGATTGTTGTTTGTTTTGCACATGGGTGCTCCGCAGTGCATATGAATACCTGACCCATTTGTCTTGTGTAAGATTTACTAATGTAACTAGATCTAGACAGTTTCACAATTATGATGTGATTCAATGATCAGATGATTGATGATAGAGTCTAGTGAGTGTCAATGTGAAACTGAAGTAGATCTAAAGACCGTCCATAGACTAGAGAATAGAGAGCAGTCATGTTTCACCACGTTTAATGACATTGTTCCGAGTGTCAGTTGATAATGATTAATGAGATATTTTTTAGGTCTAATTGGATAGATCCAAGAAAGTCAATTCATGATGTCAATCAGTCAGTCTAGTCTACTTCTTTTCTCTATCCCCTTTCCTCATGTTGTTGTCCTCTGTTGTCTGCCCCCCACCCCCCACCCCCCACTCCGGGGTCGGCCGTCGGAGGGACCGCATTCATGTTCCCCAAATCTCTGGTGAAGGCGTACTTTTCATGCAACAAAGCCCGGCCTGTAATACACAAAAATCTGGCCTCTTTTAACTTTACACACCGGAAAAAAGGAAGGTGCTTTCAAAGGGAGGGAACATGATAAACAAACAATCAAACATAGACTAGACTAGTAAGTAATAGTAGACCTAGATCTAAATGTAAATAAATATAATGAAAATAAATAAAATTCCGTTTTTCCACCATACAGTTTGATCGAATTGAGATCTAACAGTTAGACTTAGGTCTAGGCCCAAATTCACAAAGGAGGTTAAAATTTCACCCATGGTTTAAATCATCATTTACATGTACATGTACTGGTAACCCATGGTCTAATATTAGCGCAAAATAAGCGTGACACAGACAGAGGTCCAATATTAGACGCGCGCAAGGCAAGGTATGCTTTAATATTTTGCACTAATTTTTAAACCATGGGTTATAAAGTTAAACCTTTTTTGTGAATTCGGACCATAGAGTTTCATTTTTATTTTGAGAACTGGGATTTGCCTTAAATCAAGATGAATCAGCAACGTTAAAGATAAAGTTGAGTTCTGGTCATGCAATTGCATTGTGACAGAAACGTTGTGGAATCGATCAGAAAAGGTTGATCATCTAGCATTGGTGTGTGCTGCAAGGTTCTGGAATCATCAAAATGATAAGAAAATTGGCCCAGTCTTGGTAAAGTTACAAGCACTGTACACAGTGAGCAGTATATGGGACTACACAAACTTGTGGCATACAAATTGGGCCTATTTTTAAGCTGTTACTTGTCATATTAGAATATGAAAGCATTTGAAGAGACATGCTTTTTTAGGGGACATTTTTACTCTGATGTATGATAACTCTCACAAATTATTTTTCACCTCTTCCCAGAACTCAACCTTCTCTTTAATTTACACTGTTTTCATTTGTTTCTCCACCATACTAGTTTGACCTGAATGACCCCCATCCTGAGCTGATCGTTCATTGGGCAGGCGAGGACAGCGATGTCATCATCTGCCTCACCCGTGACATCACGCAAACCACCCAATCAGAGAGCTACGTCTATATCTCCAGTGACTATGGGGTAACGTTCGTGAACAAGTCGAGTACGATGTTCAGAAGTTTTTTCCACGAGGCCTGTCTACGATCGCTTCTACAGCAGCAAGGCTGACATCCAGAGAGTAAGTTTAGCATTAAAGGGGAAATCTACCCTAGAATTTAAGATAAACTTGAGTATGCCAACATGTCTTGGTTCTGGGAAAGTTGGTTATCTGAAAAGCCAATTTAAAACAGTAATTTGAAGAAGTTTACAAGCAATATTTCATTAATTTTTTTAAGGCTTATGTTGGACAATATTATTAAGGACAAGTACACTGTACGTGTATTAAATTTCATGTTGATTAGTGCTATTTAATGAATAGTTTTAGCCCCCGAAATGCCCAAAAGAGCCCCGAAAGTCATAAAACAGCCCAAAAATGTGCATAGAGTTCACTGCAAAACAAATTAAAGAGTGTTATTTTCATGGAAAGCAAGCTTGAAAAGTAGCCCCCGAAATGTTTTAAGTATGTTTTTCCCTGGTTAAATCCAAAGGCAAAGAAGAAGACTTGATTTGTTTTACGTGTCCAAACACACAACCCCCACCCCTCCACCATACTGGTCACACTATGAATATGACTGACAAAGAAAGCGGACAAAATATACAGTTCCTCAGGTAGACAAAGGAACATCCCTTCACTGCTATTATGTAAAACAGGTGTCACATGCATATTCACCTTTTTACATAATAGCAGTGAAAGGATGTTCCTTTGTCTACCTGAGGAACTGTATATTTTCTCCGCTTTCTTTGTCAGTCATGTTCATAGTGTCATACGCATGCGATTACATTGTGAAAAAAACTGTCTGGAAACAATTGGGAAAGGCTTCCACACTATAAACATGAAAGGAATGCAAAAGCTCATATTAAAAGGATTTTCCACCTTTTCCAGAATTCACCCTTTTCTTTTTTCATAAGGGGAAGTTCACCCTAGTATTGAATTGGTGAAAACAATTCTGGTAAATAGTTGAAGTATGTACACGTACGTGTATGCACACAATCTATTGAACATTTGAGAAAAAGCATTCAAGTAATTTATTACTACAACATGTACCAGGTACATGTACATGGAACCATGTGTACATGTAATGCACTTGGATGAAGGGTGATACATGTAAATACAATACCGCCCAGAAGTTATTGGGCATGCGGGATCGTGTTTCACGATAGGAGGTTAGCGTGATTGTAGACGGGTTTTATCGTGTTTTTATCGTGAGAAACATCGTGATTTGTATTCATCTCTATCATGATTTTTTTCCTCAACTTGATCAACTCGCTAAATCCCCGATGCATATCGTGATATTTCCTTTTAGTTTGTTATTATCACGATAGAACTGCGCACAGCATGCTGTATTTATACGCTTGCTGAGCCTGCGCATCCTCAAACATACCGATGCGCGCTTGCCACTGACGTCACAATCACTTGATTATTACATCACAAAAGCGTGAATGAATGCTCTTTTCATTCCATGCATAAACACGAGACAATGTGCTACGGGGAATGTTTGGGATTGCACATGCGGAGAGAAAAGTTATCCGATGAGAGAAGTGCAGAAACAAGAACCAGGTGTCTAATTGGCCTTTCCCACGATACGACATTTTTTTTTTTATTTGAGGGGGGAGGAATGTTTGGGATAGCTCATATCATGGCAGAGGAGATCCGAGAATATATCAAGAGTTAGACCGAAAGCTTCAGTCTCTAATATCGACGGCTATTCCGCTTATGTTTAATCCGAGAAAGACTTGTCGTTAACATTATTTGTTGCGCAGCCATCTTGATTTGAGTTAATGAATGCTCTTTTTTTTCCCGGACGTCCGATACCTACATGTGCGTACGAGTCAGCACAGCTTGACGCGGTGATATTTTGATATTCATAAACGCGTGATCTAATTCGCCTAAATTTCGCCATTGCAATTACTTGATTAAAATTGTAAGAATTTTAAGAAATATACATACTTTCTTATGTCCGATTTATTGATCGGAAAATTAGATCTAAATAAGGAAAAACGGGAAGAAAAGAAAGGCTCACCCCCCCCCCCCCCCCCCCCCCCCGTCGTGCGAGCCGTAAGGGTCACCGTCTGTGTATATGAGGCGCCGTTTGTAAAACAATTATATAGACAAATTATATATTATATAATCATTATTTAACAAATAATAACCATTATTTACATATAATGCAAGAAAATGTACATTTTTATTTGTATATAATTCTTAACACATTTTTATTATTTATAAATAATGACAAAGAACGTTTCATTATTTATATATAATTGCCATTATTTATAAATAATTACAATTCACACTTTCATTATTTATATATAATAAAAAGCGTATTTCAATTATATAATATATAATGAAAAGCACATTTCCATTATATAATATATAATGAAAAGCGTATTTCCATTATATAATATATAATGAAAAGCGTATTTCCATTATATAATATATAATGAAAAGCACATTTCCATTATATAATGAAAAGCCATTTCCATTATATAATATATAATGAAAAGCGTATTTCCATTATATAATATATAATAGAACGCACATGTCCATTATATAATATATAATGAAAAGCGTATTTCCATTATATAATATATAATGAAAAGCACATTCCATTATATAATATATAATGAAAAGCACATTTCAATTATATAATATATAATGAGAGGCGTATTTCCATTATATAATATATAATGAAAAGCGCATTTTCATTATATAATATATAATGAACAGCGCATTTCCATTATATAATATATAATGAAAAGCGCATTTCCATTATATATTAAATAACGATTGTGTATGCAAATGTAAATGGTTGGTAACGCCCATAATATGAATATTCATGAGCTTGACTGATATTATTATCCTCTATTCCAGGCACCTTTCCATTTTGTGTTCTTTGTGCATTCTTATCAGAAATCCTACGTGCGGTAAATAAGTCTCTGTATCACCATTCTCCTTCTTATTTGTATGCAGATTTGGTTAAAATGATTGATAACTGTAATCATCCTTATTATTTTAATAAGAAATTTTTCTATCTGTGATGGAAGTTTTTATGTACGATTGCCTGATCTGAAGACAAGACTTTCGCTGCATGCATATTTAATGTATGACGTCACCCACACAGAGTGAGAGCTCGAGGTTTTCTTTGAAAGTTTGATGGTGAGTACAGCTGTAATTACGTTCAAATCTCGTAAATTAATCATATTTATAAACATATCTGCTGTAGGTATAAATCTGCTGATTTGTCTGTACATTGTGAAGTGGTTTAAAATGGTTATATCTGATGAATTTAGGAGTAATCTACACTCGAACTTTTGATTAGTTATTTATCGTCGTGAGAATATTTCAGCTCGATTGCCATCGTCACTCCTTGATCCTTGGCCCAAACTTTCGGGCGAGACCCTCTCTGAAAATTAGATACGAGTATAGGGTCTAGACTATAGGCAGATCACTTCACTAGCGCTAGCTGCATCAATGATCCAAGCTTTTTGTTACTTTTAGGTCCAACTGTTGAAAAACTACTTTCATAGTTGGGTCAGAAGAAAGTTAATAGCTAACACTAAAAAGCATGGTCACAGTTGACATGAGTTGTGAACAAGCGCCAAAATTTGGACCAGATACCGAGATAGTTAGACAAGTACGAGAGTAGAAAATTTGAGGCCTAGGCCTACAGACCAGTAAATAATTGGACTACCTGTGAACAGGCGCGGATCCAGGATTTCTTAGGGGGAGCCCAAATTTGAAAAAAATCTGCACCACCCCACTCTTTCATGCAGGTTCCGCTAAACGTTTCTCTAAGTAGGTGAAGGGGGGGGGGGGGAGGTATTTACGATCAAGTAGAGCGTTGTGAAATTGGCGTGGTGTCTAAGGGCAAAGAACGTGTGGGGGTGAAGGGGTGGAACCCCCAGAAGCTCAGGGGTATAGGCATTTAATTGCGGTCAGATGAGCATATTAGCATAACTTATTTGTGACACTGGCAGGACACTAATTGGCGTCACTATTCTTTCTTTCTTTATGAATTTGCCATTGTCCCACAAACGCATTAAAAAGTATAATTTATTAAACATTAAGGAAAAATCTCGGAAAATTATGTCATTTCAGCAACATTTGTAAATCACCGGTAATCACCGGTATCGAATTAGAAATAAACCACGTTTGAATTATATTTGGGGGGCATCTGTCAACCCCCCCCCCCCAAGTCCCCTTCCCCATCAGTACGCCAGTGCCCCTCCCCCCCCCCCCCGATCTACACGTAACTGATCTCCCCTACCTTTCTTCTTTCTCTTTTTTTCTTTCCCTTTCTCTCCTATTTCCCTTTCCTTTCCCTTCCTACTCTCTGTTTTAGGTTTGCTAGGGGGAGGCAAGGGCCTTTTGGCCCCCCCCCCCCCTCCCCGATCCACACATTGTTGGCGAGATTAATCGCAACTGTTCTCCCCTTCTTATCTCTCTTTTCTTTTCTTTTTCCTCTTTTTTGTTCCGTTTTAGCTCTCCTCTATCCCTTTCCCTTTCTCTTCCTTCTCCTTTTTTTTTGGGGGGGGGGGAGGGAGGAGGAGGCAAGGGCCTTTGCCCCCCCCCCCAAACTACAACTTGTTGGCAGGAAAATTGCAACTGATTTCCCCCTTCTTTTCTTCTTCCTCTCTTTTCCTTCTCTTTATCCCCTCTTTACTTTTTTTCTTTCCCTTTCCTTCCTTCTCTTTTATTTTTTGATGGGGGGAGGGGGAGAGGTTACAGCTGGGAGGCAAGGCCCTTTCGGCCCCCCGATCTCCTTTTCCCCATTTTCTTTTCTTCTTCCTCTTCTTTCTTTCCCTTTCTCTCCTTTTTTCCTTCTTTTCCTTCTCTCTCTCTCTCTCTCTCTCTCTCTTTTTTTCTCTGTCATATATAGATGTAGGTCCATATCTATTTTGCGTTTTTTCAATTTGATAGAATGAACAGTTACAAGACATGCATCTAGATCATCTAGAGACTGTAGATCAACTAGATCTGGATCAAGGAATTGAATATAAATTTCAATGTTAGATAATGAAGGAGGGCTTTTTTGGTAAAGAGAAAATCCAAATTAAAATAGAACAGTTAATTCTGCAAATGCTCATCAATGTTTAAATGATCATGCTCATTTCCTTTTATTCTAAGAATTAAACCCCCCCCCCCTCTCTTTTACAGGAAAATGTACAGAGACACTTGTCGCAGTTAATGCATGCAGTACCAAATGCTTGCTTTCTTGGAGTATGTGCTTGAAACAAGAATGTCCTGGAGAAAACAGACCACCACAAGAGAAGGTAAACATATTTACTTTTGATCTAACTTGATCTGTTTATTTTTTTTCAAGTAAAACAACATTTTGAAATGAGTGAGGTCAAGGCCAAGCTGGAGGGGATGCGAAGGGCTGGTTTGAGAAGTATGTATTAATGGGATGGCTACAGTGTATGTATGATTCCACATGAAAAAATTTGAGGCCTAGGCCTACAATGTACATGCAAGACATTTTTATGTTACAACAGAGATACATGTATGATGTAGGTATCAATGTTTAACTTTCATTCTCTTCTCTTTTCATTCAACAGACATACATGTACAGTATGGACTATGAAGTTCTACTTAGCCTCTTCAATGAACTGCTGTAGCTGTGACTGGGTATCAAAACCTTGGTATTATAAACTTCATAACCAGTGGCGGAGATATGTTGTTAGCCAGGGGGGAGGGGTCAGTGCCCCCCCCCCACTTTTTCAAGTACCCCCAGTATGCCCCTTTTATGGCCTTTTCACATAGGTAAAGTGCCATATTACTTTGACAAGTTCCCCTATTAATTTGTAAAATTGCCCCTTCCCCATTTCACCTCTGATAAGTGCCCCTTATCCTTCGACAAGTTCCCATTATTCTATGCAATAAGTGTTCATTTTCCATTCTCATAACTGCCCTTTTTAATCTCTAGTAAGTGCCCCTTTTCAACTACGAGAAATGCCCCTTTTTACTTTTGATAAGTGCCCACTCCATCTCCTGATTAGTGCTCTTTTCATCTCTGATGAGTGTCCCATTTTGTCTCTAATAGCTGCCACTTTTATTTGACACGCCCCCTTTTCCTTCCTAATAAATGCTCTTTTTTCTGATCATAAGTACCCCTTACCCTTCTCATAATTACCCCTTTTCATCTCTCATAAGTGCCTTTTTACTTTAACATGTGCCTCTTTTTCTTTTTAATAAGAGCCACTTCCCCGTTCTCATAATAGCCCCCTTTCACCTCCAATAAATACCCCTATTAAAATCTGATCTGCACCTCCCTTTTTGTCTCGCCTACGAGCAAAAAGTGAGACATAGGCGCTGCTTTTCCGGTGACGGCGGCGGCGACGGCGTCAACATCAAAAACTTAACCTAAGGTTAAGTTTTTGAATTTTTGATATAATTTTCAAAGTTTAAGTTTTTAGTCAATGAAACTTAGACTATAGGGTTATCAAGTATTCCCAATCACGTGAGAATTCCCATTCTGATAAGTGCCTTTTTTCATTCCTGGTGAGTGCCTCTTTCTGTAGGTCTAAGAAGTGCCCCATTTTCACCTCTGATAATTACCCTTTTTACCTGACACATACTCCTTTTCCCCTTATCCCTGTAGTGTCCCCTTTTCCTCTCATCATTAAACGCGGCCCTAATTTCAAGCGACTAAGAGTAAGTTCCCCCAAAGCTCGCTCGCATTTGTAGATGATATAATTACGTTACTTATTAAAGGTCTTTTCAGTCTTCCATTGTAAGAATGTGCTTATAACCCCATCAGGATTGGGTTTTTCCCTCTTAATAAGATGCAATTTTTGTACTGCGACCTCACAAAACTTAAAATTTTCCTCGCTCGCAAATCAATTTGCATACCATCACACCAAACTGATACTTAAGCAATATCTTGTATGGTGTATAAAGAGAAACAAATGTTGAAATCGTCCCTGATAATGTAATCACAATGTAGGGGTATATACCATTGTCTAAAAAAATGGATATTTTCGCTTTGAGATTCCCTTTTTTTCCAGAAAGTGCCTATTTTGTTGGTGCCCCCCCCCCCACTTTGGAAGACGCTCCGCCACTCCTGGGGGGACACATCAGTCAAAAGCGCGCACAGGGGGGGGGGGGGGGGGGTTGAGGGGTAATGCCCCCCCTCCGAAGCTGAAATTTTTAAACCTGGATTTGGTCAAACTCCCAATAGATAAATATCATTCACAATTCTCTTCAAGCAGTACGTGTAACTTCACCTTGCAAGCAGTATGTTTAATTTTTTAATCACCTTTCAGCTCAAATTGTTTAGTGATTGTGGACAGGCGAAGCAGGAAAGTAGAAAATTTGGCCTTCATACACACAACCACACCAGTGACACCATGAAACAGAAACACTATTACAATGATTACCGGTACTGAAACATATAGTTTTCAAACTACCAAGGAGAGGTAACCAGGAACCAAGGTATAATACAATGATGCAATTTTACCCATGTTGTAGTAGTACATGGTAGTAGTAACTATGGATATCCCGCCTCTTCTTTTATGCACATCCTTTCCACTGCTATCGCAAGTTTTAAAAAAAGGGCCCAATGTCTGCATAACTAAGCAAGGTAGGAGTTCATTAAAAACATGATGTAAAACATTAAGTATATCACACCAAAGCATCTCAATCTGACAGCACGATGTGGAGAAAAGTTAATGGTGTAGATAAATACACAAGAAATATGTTCATCGGCAGTCTAAGTCAATCATTTATAAAACTGAGGCTTTGCCGAGGCATCCATTTTAAGTATGTGTCTATAGGGCAAATAAGATGTAGTCAAGTACTCAAGTTACCACCTGTCAGACAAGATCAAACTTTTGGAATATAAGAGTTTTGGGGAGGGGTCATCTTTTATCAATTTCTGTTTATTGATAATAATTATAACATTTGGGAATGGGCCTATGAGTATGATTTATATATTGTATAAAACAAGCAACTGTTGATAAAAGGTCTGATATACCTTGGTGCGTGTGTGGACCACGGAGTAACCATCACACTAAAGGATGTTATATACTATTGTACAGTATTATTGTTTCTCTGGAAAAAATTGCAATCATTGAGTCATAGGTATTTTTTTTTTTTTTAAAGAAATCAGCATGTTTTTATAATGTGTTTTATAATAAGGGTGCAGGTCATGATACAATACATTCCCTGGAGAAAAAAACAGTGCTCAGATTTAGCCTAAGTATGCTTTGTTGAATTTTTAAAGAAAAAAGTAATCTACAAATGGAAGTAGCAGATGAGGTCATTTGTGCTTAATATTTGACCATCAATGTTATAATCTGTAAACATATTAGTTTGTTGTAATAAAATGAATAAATTAAACATGTTTATTATCTTATATACAGTATTCCCTTCATATCTTTTCTTTTTAGTGTGCATATATGGTTGGATAAATGGAATCATATGTGGAAAAAATCTGGAAACAGAACGTGAGAGTTCAGAGAGAGAGAGAGAGCAAAAGAGAAAGGAAAGGAAATGAGAGAACTGTTTAATGGTGAGAGATGTTGATGTCGTGAAAATGAAAAATTTATAATGCAGTGAGACAGCGAGAGAGAAAAAAAATTTAAAAATCCATCTTATAAATGCGTTAATCGCCTCGCCGCTATGCGGCTCGTGAACCCCCCCCCCCCTTAGCAAAAAGCTAGATCCCCCCCCCCCCCCCCTAATAGGCCCTGACAATGAAATCTGGAGAACATACAGATTCACAAGGGCTGGACTACTCGGTCTCGTGGATCAAATAAAGAAATAATGGAAGTTATTATAAAAGTATGTTTTTCTCTCTTGTTATGATAATTGGAGAAAAAAAACCCTGTTAATTAGATTATATTAGTTTTAGCTTCAACTGTTTGATATTAATATGCATGTGGGCACAAATAGCAGCAACTACGGTAGGTGATATCTACGGTATTCCTTGAGCTGCGGTAAATGATCTTATTGTATATGCCACTTACTGGTTTTCCATAGACCTGTGCACAAATGTTATCATATAATGCTATTTAAAAAAACTTCAATAGGATGGTGTACAAATCGAATATATTATGCCATTCTTTCCACTTAACTTCATGTTATTCAATATCCGTGTCATTCAAACAATACAGGCAAACATTCCCTGATGTCATTAAGTTTACATCAATCTATCTTGCTTCTCTCCTTATAAACAAGCCATCTTCATTGGAATTCACATCCTGAATTCCAATGAAGATAGACATCTCTCTTGCATTGTACATGAAATATCCATTCACTGATCTCCGCACGAAGTACCCTCAATTTTACGCACAGAAAGCTCACACTAACCCGTAACCAAAACCACCCTGAAATGATGACAATATTCAAAAGATCAATTCATTTGTAATCAAGTGTGGATTTTAATTCATTTGATCCCTTGATAGTCTGGGTTCGGTATACCGAAACAGGGGAGGGAGCAGCTTGTGGCGTGGAACCATAAGGACCAATGAGGTTCTTTTGGGACATAGTTTATATAAAATTACCAAGCTGAATCCTACCCTAATACCAGTCACATAAATCAATGCTCAACTGAGTATTTGTTGCATTTTCCTCAATCATGACTTGTTGAGTTTTGTGCAGAAGTGCTACAATCCATTGTTGAGAATGTATATAGCGAGTAGTCCAAATCAGGAGGGTCGCAAACTCCTTCTCAACCTCCATTGTTACATCTTGATTCCTGAAGAGCCTTGTGATTTGAGATGAACTTGGGAGAAGTTCCCACGTTGTTTTGGAGGCACACGCTCCTTGTGCTGACTGCTCCTCTTCAGCAACTACTACAGACAAGTCCACTTGTATCTTTGTAACCAATTCCAATAAGCCAGCTGTTCATGAATAAAATGTTAATTGAAAGAAGAAAAAAAAATCCAATATTGTTACAAGCACTTTAAGATCTAAAGCTGACATCACAAGTATATTTCTTTTTCTTCTTTCTTGTTGTTTTTCTTCTTCTAGTAATCTTCAAAGGGCTATTAGTTTTATATAAATTCACTGTTTGCTCAACAGGAGTACATTCCTTATTTTTCGTGCCAACGAGAGATCCCAGATCTCATTATGGTCTGAAATGAAATACCATATTGCCAAACATGTATTTTATTACTAATATACTACATGTCTGAGTAAAAGATCTAATCAAACATTCCGATCATTGTTTTAAAGACCGTCAATACTACTGGGCCAGAAGGGATTAGACCACCCAGCCAGGTCACTGACAGGTGGCTATCTCATCAACTCAGTTCTCAACTAACATAAGAAAGAGAGGATCATGGGGGACCAACAGACACCGATTGGGGAGGTTTTCTATATAGAGAGAGCAAGTAGGACAGTGGGGCTTTAAGAATAACAATTAGCATTCATAGAAATGGCATAGAATTTACATCCTTAAACTTTAAGCTTTGAAAACCTCGTTTTGATTTGAGTGTAACTTTTGAGTTATTAACAACCAAAAGTTTCCAGTGATTTGTTTTTGTTTCACTTTTAGTACACAAACATATTTTTCTTTATCACACTTGCAGGATATAATCATATAAGATAATTTGATCTTGTACTGCTAGGCTGCCCCCCCCCCTCCCCCTCTATTATACGAGTGTGAAAAAAGAATACAATTCTTTGTAGCCTTTCTTAATCACTAATCAAAATTTTGAACTTCAGTTACATGTAATGTTGTTTAAAGAATATATTATGAAAGTGAGATGGATTGCAGGTGGCAAGGGTGTATTGGTTGAGAATTGCAGGTAATAATTCATGCTCTACTATGAGCCAACTTACTTCACACACTATCATCTTGCAGCAGGGTAAGGTTTTTACAGAAATTTTAGAACTTGTAATGGGATGTACTTAAATATCAACTTTGTACAATAGCAGTATGTAGAAAGGAATTTAGGATAACCTGACTTTGGGTCTGCCAATGCTTAACACAAGCTTTATTTCATCAAGATATATGGTTATTGCTCAAGTTGTGATAGGGTTTTAGATTAGCTTTAGGGTTAATATTACATTTAGCTATGGATCCAGGATTAAGATTAAGAATTCATTTTGTGTTACAACATAACCACTAAACAATAGAGCAGGTCGTAAAAATCAGATACACGTTTCACAAACTGGGGATCAGCGTATTTTTAGTTTACTAATACAAAGGAAGATTTTTAAACTGCCAATGATGAGTATCAATACATACAGCTCCACCAGCACCTGGAAAATCTGATTGTACGACACTTGTTCCTCAAGACATTTGCTCAACATCAATTTCCTACTCTATTATCCAAATACTGAACTTCATCCCGGGATCCAACACTAGACCTTACCCTACACCTAACCTCAATCCCAATTGCAACCCTCGGCCTAACCCTACACATTTGACAATTAAAGCCTTGAGCAGTCGTTGCAGGAGCAAATGTTTGGTCACTCGAAATGCCATGACAGGCTCAGTTGCTATGACTTTATCTGTTTCTTTACCAGATTAAAAAAAAAACATTGTAATATTCATTATTACCAGTCCATTGTGCTTTGCTCCTAATATGTCAGGCACAATAGGTCATCGCTTTCAGGTAAGGGGCAGAACATCAAGAGTGGAACCTCAAGGCACCCCCTGATCTGTCAACAGGAAGCCCTCCTTCTCAATCCCTGGAACAGAATTATAAACAATTCAATAAATATTAACCAAATTTGAAATAAATAGCACTATATAATATTTTAGTTGTCTTTAACAATTACTTTTTCAGCAAAATTTGAAGGTCAATTGTTTTTTTTTGTTTTTTTGCTTGTCGTTCCTTTTCATGTATTGGACCCCCCCCCTTTTCCCCCTGCACATGAGCTTAAAATGTTAATTCTAAAAAGAGAAACACTTCAGCAACGTGTTAGTAGACATGTGGATTCATACATAGCCATCCCATGAATACATACTTCTCAAACCAGCCCTTTGCATCCCCTTCAGTTTGACCTTGACCTCACCTATTCAAAATTTTGTTTTACTTGAAAAAACTAAACAGATCAAGTTAGATCAAAAGTAAATATGTTTACCTTCTCTTGTGGTGGTCTATTTTCTCCAGGACATTCTTGTTTCAAGCACATACTCCAAGAAAGCAAGCATTTGGTACTGCATTAACTGCGACAAGTCTCTGTACATTTTCCTGTAAAAGAGAGGGGGGGGGGGGATTTAATTCTTAGAATAAAAGGAAATGAGCATGATCATTAAAACATTGAAGAGCATTTGCAGAATTAACTGTTCTCTTTTGGATTTTCTCTTTACCAAAAAAGCCCTCCTTCATTATCTAACATTGAAATTTATATTCAATTCCTTGATCCAGATCTAGTTGATCTACAGTCTCTAGATGATCTAGATGCATGTCTCGTAACTGTTCATTCTATCAAATTGAAAAAACACAAAATAGATATGGACCTAGATCTATATATGACAGAGAAAACTTAATGGTGTTTACAGCAAACAAAAATTCAAAGATAGAGCCTAGAGCAGAGGCAAATTAGGCTAAGCCAACAAAGAGTTTAAGAAACACACAGTCACCACTATACGTACCCCTGTATACAGTGTAGTCTAATTTGGGGGGATCGTGTTTTAATTTGCTAGACAGCTATACGACTAAGAGTATCACATTCACAGGCAGGCACGGATCCAGGGGGGCCGCCCCCCCCCCCCCCCACCCGCAAAAAATAAAAAGAGAGAGAGAGATAGAAAGAAAAGAAGGGAAAAAGGAGAGAAAGGGAAAGAAAGAAGAGGAAGAGGAAAAGAAAAGGGGGAAAAGAAGGAGATCGGGGGGCCGAAAGAGCCTTGCCTCCCAGCTGTAACCTCTCCCCCTCCCCCCATCAAAAAATAAAAGAGAAGGAAGGAAAGGGAAAGAAAAAAAGTAAAGAGGGGATAAAGAGAAGGAAAAAAGAGGAAGAAGAAAAGAAGGGGGAAACCAGTTGCAATTTTCCCGCCAACAAGTTGTAGTTCGGGGGGGGGGGGGGGGGGCAAAGGCCCTTGCCTCCTCCCCCCCCCAAAAAAAAAAAAGGAGAAGGAAGGGAAAGGGATAGAGGAGAGCTAAAACGGAACAAAAAAGAGGAAAAAGAAAAGAAAAGAGAGATAAGAAGGGGAGAACAGTTGCGATTAATCCCGCCAACAATGTGTGGATCGGGAGGGGGGGCCAAAAGGCCCTTGCCTCCCCCTAGCAAACCTAAAACAGAGAGTAGGAAGGGAAAGGAAAGGAAAATAGGAGAGAAAGGGAAAGAAAAAAAGAGAAAGAAGAAAGGTAGGGGAGATCAGTTACGTGTAGATCGGGGGGAGGGGCACTGGCGTACTGATGGGGAAGGGGACTTGGGGGGGGGGGGGGTGACAGATGCCCCCCAAATATAATTCAAACATGGTTTATTTCTAATTCGATACCGGTGATTACCGGTGATTTACAAATGTTGCTGAAATGACATAATTTCCGAGATTTTTCCTCAATGTTTAATAAATCATACTTTTTAATGCGTTTGTGGGACAATGGCAAATTCATTCATTCATAAAGAAAGAATAGTGACGCCAATTAGTGTCCTGCCAGTGTCACAAATAAGGTATGCTGATATGCTCATCTGACCGCAATCAAATGCCTATACCCCTGAGCTTCTGGGGGTTCCACCCCTTGACCCCCGCAGGTTCTTCGCCCTTAGACACCACGCCAATTTCACAACGCTCTACTTGATCGTAAATACCTTCCCCCCCCCCAACCTACTTAGAGAAACGTTTAGCGGAACCTGCATGTAAGAGTGGGGTGGTGCAGATTTTTTTGTCTACCCCCCCCCCCCCTCCCGGTTTTTGCTTATTTCGCCACTGCCGGTGTCACTATTACGTACCAATATTTGGCTTGCATAATTTCAAATTTGGGCCCCCCCCCCTAAGAAATCCTGGATCCGCGCCTGTTCACAGGTAGTCCAATTATTTACTGGTCTGTAGGCCTAGGCCTCAAATTTTCTACTCTCGTACTCGTCTAACTATCTCGGTATCTGGTCCAAATTTTGGCGCTTGTTCACAACTCATGTCAACTGTGACCATGCTTTTTAGTGTTAGCTATTAACTTTCTTCTGACCCAACTATGAAAGTAGTTTTTCAACAGTTGGACCTAAAAGTAACAAAAAGCTTGGATCATTGATGCAGCTAGCGCTAGTGAAGTGATCTGCCTATAGTCTAGACCCTATACTCGTATCTAATTTTCAGAGAGGGTCTCGCCCGAAAGTTTGGGCCAAGGATCAAGGAGTGACGATGGCAATCGAGCTGAAATATTCTCACGACGATAAATAACTAATCAAAAGTTCGAGTGTAGATTACTCCTAAATTCATCAGATATAACCATTTTAAACCACTTCACAATGTACAGACAAATCAGCAGATTCATACCTACAGCAGATATGTTTATAAATATGATTAATTTACGAGATTTGAACGTAATTACAGCTGTACTCACCATCAAACTTTCAAAGAAAACCTCGAGCTCTCACTCTGTGTGGGTGACGTCATACATTAAATATGCATGCAGCGAAAGTCTTGTCTTCAGATCAGGCAATCGTACATAAAAACTTCCATCACAGATAGAAAAATTTCTTATTAAAATAATAAGGATGATAACAGTTATCAATCATTATAACCAAATCTGCATACAAATAAGAAGGAGAATGGTGATACAGAGACTTATTTACCGCACGTAGGATTTCTGATAAGAATGCACAAAGAACACAAAATGGAAAGGTGCCTGGAATAGAGGATAATAATATCAGTCAAGCTCATGAATATTCATATTATGGGCGTTACCAACCATTGACATTTGCATACACAATCGTTATTTAATATATAATGGAAATGCGCTTTTCATTATATATTATATAATGGAAATGCGCTGTTCATTATATATTATATAATGGAAATGTGCTTTTCATTATATATTATATAATGGAAATACGCCTCTCATTATATATTATATAATTGAAATGTGCTTTTCATTATATATTATATAATGGAATGTGCTTTTCATTATATATTATATAATGGAAATACGCTTTTCATTATATATTATATAATGGACATGTGCGTTTCATTATATATTATATAATGGAAATACGCTTTTCATTATATATTATATAATGGAAATGGCTTTTCATTATATATTATATAATGGAAATGTGCTTTTCATTATATATTATATAATTGAAATACGCTTTTTATTATATATAAATAATGAAAGTGTGAATTGTAATTATTTATAAATAATGGCAATTATATATAAATAATGAAACGTTCTTTGTCATTATTTATAAATAATAAAAATGTGTTAAGAATTATATACAAATAAAAATGTACATTTTCTTGCATTATATGTAAATAATGGTTATTATTTGTTAAATAATGATTATATAACATATAATTTGTCTATATAATTGTTTTACAAACGGCGCCTCATATGTGTATGAGGAATGTTGACAAATGTAAGATTTATCAAAGAGTAATGACCCATATCAGACGGTTATTTCTGTCTAATCGAGAGTATTCATCATTACATGTACATATCAGATCTAATATGTGGGTAGAATTTAAGAATTTATGGATAAATGCGGCTGTTATTTCTAGAAGAATTATGTGTATGTTGTGAGATTTTCAGGAAGGCGTGAATAATTAAGGGAAGAGGAGAGAAGAGGCGGAGGGGTACCGTTACCGTTAGCGTGACAGGGACAGAAAAGAAAGAGGGAAGGGAGTGAATATCAGACAAAGATAATTAAGAGAGATAGAGAATTGAAAATTAACAGAATAAATAAAGGATCTGTAACTCCAAATAATAAAAAAAATATTATTATTTTATTCATTCATAATACCAATCGGTTGACCCTGTCCCTACACATTACAAATTTTGCCACAGACCGCAAACGGCATTTTCATAAACCAGTATTATCAAAAACAAAAGCAACGCGATCTCGATCAGCCAATGTACCTCGTGGTCCACAAAGTAGTTGAAATTTGATATGTAGTGCGCGCGCTCAGGGATTCCCGGAATTGGAAAACCCCTCGATCTCGATCTCCATTTTATGACATTCAGTTTGCATGCAAGCTAAATACATGTACACATACCTGGATTGGCAAGCTCCCGTAATCAAAATTGGAGTAATACATAAGGAAATAACAAAGAAATACACGAGGATTGAGGACAAAATATAAAATGATAGAAAGAAATCTAAGAAAAACATAAAGTATTAAAACACATTTACGAAGGAATAAACCAGAAGAATGATTAATAATGATAATAATAATAATAAATAATAACGGCTTAACAAAGATCTACATATGGTAAGAAATAAGGACCAAAAAAAAAATGATTGATCGAATTGATAGCAAGAAAAACAAGGAATTAAACAAATGGGGGTGATTGTGCAAGGGGGTAATTCTCCTTGAACCGTAAGGAACAAGCGAAGGGAATACATACACATATTTATATTTCGAGAAAAGGTAAAACAAAGAAATAAAAAAACAGAAAAGATGATGAGGTAAAGATTAACAAAAATGCACGCGCTTATAGTTTTCTCTCGAAGGTTCAATCATCACTACTATGATCACGTGATCTTACGGCGCGAACATGATCTGTTTATACTAACTTCTGAGATAACCACATGCTGCCAGACACCTTGACTCCAAACCCATTGTTTAGAAACACTTGAAACACAATATGAAATGTACGCAAGCTCTCTTGTCATTTAAACATTCAATTCATTGGCGAAAAAATTAGAATTTCCGATTGATGAAGTTCTCTGCTTGTTTCGTCTGTCTATTTGATTTTATTTTTAGATTTACTCTTCTTCCTTTTCCCCTCCTTCCTTTTCTTTTCTTCTCCCCTCCACCCCCCCCCCTGCGTCGCCAATGATACGAGTTTGCTTTTAAAATTATCATTTATTTTATATCCGATTGCGAAGCAGCAAACCATAAATGAATTGAATGCAACATCAGGCGAATTAATTATAAATATTATTAGCGCGAATAAACGTTAGAGGGACTAGAACAGGAGCTTTTATTGTAAAAATGTCCACAAAAATAAAACACAACTTCGTGAATGATAGTGATACGGGTCTGCTTTTAAAAATAAAATCTATATCATATTCTAATGCGAAGCAGCAAACCATGAATGAATCTAAAAGGTTGAAAGGTTTGTTTTAATTCTTAATCTTAAATTGACTAACTATCTCTTAACAAATAATTGTGAATGTTAATCAAAGCCAAAGGCTGGACATACGAGAACATAATGAAATGCATCATCTTGTACTTTGAGATCACATATGGAACACAATTCTACAATTTCTAGAGGGCAGAGGCTGACTTTAGTGACGGTCAGGTGCAGACGGCAGGGCAGCTTACTATTACCACATCGATATTTATAAAGAGATGTTCTATCACTGAAATCCAACTTTAACATATATTCTTCCAAACCGATTACCTATTTAAAAATTCTGTAATTGGAACATGAACTTCATGAACTTCATCGTTCCAGTTTTGCAAATCAATGTCATTTAATCTACGATCCAACTTTTTTTCTTCCTTTCCAACATCCTATTTTTTAACATCGCCATCGTACAAAGTAATTATAAATGATAAAAAGAAAAAGAGGTGTGAATGACCTAGTTTTCAATCTTCGGTTAAAAATGTCATTGAATGTTATCTTTGTTATTTACGATGTGTCAGCCGAGGGGAGCCAGCTCTCAACGCATGTGGCAGACATAATCCTACTGTTTATTTCTCAAAAGTAAATGTACGTAAATGTCTCCCTTAGTATGATTTCGCTAGCCTGCGCTCCCATCAAACATTTCTCTCTCTCTCTCTCTCTCTCTCTATTACGTGTAGTCCCCCCCCCCCCCCCCCCTCGTCAAGATACTAGTGGGATTTCCTCTCGTCTCTCTTGCTCTCCAAATACGTAGGTCCATGCTCTCACCCTCTTCTTTGTCACATTTCTCCACCCATGAACGTTTTCGTCTAGTGTCGATGAATAAGGAGTGGAAGTAGAAAGGTGTACGGAAAATAGACTAACGTATTGGTGTCTTGCCTACTTATATTTAGTCAACCCTGTTAAGTAGATAATTATCCATTTTATTTGTTTTTTTTCCCATCCTGACCTCGATCATAACTCCTTTCCTTCTCGAATAATATCTTCATCTATCTCCAGCTCAGCACTACCTCCCTCTCAATTATCTCTCTCTCTCCTACATGTTTTCCTGTTAATTCAACTCTGGTCTAATCCACACTCCGAAGACAGTTACAGTAATTGATCCATGCCATTTTTACAGATTTTATTATTTATCAATCATCCAATGCCGTCAACTAAAAATGTTTATTTACGCGTGTTTTGGTAACCTTGGTTACTAGTCCATCTGGCAACTTTTACGCGTGACCAGTAGGCAAGAATGTCCATGATTGGACGTTTTCTTTTTTAGGGGTGGAGACCCTTCTTACGGCAGTCTTGTCAGTGATACTGATAAGGCAAATGAAAAAATCTGATCGCGTGCGTGTTTTCTGAAGCGACGATCTTGGGAATATTTTTATTTTATTTGGTGGAGGTTGAATTGAATTTATTCACCACTTTCATGGTTGTGGAATGAGATACGCATATCTGGAGTAGGCGAACAGAAAATATGGCAGTGAAAATGAAAGGTATTGTGCTCACAATTATAATTTCAATGAATGCAAATCATGCAAGTTTTTGCAACTTGAATATAGTTAGATCTACTCGTTGCTTCACCGCATCAGTACCCGATGCTTCCGCGCCCAGTGTCAGTGATTTAGCGACGGCTTTTACTAGTATTTAACTGTGTGTAATGTTTACTCGTGAATACTTTCTATTGTGACGTAAACAAAGACACATACGGAACTGCGCGTACAAATCATACATATCAAGACTTAGCGCGCGCGATGAGCAAGACATGCGCTTGCAGAGGACATGACTTGACTAGTTGCAAATACGCGCACCATGAAACACGATAGATATCGGGGGATTGGGCGGGTTACACGCATCCCCCGATAGAGGAAATCATTCACTAGTGTGCAAATTATCGTGATTTTTATCGTGATTCTATCAGTATTTCATCGATATTTTATCGTGATTTTATCGTGAAATACCCATCGGGGAAAACCCGCCCCGCAAAAACATGCCCAATAACTTCTGGGCGGTATTGTAGACCTCTTTACTATTCAACATATTCAAATATGGGTGTTTCTTTCCTGGGAACCTAGTATCGAGTTATTCCATTAACCTGTTATTAATGAATGAACTACAATACTTGGAATCCAGTCTGCATACATTACTTGTTGCTATGTCTAGCAAGCCTCAGGCAAGCTTTCCTGTTGTCAAGAACAACCTAACAAGTATGCATACAATTTGAATCAGCCAGGCGCCTTTGATTAGGCAATGTCATCGGGTATTATTGGCGCTTTCTTTACAAATTCCTGGATTGGATTGGATTGGAATAACTGGTCTATTGAGATGAATAATGAAAAAATTGTATAGAACTTCTGTCAAGAAAAGTATAGTTGTAACTTGTACATTATAGCTGTAAGGTACTGCCAGAGAAACTAAGAATTACTCTGCCCTTCCATGACAAAACAGCATAAATGATTTTTCTTGCAAAATCGAGTTATTTAGTGTGGGTGACTCAGAACATCAAGTATAAACATGTTAAACTAAAAATTGAAGGTTTAAAAAATACTGTAATTATCTATTTTGATATTTGTACTGTATGAAAACATTTAAACACTTTGAATAGGAAATTGAAAAGCATGGTTCTTCCTACAGAAACACTAAAATAGTCTTGTTACCGGTATGCTGTTTTGTTGTGGAAGGGCACTAGGGCAGTACATGTACACGTACAGGATACTGTATGTACAGTTAAGAGCAATAATACAGGTAAATGGTGGGTTTAGTTGTACTTGTCTAGTTTCGCTTTACAAATGTATATAAGGAATTTTGTTTTGAATAGCTTTTAATCTTCAAGTACACACACACTTGTTTAGTTTCACTGGATGTATTAGGATGTTTTTGTTTTTAATACATGTAGCTGTTTAATCTTCAATTACCGGTACACAAACACTTGTTGCACGATCTACACGTTTCACAACTTTAATAGGGCTGGTGCTGAGACTAGACATGTTGCACCACCTGTAACTTGGTGATCATGTGACCCACATAACGAGACAAAGAGGGCTTTTACTGTTACCTCATTGGCTGGGGAGAGGGGAATTCTGAATCCACCGAACAATCGTTTCAGAACAAATAATAAAAAAATCTATGATTCATGCTTTATGAGTTGCTAACACAACATCGATACCATACAATACATAGGCATTATGCATTGTATACATGTACAGGTACAAGACTACAAGTTCATACAGTAGTCAGTATGTGCATTCGTGTGTACTGTAAAAACACAATATGGCTGTAAAAGTGTGCAAGGCTGAATTGAACCTGTATACAGTATACATCTGTACATGTGCAGCTTGTATGCATCAAAAGTTTGTGCATACAGTACGCGTAGGCCTTCATAAACTCCCCACACATGAAAAGAACATCATAAAATGAAACTATGAAAGCATTGTGTTTTGGTTTCATCAAGATTTTGAATCACCCACGTACAGTACATGAATTATGAACCTTTCAGAAGCGGCGGTTAAAGGAGGAGAGGGGGGGGGGGGGGCAGGGGGTGCAATACTGATGAATGCTGATTTAAACCCCCCCCCCCCACCCCTGAGAGCAAATACGCCCCAAGATCCAAGAAATGAGCCCTTTTTTGTTTAATTACTGTAGATCATAGAATAGACTTGTTCACTACTTTGTATATGCATACTGCTTGAAGAAAGGTTTCCCGGGCCTTGACAACTCAAAGGCTTGCCAGATGCTTGCCTGACATTGCAACAGCTAATGTACATGTACATGTACAGTGCATGCAAAGTAGATTCCTATAAAATAGATTAAAGAGATTCCATATACATGTAAGTGGATGACTCAAAGATTAACCAGAACATGCATCAAATGTGAATAGAAAATATATCTGAAAAGTAGCTTCCTCTTGTGCAAATTATAAAAACAAACACTTTTAGGAGCAACTGGATCATGTGAATAATTATCTATTAAAGACAGCATACAAATTTTAGATGAGTCTGCTGTAATACAATAGTATTTCATTTAAAAATCTGAACTCTAAAAAAACAAACAGTTTGAACAGCCTATGAGGCAGGAAATGACAACTAGTTGCCGAGAACATATTGTTAAAAAAAACCTTAAATAATTGATGTGCAACTGTGACCTTTACCAGTTCCCTCCTTTCAATTCATTCAGGAAGTTACCGTTATAATACTTTCCTTATAAAATTGAGGTTGTTTTTTTAGTGTCCCACTACAGTGTATGTGAATTGTAAAACATAATGATTGGGCGTAAAGAGAAAATTCAGTAACAAATAACAATGGATTAAAGGTAATGCAAAGTTTTGGGAAATTCTGAAAATTGAATTGATAGTAATTCTTTAAAATGTTGATATATTTGGATGCCCCTGTGGATGTATTACAAGCACTAGAAAATTTAGCCCCTAAAATACTTCTGCTTTTGAGAAATTGAATAATAAAAAATTTACTGGTGCTCCTGGTAAATTCCAAATATTTCAAATAGCGCCTAAGGCCATTCCATGATAGCTGTGACCATGAAAATCTCAGAATAAGCTGTTCTGATATACATGTAATTTCCAAACGGGAATAGCAAATCGTTCGATCGTAGTAAAAAAACCCATTGTTTTGAAGATAAAGAAATTAGTCTTGAGAGCGCGCTATACAACATAAAGAGTTTATTATTTTACAATTTCATCACTTAAGACTCAATTTCAACCGCAACAACGATCATTGAATATTGTAAAATGATCGCATACAGTATACATGTATTGTACTTTTAAATATGTTCATTTGATCCAAATACCTTATAGTAATAAGGATGAATTTTTGTTATGAGGTGCTTTTACTGCGTACACTAGTCACAGGTGTGATACTGATACTGATACAACCATGGAACAATGGCGCTCAGGGTTAAACATACAATCCATCATTTTATAGTGTATGCTTCCTTTTTTTTTTCCTAATGGACAATGTACAAAGAATATTAAAGCGATGTCACATGAAAACGATTACTCTTTATTAAAAGATTTAAATGTGGTGTGTCCCTTTTGCAGGCTGAAAATATAAGCTTGTGTGAAACCTATGGTAAACAAGAGATAATGCAAATTAAAAACTCCCCTGAAAAGATTGGAACTGGTAATCAATGGAAGTGACTGTTGGCAAGATTGAGTCCATTCCGAAACCTCAAAATACCTAATTTATGTGAAATACACTGTATTACCACTTTCCCTTTAACTTCTAGACCCTTTCACAATGCAATCATGACTACATACTCAACTTTATCTTTAACCAAGTGTACAGTATTTGTACATGGATCTGTATGTTCTCTTTAGCACCCTGTATAATATGTCATTTGTTTTCCTTGCCTGAACGTTTTCCTCATTGTCTTTGAATTCTATGATAATGCGCTCTTGTAATACTACACTGAGCATGGCACTTGGGACAGATTATTTCCCTGGCACAATTTGAAGATTTCCTGTGCTGGGAATCCATTACAAAGTCAAATGCATATATGTTTTGCATTTCCGAGGATTTTACACCAAAATCGAATATATGCATAAATAACTGGTAGACAAAAGAAGTTGAATTGAATTGGATTGAATTGAACGTTTGATTATCATTTTGCTTTATTATGGGGAGGATTTACATGTACATGCACACTATAAAAATATACAGTTACATTGTACATGTAGTCATGTACATAATTGTTGTACCGTGTATGTGACTAGTATGATCAAATTATATACTGTAAAGCCTCAGTCACATCTTTGTGTATTTGGCTTGCATATTGCTGTGTATTAATGGCAAGCCGTTTTAACATTTATTCCTATTGCGTGATATCAAGAATTACCTTTGCTTTAAATACAACAAAAAAATAATTTCTTGATATCAAGAATATCTTTCTTGATATCAAGAAATAGGAATAAATTATGTTAAAGCAGCTTGCCATAAATATTGCCATAAGGTACTGTACTGTACATGCTCAGGTTGAAATTCACACTGTGTATACATGTACGATGTATACATTACATTGTAATCATTTACAGGTGTATTTTTGTTTTTTTTCATTCCACTTTTGCTTCCACTGTTTCCTGATTCTTTCCTTATGATTCATTTGTTGTGAAGAAACATTAAAAACATGGTGACAGTATTACTACAGGTATAGGAAGATGATTCAATTACATCTTTGGGCTAGTGTAGGTCAAGATCATAGTCGTCAGTTGATATTTGATTATAGGCTTTTTGTTCTCATTGTGATAATAATCAGTACGGTACACACATACATGTGTACAGGCCCGAATTCACAAAGGAGGTTTGTCGACAAACCTTGGTTTTCGTACGTCATATGACGCGTTTTACGCGTTTTTTACAAACCTCGTTTGTAAAGAACAAAAGGAGGTTTGGCGAAACAAAAGAAGGTTTGAGCTCAAACCTTGGTCTGAGCTCAAACCTTGCTTTGTGAATTCGGGCCACAATTTACATGTGCATGTTCAGATGTAATCTTGAAGTTTTAGTGCAAGATTATTATGAATATACTCATCATAACCAAGATTTTTGACAACCATTAATCAAATATCTCTTCTTAACAACCTCATCTCCATGTTGTTTCTCCTTGCAGTATATGTTCACAGATGTGGTCAACTCCCTGGTCACTACGACACAAAACTTTGGAAGTACCTTCAGTACCTTCACCGTCCCCTTCAAGCCAACGTCCATCTTCACTCATGCCGTCAACCCCGACATCGTCCTCGGAATGGATGAGAACGATGATTCCAGAAGGGTAAGCACTATTAGCTGACTCGATCAAAATACATAAACTGGGGGGGGGGGGGGGTGTTTTAATACAAAGACTAAAGATCAACTTCAAGGACTTCTGTTAACTATGGAAGGCCATTCATGCCACTGTTAGCTCTTTAACATTTTATACTTGCATTGGTCTCTAAAGAGACGTATAAATCGTGGTCACAAATCTACAGTGTTTACATTTTTTGATAGTTCATTATTGAAGGACAAATATTATCTAAAGATCATAATTGAGAGACCAATAGTGAGAGCAACCAGTGGCATGAATGGCCTGTCATAGTTAAGTCCAACTTAAACTTGATCTTAGTCTTTGTGAAACACCCCCCTGCTGTTATAACCCTTTCAGGATAAGATGTATTTTAAGGGCTAAATTGATCACTTGTTGTTCTTCAAATTGGCAACTATCATATTTTTCTTTTATGGCTAAATTGTTATGAGAAAGTTTAGTGTCTTTAAAAATGATATGAAACAAAAAATTAAAAAATGAAAAATACAATTAAATTTTGATTGAAAATAGCGGTCTTAAAACCCCTGAACTTGCAGAGTTCCAATGTTCAATGGTTTTGATGTAATACAGGATATAAAACGTATTGCTCATACGAAAGTCCATTAACTATAAGTTGTAGGATGTGGTTTTAAACTTTTAAGTATCTTTAATACTGTACTTTGTAGCTAGGGACTGTGGAGACAAACAAGTGGTTTTACCTGCAACATCATTTCCACTACCTTTTTCATACATGTATAAAAAGTTCTTCAGGAAACTGATTTGAGAGCAATCATTATTATTATCAGTCACATGAGATTGTGGCAGAGCTCGTTTTTTCTGGATATCAGTCAAGTCATAGTTGTTTTCATATTAGGTGGCAGGCTGCAATATCAAGGAAAATATAATAATATTCCGCTTTTATATATCGCCCAATACATTGATACAACGAAGTGCCTACATGTACAGATATACACTGTATGTACCCTGGAGTGATATATGTTCATTTGTATGTGCCGTCATAAACATAATCTTAAACAACATACAGAGCCTGTCCCTGCATGGCACCGTGTGTGTTTACCAACATTTAAACTTTTACAGTAGGGCCATTTACACTTGCAACCAAACGCGCCAAACCGGGGCCTGACCATGATCTTTCAGTGATGAAGTACATGTACGCCAAACCGCCAAAAATGCCAAGCCAGAAACATTCCAAGCCGGAGTGTGATTTTTTTCTTAATGTCCGCGTGATGTTTGGTATTATGTAAACGGTAGCAGCTGAAACATCGCGATGTTTTGCATGTGACCTTCAGCATTTCTCGATTGCATCCAATTTAATGGCAGGGCCTGGGTCAAAGGTCGGGAAGACCGCACATTCGCATTACCAACCAAAACACGCCATAACATCACTGAGCATTTCAGTCCGTGATGTTTCAGCGAAAGTGTAAGCGGCAGCGCAAAACATCGCGATCTTTTGAATGCACCTACATGTACATGTACATGTACTCCTCATCTACAATTAATGGCTTAAATTTATAAACCCGATGATTGATGTTTGTGGCTTGCTTTGTTATCTTTTCTCTCCTCAAATTAATTACCCTCGACAAAAGGGAGGAGAATTGGACTTTGAGTCCACTCACAGGAGATGATGGTCTTCAAAAGTTATGACACATGATAGCGCAGTACATGAACCTTTTTGAATTGTTTGATATGATATGGCTTAATTATCATATAAGGGGAAGTAGAGGAAATATAAACTTACAGTTGGACAATTCCCATAGTAATTTACTTCTATATATGTTTTTAGATGGGGGGAGGAGGAGGAGGGGCAGGAGTGGGCCTGGGGGGGGGGGGGGGGCGTAACTTGATATGACCATATACCATGTACATGTTTCGTTCTAATATTATCATCATTACGTTTTGCATTATTTTTATCCTAATGAATTTGTTAATAAAATTCACACATTGTTTCTCAGTCTGAGGTCTATGGTACTTTGCATGTCCGTGTAGGCGAAGATATGTGTGAATGGGATGATAAAATGCATTGTATAAATTCCCACACAGTTTATAAATGAACCTGAAAATAAAGAAATTGAGGAATTAAGTATATCGATGCTTTCATTTTTTCCATCAAAATCTGAGTCATTATATTTCATTGATTTTTTTCTTTATTTTTCTCCCTCCCTTGCAGCTTTATGTTTCGATGAACTTTGGAGGTACTTGGACTCTTATGGAGCAAGATGTGAAGAGCTTCAACTGGTAAGGTCAAAGGGCATTTAAAAATGATCAACAGACACTTTGTTTGAACAGTATTACTGTACTGTCAATCTGGGGTAAAATCCAATATCCAAATGTGTGATGATGCTATTAATCTATTGCTTTGCTCTATTAAGCATAGATAAAACTGCCTATAAAATGTACTTACAATTACCGGTATTACTCTTTATTAACGTAATTAAAGATTTTCGTAATAAAATGTAGGCTTGTGAAACCAGAATTATTTTGCATCTTAAAGGTAATACAAAGTTTTGGGAAATTTTGAAAATTTGGTGTATAGTGAATCTTTACAATTTTGATATATTTGGATGCCCCTGTGGATGTATTATGGGCTCTAAGAAAATTAATCCCTAAAACACTTCTGTTTTCGAAAAAAATTGAATATAAAAATTTACCGGTGCTCCTGGTAAATTTTGGTAAATTTCGAATAGCGCCTACGTCCGTACAATGGTAGCTGCGACCATGAAAATCTCAGAATATGTAGTTGTGATGTACATGTATAATTTCCAAACGGGAATAGCTAAACGGTCGAATTTAGTCAAAAAACATTGTTTCATAGCTAAATTGATATCTTGACCTTGAGAGGGAGCTATACAACTTAAAGAGTTTATTATTTATAATTTCATAACTTTGGACTCGATTTCAACCGGGACAACGATCAATGAATATCGTAGGAACGCATATGCTTTCAATATGTTAATTTGAACCAAATTCATGACCCCATACCAAAACTTTGTAATACCTTTAATCTTTCATGAATTGTAAATAAACAAAAGCAAATTTCAAGGCAGAGGAACTTTCATGAGTCACAAAAATTGAGTGTTGTATGACTAATAGTTTTACCTGTTCATGTACTTGTGATGCAATTATTCACTGTCATTTAGTTTTCGTGAGTCTTAATTACCTACAAAATTTGAGAATATTTCATGCCCACAAAATTATCAAGTTTTATAGACAGTACATTGTCAATAGTGTGGTACAAATTATATAAAGTATGTGATATAATTTTTTAACATCATTAATCATGCATTAAATCATCCAGTTATTTTGACAGTGTTTGCATTTTATTTGCCTGAGCATGCATTGCAATGTTCAATGAAAGCAAATGTTGTCATGAAATTTTATTAAATAGTGTTTTCTTTTTTCCCCCTTTTTTTAGGAGGGGGGGGGGGGGATTATATCACTTAAATTGCTCTTTGCTCCCATAATTGTTCTTTTTACGGATGTTGATAATGAGTACAATAAACTCGCTGTACTGATGTTTGCATGGATGGTTTGGATAGGTTCTTGCTTGAGACTACATTTATAACTTTGTGCGTGGTACCACATGGTACCACATTGTACCCGCTATATTCTTTTCCCAGGTTTTTAGCTGAGGGGTAGAACTGATTTTATCTGTGTACATAAAGGGAGGCTTATGGTCACCTTTATTCTTGAATTTGGCAATCTTGTTCCCTGTACCTTGTCCTTATAATAAAAAGTCATGTATCTGAAATCAAACTATATAAACACAAATTTGATATTGCCTTTTTATGTAGGAAAACAGATTTTTTAGCACCTCTCAACATGTTGCCAATTTACAGATTTTAAAGATTATTTTCCTTTATTGAATTACTAAAATAAAATGCAGGTTAATGCAACATAAATCCACAGTCAGTCTGGACCTTTATATTGCCACTTTAAGTACATGTAGGAATAACACATTTTTAAAACCTCTCAACATGTTACCAATTTACAGATTTTAAAGATTATTTTCATTCATTGAATTCCCAGAAATAAATGTGGGTTATGCTGCTAATGCAACATAAATCCAAACAGTCAGTGTGGAAAGTTGGAAGGTTTTTTTTTTTTTTTGTGTATTCAGAGTGGCAAAATGTGGGCAATAGCTGTGAAAGTGTTTATAGAGTGATGTAGGCTTTAAAATAATTGCAATTTTTTTTCAATTTCACTTTCTCCTTGTTCCAGGGGTGTTGAGCCATGGGATAGGACTGATACCATCTACGTGGAGAGGCTGGAAACTGACGGTACGAGCTCGGTCAGCAAGTCAGATGATTTCTTGACCCTCAACAGGCAGGTGATCATCTCGGGCATCAAAGACTTTGAAGTCAGGGATGACTATCTTTTCGCTACCCAGGTCAAGAGTGGAGTGGTAAGTACAGTGCATGTTATTCCCTGCATTGGGACTATATCTTTGATTGTGACGTTTATGGCTACAGCCATTGAGACCGATCATCTGACAACTCTTTTTTGTCAGGGTTCACAAGACCGACAGCCCACTGGACCAACAACCCTTTAGACCGACAATGTCAGTCCTGTAGGCCTACTAGCCACGTTTCAGAGGTTTCACTTGGTCTAGTGGCCTATCTGTCTTTTGGGCGGTTGTTGTGGGCGGTGTTTCTGGCTACAGCCAACGAGACCGATCATCTGACAACTCTTTTCAGGGTACATAGAACTGACAGCCCACTAGACCGACAGCCCTTTAGACCGATAATGCCGGTCTTGTGGGGCCTTGTAACAACTTTTTTTGAGGATTCACTAGACTGACAAAGTGACATCCCACAAGGCACCCATTTTGCTATTTTCCCCTTATGTATTTTGGGGTTTCATAAGTCTCTTGGGCTGGTGGTCTCATGGGCCGGCGGTCACATAGACCTTCTGGAGCTTTCCTCTTTTCTGTATTTTTCTTATGTTTTTCTTTGTTTTGTTGTTCTTGTGGACTGTTGGTATACCGTGTTTTGTGAATGATTAATCAATGTCGGTCTCATGGGCTGTCGGTCTACTGGAATAACCCTAGTACTTATTTGGTGCTAATTGGCCATAAGTAATCGATCATAACTCACTAAGATCTTCATAACAATTGCAACAAACAATCTCAAAAGTGGTAGGAGTTTTTGAGTTTGAGATTGATTTAATAGAGGACTTGCTATCAATCCGGTTCAATTGCTACTCTTTCTGTGACAGGGATCGGGGATGTTTATATCGGCTGTCAAAAAAGTTTCGTGACTACATGTAGGTTATTGTGTCGTCACAACTGTGTCAACACAATCTCTTTGCTGATCAAATGTATCATCCAATCCTTTATTATTATGCTGATTATATCATTAAAAAATCAAAGCTTAAACTTACCGCTGTGGGGCATGTTATCAGTTGATCTTATGTATATTAACAGTGAAATTTTGAAACCACCAATACATGTACATGTTCACTGTACATCAATAAAATATTGTATTATTTTTCAAACAAAGTTTATTTAATGAAAGCCTGCAATATGTACATGTTACCCTACATCTAAAAACATTTAACAGATGAAACCAACATCAAACAACAATAACAACACAAAAACAAAAGTTGGGATGTTTACAGCCTGTACATGTATGAATGCAAATAAATTGCATATTTTCCAACATGCTACAGTACATCATTTATGAAAGTGAAACAGGAAGAGAATCCAAAAAGTATGAAGTCATTATAAAACATTCTTGAATACATTGTACGTATCATATTTCATAAACTGCGCATGCATACAAATGGTGTGCAAAGTATACAAAGTGCTATTGCTAAACAGAAACTTGGAATGATGTGATTAATATTTTATAGCTTGGATGTCAACAAGGATGATTTATTGAAGTGCTTGGTTAAAGGGTGTGTTTAGTTTCTATACCGTAGATAAATGTAGAAACTACACAGTTTATTACAAGTGGATTCAATTACTAAACCCATTGTGCTCATTATACTTGCACTAGTCTTTTTATAAAGGGAACCATTAGTTCTGTTAATGATGGGGAATACACAGATCCCCTCAAACCAATTTCAATACTTCATTTTGTTTAGACTAAAATGGTATACCTTTGCTTCCGTAGATTATTTAATTGGTGATTGAAAGAGAGTGCAAGGGGAGAGAAGAGAGGTGAAGGAGAAAGGAAAAGAAAAATGAACTTGTAGGAGGTTACAAACAGTGGTATCAAAGATGGATAGATTTATAGAGGGAAGAAGAAGGAAGAAAGAAGGAAAGAAAGAAAGAAAGACAGAAAAAAAAGACAGAATGAAAGAAAGAAAAACAGAAAGAAGGAGGTATATTGACAGAAACAGAAACAAGAAAAGATGAAGAGAAAGAGAAAAAGAAAAAATCAACATGTACATGTAGAAGGTTAAACTTAAAAAGAGTGGTATCGAAGATGGATAGATTTATAGAGGGAAGAAGAAGGGAGAAAGAAGGAGAGAAAGAAAGAAAGACAGAAAAAAGGACAGAAAGAAAGACAGAGGTATATTGACAGAAACAGAAGAAGGAAAAGATGAAGAGAAAAAGAAAGCATGAACATGTACAGTGTAGGAGGTTAAATACGGTGGTATAAAAGATGAAAATATTTATAAGGGGAAGAAAGAAGGAGAGAAAGAAAGAAGACAGAAAGAAAAAAAGAGGTATATTGGCAGAAACAGAACAAGGAGAGATGAAGAGAAAAAGACAAAAACAAAAACAAAATAAATACAAAAATATCTCAAGTACTATTAAGGTAGCCTGAGGCAAAGGAAAGGAAACATTTTTGGCTGCAATTACCAAATCCTGGAAAGACTTCCTATATTTCCTGAGATGAAACTGCACCCGCCAAATATGTGCTTGAATACTGCCCATTACAATGATCATTAATATGTACATGTCTGTACATAGCAATTTTATGTCCACATTTGTGACCATTATTTTGCAGCGTCTCGTGCACATGCGCATACATACACATGTACATAAAATGGCGAACAATATAGTTTCGTCATGCCCATTTATAGGACTATTTATGTTAGCGCGGTCTGCCATGCAACCTACAGGTACCTTGATACCAAATCTAGTCAGTCGTGCCTGGTCGTTGACAATGTAATGATGATTTTGCAATATCATTTTGTAAAGAAATTTCCCCAACTGTTCACGGTTGGGTGGTCGTGCTCTAGAAAACGTACTACCAGTCGTCAACAGGCCTCGTGTGCTTGTGTGTTTTGTCGATGACGCCATGCACCCGCTCCATCGCACTGCAATCAACAGATGAACTGTGATATTGATTTCTCTCTGCCCTGCACCATTTTTAAGGCGCAACCATCAAGCTTTATTTATCTAGTCACAGTTGTTCACTCTCCAAGGTTATATTAGTACATGAACGGCCTATATATACAATGTACATGTACATGTACATGTTTATGTTTATGTACACTACAGATATGAAACCCTGAAGTTATTATGTTTTATATTCTTTTTGTACTGAAGATGAGACTAGCAAACAAAATATACACTCTACTTTGGCCCATTTAAAAGCTTTGTTATGGGCAACAGTTAATATTTTTTTGTTATCTTTTTTCATGAAATGATTGTGACAATATGTTCACTCTCCAAGGTTATATTAATATATGTAGGGCCTACAGTATAAACATGTATATTCATGTTTATGTACATTACAGATATGAAACCCTGAAATTATTATTTTTATATTCTTTTGTACTGAAGATAAGACTAGCAAACAAAATATACACTGTACTTTGGCCCATTTAAAAGCTTTGTTATGTTACTTATTGGCAACAGTTTATATTTTTTTCCTTATCTCTTTTCATAAAATGATTGTGACAATATGATTTATCCTTGACTGATAAAGTTTATATCTTCTTGCAACTGTATTGATCAATCTAAAGAGCTACCGTATATGTGTACATCAATAAAATTCTGAGAAGATTAAAACTTTATCTAGAGAGAGAGAGGGAGGTACATAAGGCAAAAATGTCACAATCATTTCATGAAAGTTTTCATTACAGTGGTCCGGTTACATGGACTAGGTTGTGAATTACGCTGTAGTATGTCAGTTGAATTATTTAAGAAGCATCTCAAAACACCCCTATTTACATTATACTTAACTGCATTACATTTTCTATCATATTTTCGTTGAGTTTTTAAACATTGTTTCATTTGTTTTGTAAAGTGCTTTGATCAGTTCTAAATTGGATTATAGCGCTATAAAAGAAATATTTTATTATTATTATCATTATTCCAAATTCATGGTCAACAGCGCATTAAAGGGACTTGGTAACATTGTTCAGATGAGAGATAGTGGTGCTAAGGTAGTGACTTCAATGCTAGATGTACAATTAAAGATAATCTGAAAATTTGAGTGAAAACGGACCATTATTCATGGTACAAATTGGGAAAAACTGATCCGATCGATTCCTTAATTCTTCCAACTATATTATTACAATTTAATTACATTTGAGTTGAATGGAAATCTCACAAAGCAATAAAATGGCTCTACATTCTATTCCAGACACTAAAATGTTGACAGATTTTTTATAGCCTGTTTTAATATATTTTTTTCATGGAAAAACCGTTGGGAAAATTCAAAAATGGTTGGGAGAATTTCGATTCAGAAGCGCCTCCCATCGACGCCCGTTCGAAAACCCGTTAAACTTTGTTAAAAATCTTCATATTGCGTGAATTAATTTCGGATTTGGGGCATCGTAGTTGGATAATCCATACATACACACATAATTTTATGTGTTTTGCATCCTGATTCAACAGATTTGTGAAATCAACCATCACAATGTTACTTTAAAGTACCTTTATTATTAAAGGACAGTGAGAGCATGAGAGAGTTCAACAATGAATGGGAGAATTATAAACATAATGTACTGTTTGCTTCCTCGTCACTTATTGACCGTTTGCTTCCTTGTATTGCGCAGTATCTGTTAAATCGTGCGTTGACGTAAACGGTCATTACAAATTTATAATGAGGAAATGCACGGCACAATAAACACACACTCCTTTTTAATGGTCCATGAAACCTGGTGATTTATGAAGCAGTAAACTACATGTACATAGTTCATTTTTGAATATTTTTATGATGATGTAATTAAAGTGTATTATTAAAGATCCTTCTGTATCTTGTTCACTTTCCATTTATTTACACATTAAAAAACGTGCAGCAGTTTGCCGCTCCATATTATCTGATCAGTCTTTTAGAGTGAATAACCATTATCAAGAAATTAATGGGAGCTTTCCAAGAATTACCACATCCTCTTCGAGTTCACACTACAGTTTGCTATTACAACAATTGATTCAGGCTTTATTTTTTGTCAAAATTAAAGGGTTAAGGTTCGAGAGTAGGTTTACCATGTACATATACATGTACTTACACTGTACATGTATACATGTATACTCAAGGCTTAGGGTAAATAGATATGTGTGTATTGTATGGTCCCGGATTGAAGTTGTAGGGCCTGTACGGAAAACACTTATTTAACTACTGAAACAAGACAAATAGAAGAAGACTATTATAAATAAATAAAATAGATAAAAGGAAGATGGTCCGATGGTTATCAGTTTCCATGTGCAGTTGGTCATAATTCGCTGTCACCAGACTTTGTGGAAGTGGGTGTACAAGTCTTGCACATACATGTACTGTAGCAAACCCGTAGTCCCATCAAGAAATACCCCCTAGTCTCTCAGAGAGTCTTCGGCGAGAGAAATGTTTAATAGATAATCATTTTTTCCATGAGGCAATAGGTGGAAAATACTGAGCATATCATGTACATTGTATTAATTTAAAGGCCTGTTGGTCATAAAACCAAAGGCTAATCCTGGTGATTGACAACACACAATATTGGGTTAACACCAGATTGGTGTCAAATTCCCCATGAGAGCCCACTACTATGTGTCTTTAAGACTTATGTTGCACATTGGTTTAATATCATAGGATGAAATATGCTCATATTTTGTGCGATACATGTATGTGTACAGTCTATACTGTATGTGTATGTACCCTTCGATCCTAGTGAAGGCCATTCAATAAATATATATACGAAGTGCAGGGCAAACTCAGAATTTCCAGAGTGATGTTATATATTTTGTCTAATGTACATACATGTACATGTATGTATGTTAACTGCAGGTGTGGCTTGATATGTACAATGTACATATACATGTATATGTATACCACCGGTATACGTAATCATGGCATTATATCAGGCCTGATAAAAACCCGATTTAAATCGGTTTCCCAATTTTTTTTATTTTTCCCGATTTTTTTTCTTCTTCCCGATTTAAAAAAAAAAAAATCCAGATTTTTTTTTTTTTTTTTTTTTTTTTTTTACCAATTTTTTTTTTCTTCCCTATTTTTATCCTGATTTTCCCGATTTCCCTTTTATTTTCTCTATTCTTCCCTATTTTGGCCTATTTTTTCCCAATTTTCTTACTCGAAAGGGGGAATGTTGTTGGAGGCCTTTTTTCCCCGCGAATCCTCTTCTTCTTTTTTTTATTCAAGGGGGACGTGGTTGAGGGGAAAACAAAAAACCTATTTTGTTTTTTAGTGCTCACTATCACCTCTGCATTATATAGGCAAATTAGTAATAGTACAGTTCTATGTTGGTTTGTATATTTTGTATAAGACCCGCAGAGTATGCAATATTTATGATAATAATTGCAAATTTGTATGGAATTATATGACACGCATTGCCTAGTGTAATAGGTAGAGGAGGTTCATGTATATTTGAAGCTGTGCGACTACCTGTAAAAAGCACACAATATGGCCTTCTGGCCCCAAACAGACAGCATACATGTACATGTACATGTATGTGATTAATGAGTTCCATTCTCTCAAACTTTCATTCTGAGCCAGAACCGCTCTTTGCCGGATGAGAGGTTTTATAGTGGTAAATGTGTTCAACTTCTACCAGTAAAATCATTTTTTATAATCTTTATAATTCCATAAGCGCATTACCGGTGCTCATTGTTAGAAAAGAGGCTTACAACATGTATAATAATGATTGCATCTTGTACCAGTAGAAAAACAAATTGTATATGATTTTTTTTGGTTTTGGGGTGAAATTCATTAAAAAGATGATTTTCCTGGTATCTGAATATACAGTTTACGGATGTTGTTACAAAATTAGGCGTCACCGCTACATACCCGCATGAACATGTCCATTGCCGCATGTACATTATTATGATGAATAGGAATATGTGCACAGCACTTCTTGCAGCCGGATTTGGCACCCTCTGACTATACATGTATATTGCTGTTCGCGCTGATTGATGTTTATATCCAATATTGGCTGTTCCCAGACGAGGGTGAAAAGTGCATGGATTTATGTTTGATCAACAGCCTGGCTTTCAATTCCATTTTAACCAGTAGCACTCAGTAGTAGCCGACATGAAGTGTAAAAGATGTGCCAGGAATTGCTATCAGAATCTATGTTCAGACTACTTACCGGTATAGACAGTGCTCATTTGAAACAAGTATTTCTTACCAAGATTTAAGAGGATACTATAAACCCCCTCCCCCCCCCCCAAAAAAAACAATCAGCTATTCGTACATGACATGCTCCTGCAACAATTGCTTTGCAGTCCATTTGCTGCACTAAACCCTTACCCTAAACCTAACCTAACCCTAAACCTAACCCGACCCTAAACCTAACCCTAAACCTAACCCTAAACCTAACTTCAGACTCAAGTGTAACCCTAATACCCTAGCCATATCATTTTGGACGAAATAAAGTGAGGAGCAATCTGTTGATTTGCTACACTATTAAACCAAATTCCTAATTTTATCCCTAGACCCAAAGCTATACATAACCCTAGTTCTAACCCCAACTCTAACCCTAAACCTAACCTCAAACTCAATGCTAACCCTAACCCTAGCCATATAATTTCTAAACAAAATATTAAAAGTCAAGAGCAATTTTCACCTAAGTTTCATAGATAGATCATCAAACCAGATAGAAGAATTTAATGTTGAGCTACACTGTATGTACTGTATGTGTATCTTTGAAACATTTTTATATGTACATGTCGGCCCTATGTATTGCAGTTTTTGCACCATTAAAAAAAAACATTACACAAGTACAAATACTATTTGAAACATGTATGAATGCACGTACACGGATTATGTATTTGCTTAGACTCTTTATTGCTTTCCACCCCTTTGTGCCATGCACTGCACGATGAAAAACATACTCTACATGTACATGTATGGTTAAAAATGATCTCATTTTCGAAATACCGGTAAACAAATAACCATTGTAGAGGGTCGATGCATTCTGGGCTGAAATCCAGAAAAACCCTGTTTATTTACTCTATCCTGTTTGTCTCATTTTGTTCATAACTAGGTTAATATTTACTTTTTAATGATGTAAATAGTAGAGTTGATGATGATGATGATTCACCGCATTTGTATGGCGCTATATATCTGTTTTAAAAAACATTCAAAGGCAGGAGCTCCTCCAATAAAGTCAGCATTTAAATGTCTGGAGGAAGATGTGAGTTTTGAGCGAAGCTTTGAAGTGGTCCAGATTGTCAATTTCGTGAATAGATGATGGGAGGGAATTCCACAGGCGAGGAGCAATAGAGGAACATCCTCTTGAGAGTTCATATGACAATTGTGCAGGGATCCATAGTTACCCTTTTTTGCCGGAAGGGAGTATGGATGTACATTTTTAGAGTTTGGATGAATGCTCAGCCCTTTGTAAAAAATGCTGCCTTTTTGAGGGTCTGGACTATTTAAAGGTTTTGGGCGCCCATGTGTCCCAGGTCACCATGCATGCAGGTGCCTGTTAATAGTGTCAAGCCCTGCAATTGTGCATCATATTGTAGCTTTCAACTTAATGCGTACTTTAAACAAAGGCAAAAGACAATAAATTATACAAGCAAGTAAGCAAATAACTTCAATAACAACAACAAAACAAAAGTATCAAAAAATCTAGAAGAATAAGAAATTGAATTGAAAAAAGCCTGATCAAAGCCATTATCCATTAGCATGTATGTACAGTACAATGATGATTATGAATCGAACAGGTGCACATGAGCTGTTTGCTTTAATACATATACAGTATGTACGTGTGAAATTGTGAATGTATGGCTTGGACGTGTCACATGAATGTGTATCGTGCTTGGGGTTTATCGAACAATACATGCATTCATTTATGGGCTAAATAACATAACAGCAACCTAGCAACCATGTATACGTACATGTACATGTACATGTACATGTGCATACAGTATGCATTATAGTGCAACATGTACTCGCTGTTACTATCACTGTTTGTTCGTGTCAATTTAGGAATACTTGTGATGCGCATCGTGGCATTATTATGATTGAATAATTAATGACGTTTTTGGTGATAATCATCACTTCATAGCGTGGCTGACCGCAGTTATTCAGACAGTATTGTTTTGATAGTCCTATAAAGGGTGATCATTATTCATTAATTAGGCTGATTTTTAAAGCAAAGATCAGAAATTTGGACTATTATTTAAACATATTTGTGGAAACATTTGTCAAAATATGTTCAAATAATTGAAATTTCTCCCAGGAAGCATTACGGTACATTAAAAAAAAAAATTTTTAGACTAGTTTTGTAATGTAATCAATTTTAATGCATACATTTTTATTAAGTGCCATGTTACAAATTATTTCACTCACCTGTTACACATAATTGTATTTCACCAGTCAGAATGCAAATTACATCATTAACTGTTGCTAGGTAGGGCAAACACTATGGCTTGTCCTACCTAGCAACAAGGAATATATGCAATTTGTATTCTGACTATAGAAATACAATTTTTTGTAACAGGTGAATAAAATAATGTGTAACTAGGCACTAAAGAAAGATTTTACGCATTAAAAGTTAATACATTTATATGAAAATGGTCTATTAGGAGAATTACAGTATTTCAATCAGGAAAGTGCACTGTATGATAATGAGGCATTAGGTTGGAGCAGCCAAAAAATGTTTGTTCCACCTAGCAACACAACTACCGGTAGACATTATTAATGTATGGAGTGTGCATACTGAGTTTTGAAATTTTTTACAATTAACAGTACATGTAGTGCAGGTGTTAGGCAAAGTATAAATTCAGATACATTAAAAAGTAAAAAAAAATATAAAAATAAACTGCTCAAAAAATACCCCTTGCATCTACACATTTGAACAGAGAGAAAATTCATGTTGATTTCACAAAACACATGTGATGTACTTTTGTTATGATTAGGAAGATTTATGTACTTCTGTCATCAAGCAAATATGTGTCAATTTTGATGTAAAACAAGAATGGTCTTTACTTTCAAAATACCACTCTACATGCAGTATACTGAACCTTAATGTTCATACACATGCCCCTCGCATATAAAAACAACAATAATGGAGAAAATATATATTAAATGTAAGTTTCTGAAAATGCATACTTCTCAGTGTCAACAATTTAAGTACTGTACATGTACATGTACACTTCTGGAATATGGACTCTGCATCAGTGATTCCTTATCTTGGAATGCATTTGATATCCTGTTTATCTGTTTTAATTGGAGTGATAACTGTGATTTGATCGCATGCTTTGTGATAAACCTCCATACATGTATATACAGTACTTGTGTGGCTGGCATGACGTAAACAGTCTAACAGTCTTTACAACCTGAATGCATTTGAAAACAGGGAACAAAACAGAACGGAAAACTGAAGAAATATTAAAAGAAAATGAGGAAACAAAACTGGAAATTATAAACCAGTAAACAGAAAATACGGGAAGACCCAAAACAGAAAGCAGAATCAAATAATAGAAAACAGATATTGTAAAAAAGAAGAATAAAAATCCCCATGCATGTAAAGAGATTTACCGTATTGATAACAATTTATGCCAACTGAAAGAGCAAAAGGCCTGCTTGCTCATCCTTTGACCCACTCTTGTGTCACCTCACAAAATATATTTTAAACGTGACTTAATTTGCCTGTTATTGCCTTAGTTATATTAGTTATGAACTTTGTTATGAATTTTGTTATATACTGTATAGTATACTTTGTGAGAATGTCAAACCACATTTGTATGTATTATAATTTATTGCCAATGTAAATTGTTCATAATTCAGCCATCTGGCTGCGAAGTGCAATTAATAAAACCTTTCAATCTCAATCTAAAAAACTGAAAGTTCATGAATTATGTCATACTATCTTTGGATGCTGATGAAAACTGGAAATTGTGAGTGCTTGAATCAAATTGAATTGATTGCAACTTGCAAGAGGAATTCGCCAGAGTTGCGAGCGTTGCAAATGTTGCAAGAGTTGCGAGAGGAATTTGCCTTGTTTCCGGTCCATTGACTTTCTTCCATCTGTCTGACAAACTCAGACAAAAATGGCTACATTGTGTCAACCAATATTATGTCAGCCCTCCATATGTTTTTGTGTCCTTAGAAATCCGGTAAAATTAACTTGTTATCATTGTATTATTACCAATAGTAAACCTTTCATTTTTCGTCTTTCTTTTTTCATCCTGACAGGAAGATGAACTAGAGCTTTTGGTCTCCCATGATAGGGGAGCATTCAAGATGGCTGAATTTCCTTTCGATGTTCCTAAAAGGGTAAGTTTAGAGATAAAGTTGAGTTTTAGGCCCCATTTCACAAAGCCTTTTTTCAATGACAAATGACAAATGACAAAAATGATAAATCTGCTGATAACCAATTATAAGCAAGGATTTCACTAGCTTATAACAAAAACTGCCATTTTTAACTGGTGACAAGTTTTGTGAAATGGGGCCCTGGTCATGCCATTGCATTGGGAAAGAAACGGTGTGGAATCAATCAGAAAAAGTTGATCATGTAGCATACAGGGTTGTATATTACTATTGGTGTTTCATGCAAGGTTCTGGAATCATAATTGTTAACAGGCTTATTATTAAGGTGTTTGTAATTTTTGTTTACCTTTCGAGCGTGGTGCAGTTATAACTATTAGTTTGTTATGTAATGGTGCAGGTTTTGGTTACTAAAATTCAGTTTGACCAAAACTGTCCTATCAATACCAAAACAACATCTATCCGTTTAAAATTTAAAAGAATCATTGGCAAAGTAGCTATAAAAAAAACCCTCAGATTACTCTCCCATCCTTCACGATTTCTACATTAATAACTTGAGATCATGCGTTCTTCCCTCAGGATTTCTACATTGCCGATGCGTCCGAGGAACAGGTCTTTGTGTGTGTCCATCATCAGGACCTGCAGACCAATCTCTACATCTCAGAGGCCAAGGGCGTCGTCTTCTCCCTCTCTCTCATGAACATCTCCTACTATAACCCGGAGGGAGCTGGCAAAGATTCTTGGCTAAGGTAAGGCTTCTTAGAACTGGGGGGTGTTTCACAAAGACTAAGATCGACCTTAAGTTGGACTTAACTATGGCAGGCCATTCATGCCACTGGTTGCTCTCGTCATTGTTTTCTTAATTATGATCTTTAGAGAATATTTTTCCTTCAATAATGAATTATCCAAAAATGTAAATTCTGTAGATTTGTGACCATGATTTGTACGTCCCTTGATAGACCAATGCCCGTAAATGGTGAGAGAAAATTGTGGCATTAATTGCCTGCCATAGTTAAGTTCAACTTAAAGTCGATCTTAGTCTTTGTAAAACACCCTCCTGGTTCTGTATTGAATTCAATACTTATGTCAGAAATATGAACATTTAATGGCTTATATTTATATATCATTGTTGGTCAAACCGTTTTTTAGCGTCAAGTAACGCCTGGCTGAAATAATCCCCAGGTAGTGGAGATTGTGCACACAGTGTATACGGGCAAGCATCCAATGACCGGAGTTATAATATATCTGTAAAGCGCTTTATTTGAGAGACGTCCAAGATGTATTAAGCGCTTTATAAAAGCTGAATATTATATTATTATCATTGTTTTTTAATCTTTGTTCCAGTCGCTATGTCGATGAGCCGTTTGCTGACTTCCACAAAGTGGACGGACTGCGCGGCATCTACGCAGCCAACGTGCTCCTGAACACAGATGCATCGTCGTCTTATACTGCAGAGAACATGGCTACCTATGGATCCTTTGACAAGGGCGGAGAATGGTTCCTGGTGCCTGCCCCTGAAAATGATGCAGATGGCAACCCGTACGGCTGTCGCTATAATGTAAGTCTCTCATCCAGTTATATGTTGTTCAATCCATCATCCCATCCTTCCGCCCATCTATCCAGCTATCAACTGATAGAAATCGGTCAATCAAACATATAGATATGTTGATGAATGAAGGAATGAATGAATGAATAAATGAATGAATGAGTAAAGGAATCTGTATGAGTTAATGAATAAATGAATTAATTAATCAATGGATGAATGAATGAATAAATGAATAAAGGAATCAGCGTGTGAATGAATGATGAATGAATGAATGAATAAAGGAATCAGTAAGTTAATGAATGATGAATGAATGAATAAATGAATAAAGGAATCAGTGTGTGAATGAATAAATGAATAAATGAATCAGTGTGTAAATGAATGAACGAATGAATGAATAAATGAATAAAGGAATCAGTGTGTGAATGAATGAATGAATGAATGAATAAATGAATAAATGAATGAATAAAGGAATCAGTGTGTGAATGAATGAATGAATGAATAAATGAATAAAGGAATCAGTGTGTGAATGAATGAATGAATGAATAAAGGAATCAGTGAGTTAACGAATGATGAATGAATGAATAAATGAATAAAGGAATCAGTGTGTGAATGAATGATGAATGAATGAATGAATAAATGAATGAATAAATGAATCAGTGAGTTAATGAATGAATGAATGAATGAGCAAAGGAATCAGTGAGTTAATGAATGAATGAATTAATAAACGGATGAATGAGTTAAGGAATTTAGATGAAGGAGCAAATAACAGGTTGAATCAATCAATCAATCAGCCCAAAACTCAATCAGTAAGTATTTAAATAAATAATTTAGTCAATTGATCGATCAGCCATCAATTCAAATTTCCCTTATCTTCCAGCCCAAAGAGGGAGAATGCTCGCTGCATCTCTCACAGAAGTTCAGTCAGTCGGCCCCAGGCTCTCGTACCATTCCCATCCTCTCCAAGGCCTCCGCTCCTGGTCTCATCCTGGCCACCGGTAAGGTCGGCAAGACCCTGCTTGGAAACGAGACCATGGGATTCAACGTCTACCTCTCAGCTACGGCTGGGGCATCGTGGTATGAGGTCAGTTAATCTTCATTAATTCAAAATAGATTCAAACCTGCTTTAGTGACCACCTGTCTACAAAGACCACATTTTTGTTTCCCTTGAAAATGGTTTATCATTGAAACATGTACAAAAGGAACCTGTCTACAAAGACCACCCGTCTACTAAGACCACTTTTTGTGTTTCCCTTGGGCGGTCACTATAGACAGGTTTGACTGTATACCTGTCTTGTGTTTATTGAAAAATTGACTTGGATCAAGCTAAAATTTAATTTGGGTAATTTTTGCATTTTGAGAGAAACTGCCATATTTACCAAGGTGTGATAAATGGGTGGCTGATACAACCAATTTCAGTTATTTCATGATGCTTTTCTATGTTTGTTGTAGGTGTTGCGTGGTAATCATTTCTTTGCTTTTGGAGACCACGGTGGTGTGGCGACTGCAGTGGAACAGAGAGGAGATACAAATGCAGTCAAGTAAGTTGTTATTCCATCATTTGGTCAGTCAGTCAGTCAGTCATTTATTCAAACAACTAAGCCATCTATCAATCAGATTTTAATTTGTTAGTCAAATATTAAGTTACCGTTAATCTCCGTGTATAAGACGCACCCTATTCTTAAGACAAAAACAAAACAAAAAACAAAACAACAACTCTTGTCCCTTCAAATTAGGAACGTTGGTTATCTTCAAATAGTAGATCCTATTCTTTGATCACATTATGTTATTTATGTTGAGACCCAGAGATGGTAAAAAAAGCACTAAAAAGTAGCATTTTGAGGACTCAAAGTATCCTGTACCTGTTTATAAGATGCACTCCTGACTTTCAAATTTCTCTGGCGGAAAAAAGTGCGCCTTATACACAGAGATTTACGGTAGTCAGCCTAATCAGCCAATCACCCATTCAACAAATCACTTATTGAATTAATCAATCAAACAATCAATCAATCAATCAATCAATCAGTCAATCATGCAATCAATTTATCCATCCATCCATAAATCAATCAATCAATCAATCAATCATGCAATCAATTCATCCATCCACCCATCAATAATCAATCAATCAATCATGCAATCAATTCATCAATCAATCAATCAAGCAACCAATCAATCAGTCATGCAATCAATTCATCAATCAATCAATTAATCAAGCAATCAATCAATCAATCATGCAATCAATTTATCAATCAATCAATCAAGCAATCAATCAAGCAATCAATCAATCATGCAATCAATTCACCAATCAATCAGTTAATCAATCAATCAATCAATCGTGCAATCCATTCATCCATCCATCAATCCATCAATCAATCAATCAATCAATCATGCAATCAATTCATCCATCCATCCATCGGCATCCAGCATCAATCAATCAGTCAATAGCAATAGTCAAGAGCCGAGGATTGAAATGGGTGATACAAATTTTGCAAAAATGTTTTTGAGTTTCTGATGGTATAAATCTATTAGCAAATAAACATTTACTTTACTTGTATTAAAGAGAGCTGTTGCTGAGCTAGCGCCATGAGCGTCCCTAGAGGGTGTGTGAGCTCTATAAGTTCACACTACTATTATTATTATTAGTAGTATTATTATTATTAAATCAAACAACCAATCAATCATATATTCATCCATCTATCCATCCATCCATCCATCTATCCATCATTCCTTTCTTCCATCCTTCCATCCATTAATCAATCAATCAATCAGTAAATCAGTCAATTAATGAATTAATCTTTTAGTGATGTCAATCTGTCAGTCTGTCAGTTAGTGATTCAATCAAATCCAATCAAATCATCCTTTCTTTCAACCTCTCTGTAATACAGGTACAGCGTGAATGAGGGGGAGACCTGGCATTCAGAGATGTTCTCAGAATCCAAGATCTATGTGTATGGATTGATGACAGAGCCTGGAGAAAAGTCACTCGTCTTCACCGTCTTTGGTTCAGAGACTGCCACCCACTCCTGGCTCATTGTCCAGATCAACTTCAGACCTGTCTTTTGTGAGTGAGAACTTCCTTTTCTTCATGGATTTTAACTCATAGCCTGCCATAAGGCTGCATGCACGTTACCGTTCTAGTGCTTTGTACATGCGAGTGAGCCATTGCTTCGCTGCCTTGTGCATGCTCGCACTCATTCGTAATAGCAGTTATTGTTCATGCTCATTGGACTGTGCTGTGTGTTTCGAACGTGTTATTCATTGAACCATCGCGTTAATCAGATTATCTCAAAATAAACTTGGCACGGGGGGGATTTGGGGCTTGGCACAATGGGGATTAGCCCTGTGGCATGAAAAGAGTTTAAGATGTTCATGCGTAGGTACATAGTCGATCGTGAAGTAGGCAACTTGACAATCACTCCCGATCACTACATAACACTGAGCCAATGGGTATTACGCTCCCGTGCGTACATCCGTGTGCTGCCAACTTTAAACTAATATCAAGGATCCACACCAACCTTTTTTTTCTTCATCCAAGAGATCAGGATCAACATTTTAAAGATTTGTATGCATAGGCCCCATTTTGGGGATGCAGAGTTCAAATTTTGCAGCCCATATGCCCCCAACCCGGTTTCGTATTTAGCCAATCCCCTTGCGATCAATCCCCTTTATTGGTTACATTTTTATCTTTTTAATTTGTTTTCTTTCTTGTCAATGATTGTTATTGTTGATTGCACAGTGATTCATGAATTGTTAAACCTCATCATTTTATTATTGTTACCATTTCTGTAAAGTCACATGGATTGGAAAAGAACACATGCGGGTTACATTTATTTAGTTCATCTTTTTCTTTCCTGGCATCCATGTGAATCTTTTCCAAATGTACTCTTGTTTTGTATTTTATGATTTTCTTAGTTTTTGCTGAATAAATAATAATAATAATAATTTTTCTTTGAATTTTTTCTGAATAGCTACGAACTGCGGTGATGATGACTACAAGCAATGGTATCCTGGAGAAGAATTCCCTGAGCACAGCTGTCTCTTGGGTAGGAAGACCATCTACGAGAGAAGGCGTGTCCACTCCGACTGCTTCAATGGACGAGACTACGATAGACCCATCTCCTCCATCAATTGCACGTGTGATCGAGATGATTTTGAATGGTAAGTTGACGTCAGCCATCTTTAATTTGGAGGGGGGTAGAAACTATGAGATGAAACGTCCAACCCTGCAGTGTTAAGAAAAAGATGTAGAGGTGCTGTGGTCCAGTGGATAAGTCACCCGACTGCAGATCACAAGGTGTGGGGTTCAAGTCCTGCCGCGGCACTATTAATCTACATTTGCCACTCTCCACCCAAGTGTAAATGGGTACCTGATATGCTTGAGCGCTAGTCATAATTATTATTATTATGATAAAAATGATGAAAAAATTGTTATATTGATTGTGTGTGTCTGCTTTGCACAGTGACTTTGGTTTCATGGAGAGGGAAGGCTCGTACATCTGTATGAAGGACCCAGAGGATGATAGGGATCCTACGGTACAACCAGACCGCTGCCCTGAAGATACATTCTGGAGAAGGTCAAAAGGGTAAGCACGTTGATTTGTTTTTTATTTTATTTTCTTCTCATTCATGTAAATACACAGTTTTTTTATAACAATAATGATTTAAAGTACAATACCATAAGTATTTTTCTGACAATGAATCATGAACAAACCAATATATATATATATATATATCTGTATATAACAATTGTTATTTTCAAAAAAAGAAATGATAAAGTGTCACATACACTAAATTTCTTCAAACATTAAAACATTATTTGCGGAAGAAGGACAGTCATTGTAAGCAGATTGATTGATAGTACGACAGCCCCAGACAAAACTCATGAAATAGATTGACACATTTATCAAGCACTTAAGAGTATTTTGTCACTCAAATTCTGAATACTGTATATAAACTCACTAGTATACTGTAGGATCCCTTGTACTTGTAAATCCCCCATACAACTAGACCCCTACCATGAAGGTACTGAAAATAATGCCCTGAAGACATCTGGTGAAGCCCAAAGGGCAAGACATTGCAAAGTAATTGTATTGTATAGGTATTTGTACACAATTTACCTGTTATTCCCCATAATAATTTTAATATTATAGTATTAATGACTGCTTTGAGAGAAATAGTTGTTTTTATATGCTCAAGGGAAGGTTACAATTGTGCTATTGCCCCGAGGCGTGCCAAGGGCAATAGCCCAATTGTAACCTTCCCGAGAGCATATAAAACAACTATTTCTCGAATATTGAAGCAGTCATTAATACTTTTATATGCCGAAAACAAAAGAGTCAAGTAATGACACCACCTTGGCCTTTTTTATGAGTGTATCTTTGAGAGTAGACTAGATCTAGATTCTAGTCTAAGCAAGATATTTTTACAATTTTGGGGGTGGGCCGGCCCTGTGGGGAATAGAGAGAAGAACCTGCGCTTTCATATGACACCTCACTTATTGAGTATCACCTTCAGGATCACAACAGATAAAGGTTTGAATCTCGAATTGAAAAAAAAAACTTGACTTTTTTTGCATGGTCACGCAATGCACGTAGACTGCATAGAGACTGCATTGCGTGTAATCTCTATGGGAAGAATATAGCACACAACATCGGGTGCGCGATCAGACACCCTGACAACTATATCTATTTTCGTCCATGTCTATGCTGGTACTCCATTTTCAGCAACTAAACAAACATGTTTATGGATAATTTCACGTACCTTTTTTGTTGTTCTTGCTGTCAGCGAGTCTTGCATTTGATAAGTTGAAATCTTAGGACAGTTTCTTTAGCCATTTTTGTCTTGTTTGGAATTGTCTTGTCTTGTATGAAAATACCGACCAATTCCTCGCGCACGTACGGTATCCTCGATCGCTCAAACCATTTTTAACATGTAAACCTATGGGGTAACCATGGAGACTGAACTATTTTCCCGGTAACCATGGTTACTGGGATTTTAGAACTGTTTTAACCATGGTTACTGGGAATTTTACAGAAATAGTTAAAGTTTATGAATGCAATTTCGACCAATCAGATGGCTGGATTTCTTAAGTGAGGTATATAACACATATTATTGACCGTATCAGACATCTGAGCAGGGCAATTTTTAAGTTTTATTGCCCTTAGAATTTGAATTGATAAAACTGCGGGTGAAAAAATACTATTGACTGCTCAGCAAAGTCAAAGGGATTTTGTGTGTAATTTGCTGGTCAATATTATCACACGGTAAACCAATGAATTAATATTATTGTCAATACGACTTGTCATATATCACCCTGATATATGTCATATTGCCCTGAAGTCAGTCAATATTACTTAAATATCACATTGTAAACATTGAAATCATCAACATCATCACCATTATCAATACCATCAACACCATCATCATCATCATCATCACCACCATTATCACCATCATCACCACCATCACCACCACTATCAACAGCTTCATCATCATCACCATCACCACAGTCATATTGTTTCTGCAAGACTTCTAATCCTAAGCCTGAACCTGTATGTTTTTTGGCCTGTAGGTATCGCAAGGTGGAAGGAGATACTTGCCATGGAGGAGACGAGAAGTACTACGAGGCAGACCAAGTCTCATGCCCTGTTGCAGGTAAAACATGTTCTCTGAATTACATCAACTCTCAAACCTGGGGGTGTTTCACAAAGATCAAAAGTCAAACCTAACTCTAAGTTGGACTTCAACATTATGGAGAACCATTTGTAGCCTCAAAATAACATTTCAAAATTCAAGTATTTTAGACTTTTCATAAATTCCACATCAAGAACGTGAAATCTCCTTGATATTAGAAAACTTTTACAAAATATTTTCAAAGATGCTAACGGCTTTCCGTAATTGTTCAGTCCACCTTAAAGATAAGTTCAACTTATGATCTTTGTGAAACATACCCTGGATTGTATAACCGGTATATACAGTTCAACCTGCCGCGATTGCCATCCCTCTATATAAAGTCTACCTACATGTATGTCTACATGTATAGGGGCAGCTTCTGTTGTCTTTTGTTAGGGAGAAATTTATATCATAGAACCTTGTTCTTGAAAGACCCCCTGTCCATAGTGGACACTTCCTATGTCTGTGTCCTTTATACATGTGTAGACTGGTTTGATTGGTTTCTGTGTGTTAATGTTGGGGTTGAAGTCCATGTTAACTTTTGTTAACCCTCAGAATTTTTTTTTTTTAGTTTGTATCTGTGATATCAGACTAAATTTCAGTGATTTTTGTTGGTATTTATTAACATTAATTCCTTCTCAACAGTACAATATGAAACACAATGTATAATGTATATATACATGATATACATGTATGTAACAATGATTTCAACATAGAGTAAACAGTAAATAATTCAGATACGGAAGGAGGCGAAAACCTGAAAAGCATAGCTTGAGTTGGGAATGCCCATAATAAGTTAACACAGTTACTGAGAGAACATTATAGATATTATTATGATAGTAAATGGAACGAGACTTGTTCTGTACTTGTTCTAATTAGCGGCGGCTCCTGGGGGGTGTTTCACAAAGATCCTAAGTTGAACTTATCTCTAAGTTGGACTTAAAAAATATGGAAAGCCATTAGCATCTTTGAAAATATTTTGTAAAAGTTATTTTGAAAGGCATTCATTGTTTATTGAAATCATTCATATTTTCTATCATCAAGGAGATTTCATGTTCTGGATGTGGAATTAATAAAAAGTCTAAAATACTTGAATTTCTGCTTTTGAATATATTTCATTTAAAGACTCCAATGGCTGTCCATAATTTTTAAGTCCAACTTAGAGTTAAGTTCTACTTAGGATCTTTGTGAAACACCCACCTGATTGACTATAAGGGGAAAGGTATTTTTTACATTGACTTTTCCTGTTGAAACCCACAGAGAGTGCTGAGTTCATTCTCTACGCTGAACGAACAGAGATCCATCGATACTTCCTCTTGGATGGCTCTGACGAACGACTACCAATAGAGGGCCTACAGCTCGCTACTGCTGTTGACTATGATGTGGACCATGATTGCTATTATTACGCTGAAGTTACTTTTGATGAAATCCATGTAAGTGATAAGACATCATAATCTAATGTAGCGTCTTCTCCACTCACTTATTAAAGTGACTCCATAACATTGTCTCAGATTCTGAAACAAAATCCTGGTTTTAGCTCATGATGCAATGATAATTATAAACCTTTAGGTCAGTCAGGAACCCCATGACTTTTACGAGCTGATCGCCCGTCTGATTATCAAGATATTTATAATTGAAAATCGAAATCAAATTGTTTTTCTTAACGTTTTTTAGAACACTACAGTCTATTGGGTACAATGAGCATGTATGATAAAACCGGTCACTCAAAGATTTTTACTTTTTTTCCCTTAACGGTTTTTAGAACACTACAGTCTATTGGGTACAATGAGCATGTATGATAAAACCGGTCACTCAAAGATTTTTACTTTTTTGAGGCACTTCTTGGATCTTTTTGAAGCGCAATTTTGTTAGAGCTTCAATATTACACCATATCACAGACACTAAAAACACCTAGGGCCGTGCATCTCAGATTTAACACTGTTAAACGATGCCTTTAAGTAATCTAAAATCTCTTCTTCCAGTAGACCGTCAAATTTTTGTGATATGCTCTCTGTCCCTAAATTGTTGTTGCCTTCTCTTGTCTAATCCTGAAGATAATTTGATTTGATTGATTTCAAACCCTCTGCAGCGCTTCTGTCCAGGCGACTCCGACAACCAGAACCAGGTCATTGTAAGCGCAGGTCTTGATATGGTCGAAGGCATCGCTTTTGATTGGCTCGCAGAGAACCTTTACTGGGTGGACTCCAATAGTGATACCATTGAGGTTGCGCGCTTTGATGGACGCTTCAGACGAAAACTTAAGATAAATCTTACTCTAGACCAACCAAGGGCGCTAGCTCTGGACCCGAAGAGGGGGTAAGATTTACATACACATAATAGATTTAAATACACATTGCAACAGATTTACACACACACATTGCAACAGATTTACACACACATTACAACAGATTTACATACACATTGCAACAGATTTACATACACATTGCAACAGATTTACACGCACACATTACAACATATTTACACACGCACATTACAACAGATTTACATTCACATTACAACAGATTTACACACACATTACAGCAGATTTACACACACACACCACAACAGATTTACACACACATTACAACAGATTTACACACACACATTACAACAGATTTACATTCACATTACAACAGATTTACACACACATTACAGCAGATTTACACACACATAACAACATATTTTACACATTTTAGACATAGAGAGTTCAGACAAAGAGACTGGGAATTACAGGCTTAATGCCTTGATCTTGTTTTAGATAACTATGGTGATGGTGATGATGGCAACAAACCACTTTCAAAAGAGTTGACAAGCATATTTTGTCTGTTTGGAGCCAGAAGGGCGTCAACTGTGCATGAAATGATACAAATGTGCGCTTTCTGGCCCCAAACACATGATATGCACTGTCAACTCTTAAATCATTCTTTCACCATTTTTGGTAACAAAATGCTATCAAGTATCAAAACTATTTTCCCACCATTTTACGGCAGTTTCACAACCATTGAACCACTTTCAGAGTTGTTGAGAATATGGAGTTAATGCCCCTCGAGCTCCAAACAGATGACATGTGTCATTGTTAAACATTAAGGGTGGTAATTTCGATAGCGGACTAACTTTAATCCATGGTTTAATCTTCCAACTAAGTATGGAATGCCAAGTGTCCATATGAATATGTTTTTGAATAATTTAACCTGTCACTTGATTGAAATAAAATTTAATAACATAATTGATAAACAACAATGTATCTAAGAAATAATTATGTTATCATGGTAATTTAGGGACATATCAAATTATTAAAAAATATATTCATATGGACACTTGACATTCCATATTTAGTCGGAGGTTTAAACCATGAACTAAAGTTAGTCCACTTTTGAGAATACCACCCTAACTATCTCTGAACTTTTTAATTGATTTCATGCTAATGTGTCTTTATTTTAAATTCTTACGTGATCCTTAATAGTAACATGTACTGGACCGACTGGGGTGCTAATCCGGTCATCGCCACTGCCCACATGGACGGTCAGAACGTCACCAAGCTGGTCACCACAGGCATCTACTGGCCGAACGGTCTAACCATTGATGACCAATCTTCACACATCTTCTGGACGGACGCCCACTTTGATAGGATTGAGACCGCTTGGTTGGACGGATCCCATCGTGAAGTCCTGCTCGATCAAAACACCCCACATCCATTCTCCATCGCTGTTTACAAGGTATTTTGGAACTTCTTTTCATTTCAATTTTAATTGATTTCAATTTATTGTCCAATATTGGAAATTCGTTTTGTTCACATTTTACAAAGGTACAAAGAATCAAAATAAGCAATTTCAATTTGTTGTCAAATATTGGAAATATGTTTTGCTAACATTTTACAAACATGCAAAGAATCAAAATAAGCAATTTCAATTTATTGTCAAATATTGGAAATATGTTTTGCTATTAAACATTTTACAAACGTACGAAGAATCAAAATAAGCAATTTCAATTTATTGTCAAATATTGGAAATTTGTTTTGCTCACATTTTACAAAGAATCAAAATAAGTTACATACATAATTTTTGTTGTTAAGTGTTGCAGTTTCGATCCTGTCAAGTCTTTCCACTTTTCTCTTCTGTGAATGCCAATTTTTATTCAAGTTTACCAGTTTACTCATACAAGTCATGACAGACTTTACAAAAAGACTTTGCAAAAGATTTGTTTTTGTTGTTCAGTGTTGCAGTGTCGATCATGTCAATTCTTTCCTCATCAGACATGCTATTACTTAATACACCCAGAATAAAACTTGCTTGGGGCGATCAGGCTTTCTCTGCAATGGGTCCAAAACTCTGGAATAAGCTCCCTCTACAAATACGCCAACTGTCGTCAACAGAATCATTCAAATTTTTTTTCTTCGGTTTATTGTTGTTTTTTCTTTCTTATGTCTGTTACATGTCCTTTTCTCTAAGCGCCATGAGCACCGAAAGGTGGACCTGTGCGCTATACAAGTATCCACTATTATTATTATTATTATTATTATCGTTTCTCTTTAGGATATGATATATTGGGATGACTGGTCTCAGTTGAGTATTCAGTCAGCTAACAAGTATACCGGTGCTAATGTCCGAACTGTAGTCGCTGGTTTGGACAGTGCCATGGATCTCAAGATCTTTCATAATGCCTCGCAACAAGGTTGGTGGTGATTGGCAGTCTGTCTGGATAGTGCTTAGAGATGGAGAAATAGAGGGGGGGAGGGAGGGAGGGAGGGAGGGAGGGAGGGAGGGAGGGAGGGAGGGAGGGAGGGAGGGAGGAAGGAAGGAAGGAAGGAAGGGAGGGAGAGAGAGAGGGAGGGAGGGAGGGAGGGAGGGAAGGAGGGAGAGGGGAGGGAGGGAGGGAGAGAGGAAGAGAGGGAGGGAGGGAGGGAGGGAGAAATAGAGGGAGGGAGGGAGGGAGGGAGGAAGGAAAGAAGGAAAGAAGGAAGGAAGGAAGGACGGAAGGAAGGAAGGGAGGGAGGGAGGGAGGGAGGAAGGGAGAGAGAGAGGGAGGGAGGGAAGGAGGGAGAGGGGAGGGAGGGAGGGAGGGAGGGAGAGAGAGAGAAGAGAGGGAGGGAGGGAGGAAGGAAGGAAGGAAGGAAGAAGGAAGGAGGGAGGAGGAAGGAAGGGAGGGAGGGAGGGAGGGAGGGAGAGAGAGAGAGAGAGGGGAGGGAGGGAGGGGAGGGAGAGGAGAGAGAGGGGAGGGAGGGAGGGAGGGAGGGAGGGAGGGAAGGAAGGAAGGAAGGAAGGAGGGAGGGAGGGAGGGAGGGAGGGAGGGAGGGAGGGAAGGAAGGAAGGAAGGAAGGAAGGAAGGGAGGGAGGGAGGGAGGGAAGGAGGGAGAGGGAGGGAGGGAGGGAGGGAGAGAGGAAAGAGAGGGAGGGAGGGAGGGAGAAATAGAGGGAGGGAGGGAGGGAGGAAGGAAGGAAGGAAGGAAGGAGGGAGGGAGGGAGGGAGAGGGAGGGAGGGAGGGAGGGAAGGAAAGGGAGGGAGGGAGGGAGGGAAGGAAGGAGGGAGAGGGGGGAGGGAGGGAGGGAGGGAGGGAGAGAGGAGAGAGGGAGGAAGGGAGGGAGGGAGAGAGGAAGAGAGGGAGGGAAGGAAGGAAGGAAGGAAGGGAGGAGGGAGGAGGGAGGGAGGGAGAGGGAGAGGGGAGGGAGGGAGAGAGGGAGGGAGGGAGAGAGAGAGAGAGAGCGAGAGAGAGGGGTATGGAGGGAGGGAGGAATGAAGGAAGAAATTAATGAATGGGGGAGAAGGGAGCAGAGGAGAAGAAACGGCTATAATGAGATATACAAATAGGAGAGAGGCAAAAAAGTTAAAATGAGAGCAAGAGGATGAGAGAGAGGGACACACACACATACACACCAGCAGAGACAGACAAGGGGAGAGAGAGAGAGAGAGAGAGAGAGACAGACAGACACACACACACACACACACACACCACTACAGGGAAATGCTGTCAACCGTGGACCAAGTTTAGTACTTGTGTGTGTGTGCGTAGGTAATCACCAGCAACCGCGGACCACTCCATAGAAAACTACATCAAACTGCGGACGTACCTCCTATGGGATGATCCAGGTAACGAGCGCCTCTCCCGCGCAGTCAAAAGGGGGCGCTGTGACATTTCGCGATACACATCGGACTGATCCAGTCGATGTTGCCTACACGCTGTGACATCTAATATTCAAACGCCCCCTACGTCGTAAATTTGATACGGCGGAACCGGTATCGCAACCGTGGACGGTCCCCCATTGCAGGTACGTCCGCGGTTTGAGGTAGTTTTCTATGGAGTGGTCCGCGGTTGCTTGCGTTTTCCTACGCACACACACACCAGCAGAGACAGACAAAGGGAGAGATAGAGAGACAGACAGACAGAGACAGATAGACAGACAGACAGGGAGAGAGTGACAGAAAGGAGAAAAACAAGACAGAAAGAGAGATGATAATCTTTGGAGACATCATTCATTAATTTCAGTACTAGATTAATTTTGATTTATTTCATGTTCAATTCCTGTAGGCGTAAACCCCTGCTCCCAGAACAACGGCGGGTGCACCCACCTGTGCATCGTGAAGCCTGATGCAAGCAGTCCGGATGCGGTGACGAGGGTGTGTCTCTGTCCAGACGACATGAAGATCGTCATCACGCCCGACGGGAGAGAGGACTGCCAGTGTGAAGCGGGAGAGAAGCTTAACCTCACCACAGGATATTGCATGACTCAGGGTAAGTGATGATGATGGAGGTGGTGGTGATGATGATGATTGTGGTGGTGGTGATGGTATTGGTACTGGTTTGGGTATTGTGGTGATGGTGGTGTTGGTGGTTGTATGTGTTGTTGTTGGTGGTGGTGATGGTGGTGGTGGTGGTGACGGGAGAGAGGACTGCCAGTGTGAACCAGGAGAGAAGCTTAACCTCACCACAGGATATTGCATGACTCAGGGTAAGTGATGATGATGGAGGTGGTGGTGGTGGTGGTGGTGGTGGTGAAGATTGTGGTGGTGGTGATGATGGTGTTGGTGGTTGTAATGTTGGTGGTTGTATTGTTAGTGATGTTGGTGGTTGTAATGTTGGTGGCGACAGTGAGAGAAGCTTAACGTCACCTCAGAATATTGTGTTACTCAGGGTTAGTGATGATGATGATGGTGATGTAGGTGGTGGTGATGGTGATGGTGGTGGTGGTGATGGTGAAGATTGTGGTGGGGGTGATGATGATGATTGTGGTGGTGATGATGGCGTTGGTGGTGTTGGTGGTTGTATTGTTGTTGGTGATAGTGGTGGTGATGATGATACTGGTTGTGGTATTGTAGTGATGATGGTGTTGGTGGTTGTGTGTGATGGTGGTGTTGGTGGTGGAGATACTGGTGGTGGTGGTGGTTATCGTATTGATGGTAGTATTGTTATTGGTGATGATGGTGTTGGTGGTTGTATTGTTGGTGGTGATGGTACTGGTTGTGGTATTGTGGTGATGATGGTGTTGGTGGTTGTGTTTGTTGGTGGTGTTAGTGATGGTGATACTGGTGGTGGTGGTGATGATGTTGGTGGTGATGGTGGTGGTATTGTTATTGGTGATGATTGTGTTGGTTATGATGATGGTTTTGGTGGTGATGGTGGTGGTGGTTATGGTGACGGTAGTGGTATCGTTGATGGTGATGATGATGATACTGTTGGTGGTGATGATTGTGTTGTAGTGGTGGTGGTGGGGTGGTGATAGTGAGGATGGAGATTAAGAAAGTCGTAGTGTTGACGAGGAGGAAGAAGGATGCCGCCGTCATTGTTGGTCAAACAGTTTTTGAGCGTCAAGTCACGCCTGGCTGGAATGCTCCCCAGGGAGTGGAGATTGTGCACACATTGTGTGCGAGCAAGCACTGAATCCAATGACCGGGGTAATAGTATATCTGTAAAGCGCTTTAATAGAGACATTGTATTAAAGCGCTATATAAGCGGAATATTATTATAACCCCAAACTATATTTTAACACTAGGATCCACCTGTAATCCTGACCAGTTCCAATGCTTGGACTCTGATCGCTGTATTCCTAGCTTCTGGAAGTGTGATCATGAGAGCGACTGTGCTGACGGCTCAGATGAACTCAATTGTCGTAAGTTTTCCTAACGGTTTTCATTACAATAAGGGAGTTTACAGATACAATCTGCGCATGGGCAGATAAAGGTCACTTGTACCAAAATGGTAGAACCCACAGAGATGAATACTGGATATGCGCTCATGAAAGTTATGTAACATTATTCATTTATGCACCAACGGTACGTTCTATGATACGCAGGTGGAAGTATTCTTTTCAAGAGGTCAAACAAAAGGTATTCATGAAGCACATCTAGGACTTTGGCAGTTATTATTCTAAGATGCTCAAAGTGGAACTTCTCCATGTGTAAAAGATCTGTGGATATTTGGGGTCATTTGTACCATGTGCTATCTGTAAACTCCCTTATACAGTCTATTGGGGAATATGAGTATGGTAAAACTGGTCACTCAAAGATTTTTTACTTTTTGAGGCACTTCGTCTCGAAGCGAAATTTTGTAGGGCTTCAATATTATACCATATCACAGACACTGATAACACGTAGGGCCATGCATCTCAGATTTGACATTGTTAAACGATGCCTTTAATGGAGGAGCCAGTGCCTTTGAATGTTTTTATACAGAAATACGGTGCCATATATCACCATTACTATGAGTACATCAGAGCTGCCAACCATTCCGTTTTTGCCGGAATTACTCCGTTTTTTCCTCCAAATTACGGTATTATGTTTTATCTTCGTAAAATACGTTTTTTAATTTTTTTAAAATTTTTTTATTTTTTAATTTTTTAATTTTTTTAATTTTAATTTTTGTTTACATACCGCACGTCAAACAACTGCCCTAAAATGGTGATTTGATCACAATTCAAAAGAAAACTAATTTTAAAACATACTTGAAGAGAAAAATATTCTCAAAAAAATGAAATGCTGATAATACCAAAATAACCACCAAAAGAATTACCTGCTTGTATAGAAAAAACAGCATGAAGAATGAACATTTCTCCATTGGAAGTGTGTCGCGCGTGGTTGGAAGTTTGGTTTTCATGAATTTCTTTTTTTTTGCTTGAAATTCCTTTTTTTGGTTTCACAAGGTTGGCAGCTCTGTTACATGTATAAATAAAGTTGATATTGTGATGATATCAGTACATGTACTAAGAATGCCAGGGTAATAAAAAAAAGAATGTCAGGGTAAATGATTGTGATTATGATAATGACAATAGTAATGATTTGGATATTAATAATAAGAGTTATAATAACGATAATGATAATGCTAATGATATTAAGTAGTGATAATGATGATTAAAATATTGATGGTGGTATTGATACAGATTATGATGATGACAGTGACAAAGATAATGATAATGATTCCCTTGAAATCCCCATGATAACCTTTTATCTCCTTTATCTCTCATGTATTATCATCCAGCTTATTACACCTGTAGCCCTGATGAGTTCCATTGCAAATCAGGGGGTTCCCAGTGTGTTCCGCTGTCATGGGAATGTGATCATTATGATGACTGCGGTGATAACTCTGATGAAGAAAATTGTGGTAAGTCTCAAGTTTTTGTCGTAGATTCCCTTTTTTCCCCTCTCAGTTAAATCAAGCAATATAAAATATTTTGTCTTTATTCTCAAACTTAAATGTACTCTGTAAACTTAGTTTATTACATACATAGTTATCAGTATTTTGTTACTTGTATAATTCATGTGTTTTATTATATATTGTATTACTGTATGGTTTATATATGTCATTTGAACTTGTGGATATTTGAGTGGAAAAATAAATCAAATCAAATCAAATCAAATCAAATCAAAATAAGAAAATGCAGTTTTCGATTAGTTTGAAATTATTTGTTGTCGGGGCAGACATGAGGTCACTCAAGGTTTCATAGCTTTGCATGACCAACTTTTGGTAAATTTGGCGACAGAAGATGTGCTAAAATTGAAAGAAAATACAGAAAATGGCATGGCCTGAAATGCGGTGGTTTGGAAAATGCACAGACTTTTTTCCATGGAGACATCATATGGACCCCCCTAAGTACTGTAAGGGTTAAATCTTATTCATACATGTATATCGTCTTATATGTTCATCTTTCCTGACGTGTAACCACGATAAGTTTACATGTGATAACGGCCGCTGTATTCCAATGGGCTCCTTATGGACCCCCCTGAGTACTGTAAGGGTAAAATCTTATTCATATATTGTCTTATATGTTCAGCTTTCCCGACGTGTAACCACGATCAGTTTACATGTGATAACGGCCGCTGTATTCCAATGGGCTCCTTATGGACCCCCCCCCCCCTGAGTACTGTAAGGGTAAATCTTATTCATATATCGTCTTTTATGTTCAGATTTCCCGACGTGTAACCACGATCAGTTTACATGTGATAACGGCCGCTGTATTCCAATGGGCTCCTTATGGACCCCCCCCCCCCCCCTGAGTACTGTAAGGGTTAAATCTTATTCATATATTGTCTTATATGTTCAGCTTTCCCGACGTGTAACCACGATCAGTTTACATGTGATAACGGCCGCTGTATTCCAATGGGCTCCTTATGGACCCCCCCCCCCCCCCCCGAGTACTGTAAGGGTTAAATCTTATTCATATATCGTCTTATATGTTCAGATTTCCCGACGTGTAACCACGATCAGTTTACATGTGATAACGGCCGCTGTATTCCAATGGGCTCCTTATGGACCCCCCCCCCCCCCCTGAGTACTGTAAGGGTTAAATCTTATTCATATATCGTCTTATATGTTCAGATTTCCCGACGTGTAACCACGATCAGTTTACATGTGATAACGGCCGTTGTATTCCAATGGGCTCCTTATGGACCCCCCTGAGTACTGTAAGGGTAAAATCTTATTCATATATTGTCTTATATGTTCAGCTTTCCCGACGTGTAACCACGATCAGTTTACATGTGATAACGGCCGTTGTATTCCAATGGGCTCCTTATGGACCCCCCCCCCCCTGAGTACTGTAAGGGTAAAATCTTATTCATATATTGTCTTATATGTTCAGCTTTCCCGACGTGTAACCACGATCAGTTTACATGTGACAACGGCCGCTGTATTCCAATGGGCTCCTTATGGACCCCCCCCCCCCCCCTGAGTACTGTAAGGGTTAAATCTTATTCATATATCGTCTTATATGTTCAGATTTCCCGACGTGTAACCACGATCAGTTTACATGTGACAACGGCCGCTGTATTCCGATGGGCTTCTTGTGTGATCTGGATAATGATTGTTGGGACAACTCAGACGAGAAAGACTGTGACATCACAAGTGAGTTCATATTTGATCTAATAATCATGATAATACAGTAAAACTTGTCTATAAAGACCACCCAAGGGAGACAAGAAAAGTGGTCTTCATAGGCAGGTGGTCTTTGTAGACAGGTGCCTATAGTACATGTTTCAATGAGAAACCATTTTTAAGGGAAACGTAAACTGTGGTCTTAGTAGAGAGGTTGTCTTTGTCGACAGGTGGTCACTAAAGCAGGTTTGACTGTAGGAATGGTTTTAAATAATGACGATGATGATGAGAAAAACTGTGACATCACAAGTGAGTTCATATTTTTATCTTATAATAATGATAATAGTAGTAATTTGAAATAAAGACGATGATGATGGTAATGATAGTGATGACGTTATTGATAATAATATTGTTGTTGACAATGATGATGATGATAGTGATGATAATGCTGATGTTGATAATGATGATATTGATAGTATTGTTGATGGTGATACTAATGTTGTTGACGATGATGATGATGCAAATAATGATGATAGTGATGATAATACTGATGTTGATATTGATGATATTGATGATGGTGATACTAATGTTGTTGACGATGATGATGATGATGCAAATGATGATAGTGATGATAATACTGATGTTGATATTGATATTGATGATGGTGATAATAATGTTGTTGACAATGATGATGGTGATACTAATGTTGTTGACGATGATGATGATGCAATTAATGATGATAGTGATGATAATACTGATGTTGATATTGATGATATTGATGATGGTGATACTAATGTTGTTGACGATGATGATGATGCAAATGATGATAGTGATGATAATACTGATGTTGATATTGATATTGATGATGGTGATAATAATGTTGTTGACAATGATGATGGTGATACTAATGTTGTTGACGATGATGATGCTGCAATTAATGATGATAGTGAGGATAATACTGATGTTGATATTGATGATATTGATGATGGTGATAATAGAGATGACGATGATGATGGTGATGGGGATGATGACGATGATTGTGATGGTGGTGGTGGTCATGATAATGATGAAGATGATGGTGGTGGTGATGATGTTGACAATGATGATGATGTTGATAATGATGATGATGATGTTGATAATGATGATATTGATAGTGATGATGTTATTGATAATTATAATGATATTGACGATGATGATGATGATGTTGATAATGATGAATGATGATAATGTTGACGATGATAATGATGATAATGGTTCCAATGCATTATCTCTGCAATGTGGAACATGCCATTTGCAAAAGTGTGTCAATGTTTTACCGTCCTCTGGTGTGTTCACATTTCAGACATACCGACAACCATGGCAGCTGGGTGCAACGACAACTTCACACAGTGTGAACCCAACGGTCGTTGCATACCAACTACGTGGTTGTGCGATGGTGAGAACGACTGTGGTAACAATTGGGATGAACCACCGACACAAAACTGTGAGTATAAGTTGTTGTTGGTAATAGTTTAATGGCGTTCATTCAGTATTGAATATACACCCCATATCTTCAGTTTTTGTAAGAAAAATCAGTTATACATAAGAAAACTAAGAATAAAGATTTGTAATGATATAATTAATTAGGAGTCTCTGGATGGTTTGCAACTTCGTGTTTCTGCTTTTTTATAAGTTTAATCTGGTCAGCCCGGTTTTGATTGCATGGAAAAGTATAAGTATGAGTATAAGTGGGCAATGGGTACCGGTATATCAAAATTAAAGCCCAGTGCAAACTACACGATCGTCCTGTGATCTGATTTTCTATTAATAAATGGCAATTGTTTTAGGAAGGAAATCTACGGGTAATCAAACATCATTTTTTTGATTTAGATTCTAAATAATGATATGAAGACTGACAACTGAGTATTTAGTGCATTGAACTCCTCTATTCAGAATGAAAGCCAAATCAGGTCGCGAAGGTTTGAGCAAAATGCGATTAATATTAAGCAAGTTATTTCTGAAGTTGTCATCAGGGAAACCCAACTTTTCAACATTGTGACTTAACTTGCAAACTTCTCTCCAATTTGGTCTGTACCGACAATTTTGTAAACTTCCATTTTTCGTAGTTACTGATGATGGAATCGATTTGTTTCATACAGGGTTGTATAAAAAAATATATTTGCAATAATTATATTTAGGGTGAATGCATGATTGAAAGGACTTAGGTACAGCGCCTTTAGTCCTGTGGGAAAGTTGCTTTATAAATGTGATTATTATTATTATTATTATTACTATTGTTAATATTACTATTATCACTATTACTTTTATTAGCATTATTACTATTAGTAGTATTCCTATTACCATGATTACTTTTATTAGTATTATTACTGTTATTATTATTACTTTTATTAGTATTGCTATTATCATTATAACTTTTATTACTATTATTACTATTACAGTTATTACTATTATTAGTACTTTTATTATTGTTACTATTATTATCATCATAATTATTATTACTATTACAATTACTATTATTACTATTATTATTATTATTATTATTATTATTATTATTATTACTATTATACTTTTTCCTCTCAATACTATAATTTTATTCAGGCTCGGTAAACACCTGTAATTCTATGCAGTTCACCTGTCAAAATGGCAATTGCATTCCGTCCTATTGGCAGTGTGATAACTACGACGACTGTGGAGACAACAGTGATGAGCAAGGCTGCCCATGTATGTATTCTTGTTTGTTTGTTTGTTTTTATCCATTACAACTTTCTTCCTGTAATTTCAAATCAAGTACGGAGTATGCGACCGCACGTTTTCTTTTTTCTAAAAATGCTTTACAACTTTCTTCCTGTAATTTCAAATCCAGTACGGAGTATGCGACCGCACGTTTTCCTTTAAAAAAAAAATTCTTTAGAACTTTCTTCCTGTAATTTCAAATCGAGTACAGAGTATGCGACCGCACGTTTTCCTTTAAAAAAAAAATTCTTTAGAACTTTCTTCCTGTAATTTCAAATCAAGTACAGAGTATGCGACCGCACGTTTTCCTTTAAAAAAAAAATTCTTTAGAACTTTCTTCCTGTAATTTCAAATCAAGTACAGAGTATGCGACCGCACGTTTTCCTTAAAAAAAAAATTCTTTAGAACTTTCTTCCTGTAATTTCAAATCAAATACAGAGTATGCGAGCACATGTTTTCTTTTTTCTTAAAATTCTTTACAACTTTCTTCCTGTAATTTCAAATCAAGTACGGAGTATGCGACCGCACGTTTTCCTTAAAAAAAAAAATTCTTTAGAACTTTCTTGCTGTAATTTCAAATCAAATACAGAGTACCGGTATGCGACCGCACGTTTCCTTAAAAAAAAAAATTTCTTTAGAACTTTCTTCCTGTAATTTCAAATCAAGTACAGAGTATGCGACCGCACATTTTCTTTTTTCTAAAAATTCTTTACAACTTTCTTCCTGTAATTTCAAATCAAGTTCAGAGTATGCGAGCACACCTTTTCTTTTTTCTAAAAATTCTTTACAATTTCATCAAGTACAGAGTATGCGACCGCACGTTTTCTTTTTTCTAAAAACTCTTTACAACTTTCTTCCTGTAATTTCAAATCAAGTACAGAGTATGCAACCACACATTTTCCTTTTTCTAAAAATTCTTTAGAACTTTCTTCCTGTAATTTCAAATCAAGTACAGAGTATGCGACCGCACGTTTTCTTTTTTCTAAAAATTCTTTAGAACTTTCTTCCTGTAATTTCAAATCAAGTACAGAGTATGGGACCGCACGTTTTCCTTTAAAAAAAAAATTCTTGACAACTTTCTTCCTGTAGTTTCAAATCAAGTACAGAGTATGCGACAGCATGATTAACCCTATCCCTAAACCGAACCCTGATACAAGAGTCTCAACCTAATCCTGATTCTCAGCATAACCCAAATTTTATTTCTTACCTTAATGCCATTTCCTCAGAAATTAAGAATTTCTTGTAATAATTTTATTATGTGCAATGTTTATTTGTATAGTTTCCTGAAAAAAGGAATTATGTATGAAAAAAAATGTGATATCTTTGTTTACCTTTCTGTTGGAAATGAAATACATATGAATATGAATAATATGAATGTCAACCCTTACCTTGATGATGATGATATTTATTTATTTCTTTCTTTCTTCATGGATTAATAAAAATCATGATTGATCAGAAAATCACAAACATGATTGAAATTACAAAGAATATAATATTGCAAAAGGTAGAATTGTACAATAATAACTGTCACTAAATAATAATACAAATCGTGATTGATCAGAAAATTACAAACACAATTGAAATTACAAAAAATAATGCAAATTGTAAAATTGTACAATAATAACTGTCACTAAATGATAATACAAATCGTGATTGATCAGAATATTACAGACACAACTGAAATCACAAAGAATAAAATATTGCAAAGGGTGGAATTGTACAAAAATAACTATCAATAAACAACAATCAGGTTAAATATTTTAGTAAAAATAGAAGAAAGGTCACAAATCGTAAGTCATTTTACTGCAATATGATTGGTCATATTATAATGACAATATTATTGATCCAATAATTCAAGGTTAAGAAGTTTATGGCTTTATGTTTGAAGTTAAAGGTTTAAACAGACTGATATGCTAGCACATTCAAATTAATAGATGTTTGTTTCCTGGCGACCTAGCGACGAGTCATTCCATTAACCTGTTATTTATGAACGAACATACAAGACTTGGAAACCAGTCTGCATACATTACTTGTTACTTTGTTGGACAAGCCTCTGACAAGCCTTCAGGTTGTCAAGAACAACCTTTGTTTTTGTTTATTAAGAAAGTATGCTTACAATTTGAATATGTGTAATAGTAAACCGGTCTATTTCAACTGTGTATTTACATTGAGCTACAACAACATACCCTCCGTGGACGACATACGATCCGTTTAATTGTAACCCTGGAGAATGTCATCGTTATAATTAAGACATTCTGTTGTGACAACAAAAAAAAAAAATACAAAATCGTACCCCTTAACGTATTTGAATAACAAGTAAAAACTGTTTAACTGTAACCCTGGAGACTGTCATCGTTATAATTAAGACATTCTGTTGTTACAAAAATAAAACAAAATACAAAATCATACCCCTTAACGTATTTGAATAACACGTAAAAACTGTTTAACTGTAACCCTGGAGACTGTCATCGTTATAATTAAGACATTCTGTTGTTACAAAAATAAAACGAAATACAAAATCATGCCCCTTAACGTATTTGAATAACAAGTAAAAACAAGGAAATACACATTACCTCTTCTTGACAAAACTAGCACTATACAAAATGTATCTCAAAAGTTAACAAGCATATTTTGAGAGAAATAATTCAATAATATTTCCACTGTATTTACATTTAGCTTCAACAACGTATCCCCAATGGACGACGTCCGATCCATTTAACTGCAACGATGGAGACTTCCATTGTTACTCCTCGGATCTCTGTATACCATATAATTGGAAGTGTGACGGGTATAGAGACTGCGAAGATGGCTCCGATGAATACGACTGCAGTAAGTTTATATTGGTATAGATGATAACAATGATGTTATTTGAGAATGATGATCATAATAATATTAATAATAATTTTGGTAATGATAAAAATAATCTCTGTCAGCCATATAATTGGAAGCGTGACGGGTATAGAGACTGCGAAGATGGCTCAGATGAATACGACTGCAGTAAGTTTATATTGGTATAGATGATAACAATGATGTTATTTGAGAATGATGATGATAATAACAATTGTGACTATGATGACGATGATGATGATGATTGGGATGATGATAACAATGATATTACTTTGAGAATGATGATGATAATAACAATGGTGACTATGACGACGACGACGATGATGATGATGATGATGATGAGGAGGGGGAAGGTTGATTATTGGTTGATTATTGGTTGATTATATTGGACATAAAAGTTGATGAAAACAATTATGATGAAAGTATTAGAGATATCTTACATAGAGCATAACATGGCATTGAATTATAATGTTGGTTAATGTCTTCACATAATTTTTCATGTATAAAAGATGCATTACATATATATTACTAAAGACAAAATAAACAGAAATTTAGCAAAATCGCATCTAGTATAACTGAATAAGATTGTTCTTGACAATGAATACATGATAATTTAAATGCTGTACTAGGCTTCTGTTGATGTGAAGTTTTTGATATTTGTGAAGTTATCCAGCTTTGGTTATGTATTCCTATTCTTTTACAGTTATTAATACCACCATGTACCCTTACACATGTGATTGGGACAGCTTTGTATGCAACAATGGGCAGTGCATACCGAAGAATTGGGAATGTGATTTCTACGAGGATTGCTCTGATGGTAGCGACGAACATTGCTCATGTGAGTAGCCAAGCCATAGAGAGAGAGAGAGGGAGTGAGAGAAAGAGGGATTGAGACAAGAGCGTGATGAAGATATTGTAGATAGGGAGAGATAGAGAGATGGAGAGAGGGGGGGGGGGGGAGATTAAGACAAGAGAGAGAGAGAGGGAGTGAGAGAAAGAGGGATTGAGACAAGAGCGTGATGAAGATATTGTAGATAGGGAGAGATAGAGAGGGGGGGGGGGGAATTAAGACAAGAGAGACAGAGAAAGAGAGAGACAGAGAGGAAGAGGTATTAAGACAAGAGCATGAGGAAGATGAAGATATAGGAGAGAGAGAGACACACACACACACACAGAGTAGAGAGGAACAACAGATAGACAGAAAGTGATAGGATAGAGAGGTAAAAATAAGAAATGAGAGATAGATAGACAGAGATGCCAACCAGTATGATTAAATCGTATTTAGTATGATATTAAGAGTGAAATACGATCTTAAAATCTGAAAATACGATTTTTCATCTTTAGAAAAAAAAAAAAAAAAATTAAAATTAAACCCTTAAAAATTGCATAGAAACATATACAAGTAAACCCCCGAATCCCTAACAAAAACTTTGCTTTACAATTTTCTCATTAAATTTTAATGAAAGAGCAAACATTTATCAGTTATTCATTGGCCGGCGGCCGACGGGCCAGTGGTAGTGTCGAGTTTTCGTGATACCCTGTCTGTTTTTTGGTGTCAAGAGGTTGGCATCTCTGGATAGAAATAAGAAGAGAGGAGGGGGGGGGGGGGAGGGCATGAGAGAGAGATAAAGAAAGCGTGAAAGAGTTTGATATTCCACTTGAGGAAAGAAAAAACAACAACAACAACATTGCAGCAGCTTATGTTTTCTTGCTGTTAATCAATTACAGTATATCAAACTGATGTTTTAAATCTATTCATTTATTTAGGAATTATGAATTATGATTTTTCTGGGGGGAGGTGGCTGTGTAAAATGTGTAGATGGGCTTTCAAGTTGGAGGGGAATAATTTGGACCAAACGTTTTCATTTCAGCTACCACGCTGATGCCGTACACTACTCAGGATCCTGGCTGCGGGTTCTTCCACGTGCCTTGTGGACCAGGGGCCACGCCCCGCTGTATCTGGCAGTGGTTTGTGTGCGACGGCGAGGCTGACTGCTCAGACAGGAGCGACGAGGCACATTGCGGAAGTAAGGGGGCTGTGTGATTGGTGGTGATGGTGGTGATGGTGATGATGATGGTGGTGGTGGTGGTGGTGGTGGTGGTGGTGGTGATGATGATGATGATGATGATGATGGTGGTGGTGATGATGATGATGATGATGATGATGAAGTTGATGATGGTGATGATGATGATGATGATGGTGGTGATGATGATGACGATGATGATGAAGATGGCGATGAAGATGGTGATGATGACAACGCTGATGATGATGATAATGATGATGTTTTAAATGGTAATTGTTATATCAGGGAACATTGATAAACATGATGTTGATGATGATGAGACTCATGTTGATGATGACGATGATAAAGATGATGATGACGGTGGTGGTGGTGGTAATGATGTTGATGATTCTGATGATTTTGATGTTGATGATGGTATCAATGGACGTGACAATATAAAAAAATGATGTCCACAATCAAACCATTGAAATTAAATAATTCACCCTCTCTCTCTTTAGCTGAAGAGCCAACCACCAACATTCCCGTCCCGACGACTGTCTCCCATTGCCCTAACGGTGACTTTAAATGCAGGAATGGTCAGAAGTGCATACCCAGATCATATCAATGCAACAGTTACTACGACTGTTCCGATCTCAGTGATGAAGATGGATGTCAACCTGGTACTACATGTAGGTCACTACATTTTTCATCTCTGTGAAACATAAAGTAGAGTCACTATGAACATGACGGACAAAATATACAGTTCATCAGGTAGACAAAGGAACATCCCTTCACTGATATTATGTAAAAATGTGTAGAACAGGTGAATATGCATGTGACACCTGTTCTACACATTTTTACATAATAGCAGTGAATGGATGTTCCTTTGTCTACCTGAGGAACTGTATATTTTGTCCGCTTTCTTTGTCCGTCATATTCATAGTGAGTATTGGTCATGCCACGGTGAAAGAAACTATCTGGAACCAATTGGGAAAGGTTGATTATTGGTTGATTATATTGGACATAAAAGTTGATGAAAACTGTTCTGGAACGATCAAAAGTGACTCAGAAGAATGTTTGGTTCAAGTTTTTCAGCTTATACAGTCAAACCTACTTAAGTGACCACCTGTCCACAAAGACCACCTGGCTGCAAAGGCCACATTTGTTTTTTCCTTTGAAAATGGTTTCTCTTTGAATCATGTACTTAAGGAACCTGTCTACAAAGACCACTTTTTGTGTTTCCTTTGGGTGGTCGCTATAGACAGGTTTGACTGTCTCTGGAACCGATTGAGGAAGGTTGATTATTGGAGGACATAAAAGTTGATGAATACTGTTTTGGAATGATCAACTGTAAACATAAGTTACTCTAAAAAGTTGAAAGATAATAGGCACTGCACCTACAAACATGTTTGGTACAAGCTATCCACCTTATTTCTTGTCATACGGTCAAACCTGCTTTATCGACCACCTGTATAGAATGACCGCCTGTCTATAAAGAACACATATTCTGTTTCCTCTGAATATGGTTTCTAATTGAAACCTGTACTAAAAAAACATACACAAAGACCACCTGTCTATACGGACCACATGTCATGTTTCCCTTGAGCGGCCTTTACAGGATTCACTGTATTTTTAATATAAGGGCAATCCTTTTTCAGGAGATATTTTTTACCATGATATTCTTACAAAGTAGCACACTACAATTACTAAGGGGGCAGGTTGGTCTTGGATAACCCTTTGAAAAAATGTCTTTGAATGTAGCAGTGACCCCAACTCAAACGCCAAACATCTGCGGGATGGGTCAGTTCTACTGTTCATGGTACGAAGATTGTATCGACCAACTGAATCAGTGTAATGGAAATAACGACTGCTTCGGAGGTGAAGATGAAGCCAACTGCCATAGTAAGTATGATAGGAGCGGCATGACATGACCTAACCTGACATGACCTAACCTGACATGACCTCAAATGACCTGGCCTGACCTGGGGTTGTTTTACAAAACCTGTCATCAGTGACAAATGACAGTTTTTGTTATAAGCTACTGAAATCCTTGCTTCTGATTGGTTATCAGCAGATTTGTCACTGGTTTTGGTCATTTGTCATTGAAAAAAGGCTTTGTGAAACGGGCCCCTGATGAGACCTGACATGACATAAGTACAAGTTCGCGGGCATCCCATTGTGATTGATGTGCATGTATATTGTATTTCATTTAACCTGCATTTCTATGTGGTGTCCGCAACTTTTACAGTTTCAGGAAATTGCGTCCTGTCTTTTTCTTCAAAAGTGGACCAAGTTAAATCTTGGTTTACCCTAAAAAAGTCACTGCTAGCTAATCCATTGTGATATTATTTTGGGCTCAGGAAAAGCAGAACCACATGAGTAACAGATTAATGAAAGTTCAGGAAAATATATTAAAAAATACATAGGTTATGATTTTCATTGTTTTAATTGATTAAACACAAATTTACAAATTTACATGATGTGTATTTTGAGCAACTCTCCCATTTACTCTGTACTAAAATAAAAGGTCGCTAAATTGACAACATGATGTGAAATTTGTAATCAACATTTTCATGTACACATTGGCATTTTTAGTCCAAATTTGGTAATTCTCATTCACATTTCTACTTTTTTGTAAAGACTTTGTGCAAGTAAAAAATGTAAAAGGAAAAGTTGGTTTCTGTACACCTCAAGGGAACTGAATTCCGATTTGATTCTTGTGCTAACTGCTAGTTCCTATTAACAACTTCACCTAAATATTAGTAATACACATATCTACTTGTATATCTTGTGCATTAAATAGTATGCAAATCTATGTCTAAATTATCGTTTTACTGTTCAATCAACATCACCCTTCTGTTCTGTATACATGTATCAGTATTATTCTTTGCATTGTATGATTGTTCATATACTGTCATCAAAAAGATGTCGTATTGCCCTTTGCGACCGACCCCAAAATCTTGAAACCTACAGTAGGCTTTTTTTCAAAACCCTTTTTTCGAAGAAAAAATGTTTGATGAATAAACAAATATGTATTTAAACAAAAAACTGAGAAATATCAGCCCAAAGAAGGAGAAAAAAATGAGAAAAACGTTTTTAAAAAGTTTTAAAAAAAAATATTTCTGACTGACCGACCCATGTTTTGGCACCTAAAGGGCAATACAACATTTTTTTGTAGGCCTTATTGTGATGTGTTGTCATTAATAAATTCAATTTCAAATTCAAATACAGGTGGATATCTGGTACAAGGGATGGAAGTTGGAGTTGGTCCTAATATCAAATCAGCTTTCGTACATTTCAATCTCCCAACAACTACGAATTCTATGATCGTATCGCTCTATAAGAGGTAAGTCCTGGGCCCTGTTTCACAAAGATCCTAAGTTGAACTTATCTCTAAGTTGGACTTAACAATTATGGAAAGCCGTAAGCATCTATGGAAATAATTTGTAATGAGAAGTTCTCATTTTCAGCAGATACTCCTACTTTCGTATCCTGCCCAACGGGCGTGCAAAGAATGAGGAAGTGGGCTAGTCTTTTCCCATATTAACCAGAATTCAACCTTCTCTTTTACCCTTTTTACCTTCTCTTGTACCATTTTTACCTTCTCTTGTACCCTTTTTACCTTCTCTTGTACCCTTTTTACCTTCTCTTTTACCCTTTTTACCTTCTCATTTACCCTTTTTACTTTCTCTTTTACCCTTTTTACCTTCTCTTGTACCCTTTTTACCTTCTCTTTTACCCTTTTTACCTTCTCATTTACCATTTTTACCTTCTCTTGTACCATTTTTACCTTCTCTTTTACCATTTTACCTTCTCTTGTACCCTTTTTACCTTCTCTTTTACCCTTTTTACCTTCTCATTTACCCTTTTTACTTTCTCTTTTACCCTTTTTACCTTCTCTTGTACCCTTTTTACCTTCTCTTTTACCCTTTTTACCTTCTCTTTTACCCTTTTTACCTTCTCTTGTACCATTTTTACCTTCTCTTGTACCATTTTTACCTTCTCTTGTACCCTTTTTACCTTCACTTTTACCCTTTTTACCTTCTCATTTACCCTTTTTACTTTCTCTTTTACCCTTTTTACCTTCTCTTGTACCCTTTTTACCTTCTCTTTTACCCTTTTTTACCTTCTCATTTACCATTTTTACCTTCTCTTGTACCATTTTTACCTTCTCTTGTACCCATTTTACCTTCTCTTTCACCCTTTTTACTTTCTCTTTTACCCTTTTTACCCTGTTTACCTTCACTTTTACCCATTTTACCTTATCTTTTACCCTTTTTACCTTCTCTTTTACCCTTTTTACCATCTCACTCATAACCATGATTTTTTTATATTTCTGTCACATCACAGGGAAGCCGACCCTCAAGCTAATCAACCCGGCCATGACTTGCCGACTACAAGTATCTTCAATAAAACGTATTCACACGTCACGGCCCGTCAGTCTCACCTCTGGACCAATCTGAAGGCAGAAACAGACTATGTATTCACCGCATCTATCTCCATCGGTGGCACAGCATACAACAAGGTGCCTCTTCTGTCTTATAGAACACCTGCAGGTAAGGATTAGATCTGTTTTTGATTTCATGTGACTTGATTAGATCTGATGTGCATTGATTTCATTTCATTTGACTTGATTAGATCTGATGTGAATTAATTTGATTTGACTTGATTAGATCTGATGTGACATGATTTGATTTGATTTGACTTAATTAGATCTGATGTGAATTGACTTGATTTCATTCAACTTGATTAGATCTGATGTGAATTGATTTCATTTCATTTGACTTGTCTTGATTGGATCTGATGTGATTTGATTTCATGTGACTTGATTAGATCCGATGTGAATTGATTTTATTTCACTTGACTTCATTAGATCTGATGTGAATTGATTTGATTTAATTCAACTTGATTAGATCTAATGTGAATTGATTTGATTTCATGTGACTTGATTAGATCTGATGTGAATTGATTTGATTTAATTTAACTTGATTAGATCTGATGTGAATTGATTTGATTTCATGTGACTTGATTAGATCTGATGTGAATTGATTAGATCTGATGTGAATTGATTAGATCTGATGTGAATTGATTTGATTTCATGTGACTTGATTAGATGTGAAGTAAATTGATTTGATTTCATTTGACTTGATCAGATCTGATGTGAATTGATTTCATTTCATTTAACTTGATTAGATCTGATGTGAATTGATTTGATTTCATTTGACTTGATTAGATCTGATGTGAATTGATTTGATTTCATTTGACTTGATTAGATCTGATGTGAATTGATTTGATTTCATGTGACTTGATTAGATCTGATGTAAATTGATTTGATTTCATTTGACTTCATTAGATCTAATGTGAATTGATTGATTTCATGTGACTTGATTAGATTCGATGTAAATTGATTTGATTTCATGTGACTTGATTAGATGTGATGTAAATTGATTTGATTTCATTTGACTTCATTTGATCTGATGTGAATTGATTTGATTTCAGTTGACTTCATTAGATCTGATGTGAATTGATTTGATTTCATTCGACTTGATTAGATCTGATGTGAATTGATTTTATTTTATTTTATTTGACTTGATTAGATCTGATGTGAATTGATTTGATTTGATTTGACATGATTAGATGTGATGTAAATTGATTTTATTCATTTGATTTTATTTTATTCCATATGATATGAATTAACTTGTTCTGCTTTGATGTGAATTGATTTGATTTGATGGAAATTGATTTGATTTGATGTGAATCAATTTGATATGTTCAGAATTGATTTGAGTCTTTATTAATAATTTCAAGAAATGTATGATTAATTTATAATCATGAAAAGATATTGTTTAAAGAATCGATGTAACATAATGACATAAATAATTGTGCCTTAAACTTGGGATAATGCAAATATTTTTTGATATATGGCACTGGTTTTTTTAACATATACCAAATGTGTCCACAATAGGGTCTGAAATGAAATCATGTTTACTCACTTCAAACATGTATTTTTAGGATCAAGACTATTCATATTTTTGAGAAATGCAAATTTTGGACCTTAATCTATCTTCTTATTTATTCACCAGATATGAATACTTTGAGTTTTTACAATTTGATTGTGAACTATAGCATATTCTAATAACTGTGATATAAAACTCATTTGCTATTAACTTCACCAACAAATATGTTGGTCTTTAAGAATATGTTTCAGAGATTATTCATGCAAATTTTTGAGTTTCTATCTTGAAAAATACAGATTTTGTGTCCCTTGAAAGTGAAAAATAGCTCCAAATTAGGGTTTTGACAATAACAAGTTTTTATTTCAATAGGTAAAATGCTTTTTTCTTAGGTCAAACTTATTTTATTATAACAACTGATGATATAAGTTAAATACATCCCCAAAAATTGGGGAACCAGTGCATTGCCTAATAATTTTCATATGTCACACCACCGGTGTTTCGGACGTGACACACTGATAACATCATAACTTTATTCAAGTTAATTGCTTTTCTTTAGGTATTATTGACCTAAGTTACATTAATTGTTTGCAGAAAAATATTTCTTTAACATTTATTGAAAAACTTGTGCAGTTTTAATTAGTTTTGCACATATACCTAGTTTGTCTTCATCGACTACTCAATTTATGTAAGGTAAACTGTTCATTTCAGGAACGTGTAGTTAAAAATACTTATGTGATCTAACAAAGTGAAATATGGAGCTAATAGCAATTGTAGTCATCACAACTCCTAGAAATTTCACTTTATACAAAAATACTCTCTTTTGCAGGTAATGAACAAGAGTGTACAATATATGCTATAGTTTGTTTCGGATGTTACAAGATGTGAACATTTCAATCAGATCATCAATTTCTTCAAACTTTACAACATAGATGTTTAATCGGCTTGCTTTGTACTTTGCCTTAAACTAGATTCATATAGTGTGTCATTCAATAATATCACTATCACATACATGTACAGTGTGTACAGTGTAAGCAAAACATTACAAAAATACTTTTAACAAATAAAAGTATACAAAAGTATCCCCAGCCATTTAAGTAATAAGAAATATGGGAATCCTAATTCATTGTACATCCCGATATTTTTGCATAAATTTGAGGAAGTTACTATATCTTTAGGATCATGAAATGATCATTAACATTAATGAGGGTCAAGCATTTGAAAAGTATTTGTACATAAGGCTAGTACATTTGAGGGTAATTCATCCAATGAAAGGAAAAAATTATGAATTAATTAATTTTGAAGAGGCTACACCTTATTTTCATGTTCATGCTTTAATTACCCCCACAAATTGGTAATCCATTTTCTTGTCATTTGGAAATTTGGCAGATCTACATCTATGTCAACATTATGTTGTACAAGTTTCTATAATAGGTATCGGATACTGATTACTGATTATTGTTTTATAATGGAAGCCTTTGTGCTCATCAATTGTACATGTATCGACCAATGAGTGTGTCATGTAGTGTGCAAGCCAATTTCATAAATCTGCTTGATAAATTGTTATCATTATTAAGCGTAAATGCCAATTCCAGTTTTGGATAATGGCAGTAGCAATCCTTTCTACATAGATTAGTTACATGTACTGAGTGCCCTTTTAAAAATGTATTTTCAGATGAAAATACATATTTCTCATAAATTTTTAGAAAAACATTTTAATTTGCTTGATTTTATCAACTTCATATACCTGTATCATATCCATGTCATGACCATGCACACTGGGTATTGCTTAAGTGGGTGATTTTTATTTTTGTGACCTACCAGATAGTGTAAATTGACCATACAATCTTTGGTTATATGACATCATTTTGAACAACCTCTATAAAAATGAAAACCTCATGATTTGCAAACACACACCAATGTAAATAGCAAAAGGAGAGGTTGAACAAATGAAATTTGCTATTCTCACATCTATCATTGCCCCTCATTTGAACTAGTTAAAGTATGAAAATGTCTGTTAACAGTTTAATGTAACGTCCGAAACGTGCTAACAGCATACCAGAAAGTGCTGTTAAAGTGGCTGAATATTTGTTACGAGTCACTTTTGTTGAGATTTTTTCTGATAAATTACAATTAAGGATATACTGAAGCAGCCAGTCATGCCTTGCATCACAAAGTGTGGCTTCAATATTTTATGTTTTATAAGTCAATTTTGCAGAAAATTTAGATATTTTACGGATTATTTGATTTTTGGCATCATATTTCTACACATTTTTATATTTAAATCTGAATAAAATCATAAAAATAGTGTTTTTAACAGGAGTGTCCATTGTGAAATGGTAACTTGCAGATATGATCGAAAATTAGGTGAAATTTGTCGACTTTGTGTTAACAATATAATTGTGTAACGTCCGAAACACCATTCTTGTGATTACAACAAATTAATGGATTTCAAAGACCTGATTTGTGTTTTGACTTGTGTTAAGACTTATAATAACTTATTTCATAATGATTTATTCACTCTAGATACCTTAAAATATGGATTATTATCATTTTATTGGTATTTTTTGTTTCGGACGTTACATTTGTTTCGGACGTTACAACTGTTAACGGAAAATTGGTTTTAACTATAAAATAGTATTGTAGTAATGTATTGCAAATTTCTTTGTTTTGGTGGATAAGTGTAAAGAGATGTCAACAAAATGTTATGATAGATATATCCTGCTGTTCATATATTTTCTGCTACTTCAATTTGAAAATTGTTTCGGACGTTACAAAACTGTTTACGGAAAATGAGACAACTTTTTTCAAATTTTGAGTATATTTCTAATATAAGCGCTACTATAATTAAATTATATTTTCTTTTAATATAATCACTTGGAGCAACTAATAAACTTACTCAAACCATATACAATCTCATTAATTTGTTGTTCTAGTGGGTTAAATGAGGGTCTACATTGTTTACGGAAAATGTAACGTCCGAAACGCCATTTTCAATTGCACTTTTCCATTAAAATAGGGGAGTTGATTCAGATTACTGTTAAGTTTCTTTAAGATCCACTCATGCTCATTAATCATCAATAGAAAAAAAACATATTGTTTGTGGCTATATATTTTTTTCAGCTCCGACCAAAATGGCATGTCAATTTTGTTACAAAATTCCGTAAACAATTTGCTGTTCAGGGATACCTCATGCGCATAAAGCAACGATGAACATTTTTCGTTAAGCTATGGGAGGTTAACCTAGGTCCATGCTACTAGAAAAAGTTGTTACTGATTTCTAGTTCTTTATCTTTGGAAAGTTTCAGGCTCTCAAAGGGCCATTTAGGTATTTGGTCATAGTTAAAAAAAAACAGTGCCATATACACTTAATTTATTTAGAAAAATGGAAAATAAAAATAAAATGCAGTACTCTACATGTGAAAACAACAATAAAGAAGTACCGAGTATGCTAATTAACAGAAGTGACAAACTCAACCCCCTCTACGGTTTTTCATTATTATTAGATTCGAGAGAGATTGCAACACCCACCAACGTTAAAGCTAACCTGATCGAGGAGCCGTCAATCTTGTGGGTCAATGTTACATGGAACTACCCGGACACACCTGGTGTTCTCTTTACGGTAGGTGAAGGTGCATTACAGTCAAACAAGGGGGTGTTTCACAAAACTTGTCATCAGTGACAAATGACAGTTTTTGTTATAAGCTACTGAAATCCTTGCTTCTGATTGGTTATCAGCAGATTTGCTCCTGATTTCTGTCATTTGTCATCGAAATAAGGGTTTGTGAAACACCCCCCGATGTTCCACCAAAAATTACTTCCTGGGAAGTGTTTCACAAAGACTAAGAGCGACTTTAGGTTTGACTTAACTATGGCAGGCGGTTGATGCCACTAGTTGCTCTCATCATTGGTCTCTCATTTATGATCTTTAGATAATATTTTTTCCTACAATAATGAACTATCAAAAAATGTAGATTCTATAGATTTGTGACCACGATTGGTACGTCTCTTGAGAAACCAATGCTGGTAAATGATGAGAGAAAATAGTGGCATGAACGGCCTGCCATGGTTAAGTCCAACTTAAGGACGATCTTTGTCGTTGTGAAACACTTCCCAGTAAGTAATTTTTGTGGAACATCAGGGGGTATTTCACAAACCCTTTTTTCAATGACAAATGACAGAAATCAGGAGCCAATCTGCTGATAACCAATCAGAAGCAAGGATTTCAGTAGCTTATACATGTAACAAAAAATATCATTTGTCACTGATGACAAGTTTTGTGAAATGCCCCCAGTTGAATCCTCTAGCATCTAAGAATCTTCCTAACCAATAGATATTTTTATTTGAGTTTTGTGCAAGGTCTTTATTTATTGAAATCAAGCAGAGCCTGTGGACATATTCACTATGATCTATTTTAGTGATTACCTAGGGTTGCCAATTTTCAGGCAATAGCCTGAATTCAGGCCCTGGCGAGTTATTTTCAGACCATAGTTTAGGCTTTGTTGTGTACAAAATAGCTAATTCTAGGTGATTTTCAAGCCCTCTGATCAATTCTAACTGGCATCCCTGATTACATTTAAATTGAACTATAAAACGAGAAGAAACACTGATCTTCATAATCATTTCTTCTTCATATATCTTAAAGATAAATTTGAGTTCTGGTAAAAAAAAAGAAAATTAATTCTCACAGAATCAAACAAAACTTACACTGAATGTTCAAGATTACAAATAAATGACATGTGCCAAACAATTTTGGAAGAGAATGTATACTGGCTGAGTAATGAGCATAGAAAGACAAGGAAATCAAGGTAGTACTAGCCCTGACACCATGTGTGTTGTCCCATATATAGCTTTCTGTGTACAGTGCTTGTTACTTTACCAAGACTCGGTCAAATTTATTATGATTTTGATGACTCCAGAACCTTGCAGTGCACACCAATACTTACATGTACATGCTACATGATCAACTGTTTCTGATCCTTTCCACACCTTTTCTTTCACAATGCAATCGCATTACCAGTATTAAAGTTGTCCTTTACTTTCAAGTTTTGTATTTCGTTGCAATTATATTTACTTTCCAGGTCTATTACCATGACGAGCACTCAAGTACGACTCGTACGGGTTATACAAAGTCAAATTGTTTTCCGATCTACCTCTTGGAGGAAGACAAACTGTTCTACATCTCGGTAAGACAGAGTGTCTGCTGCTTTTCTTTCCTTCTTTGTCAATCATTTATGTACAATAAGTATATGAAGTCACCAAAAAAAAAAGAAAGTGAACACCCTTTCAACATCAATTAAGATCAAGTTTTGAACCATCTTGCTTGGATGAGCATATTCATTTAGGGGTTAGAAGGTCTTATTAAAATGGCAAAAAGAGAGCAAGTATTTATGAATGATTGGTTGCCAACCATTCTAAGTTTGTAGGAATGATCACTATTTTGTTGAACTTCAAACTAATGCTTTCAACACTAGATTCCTCTCTAAAAAAAAAAAAAAAAAAAAAAGTAAAAACTATATATTTCTTTTAATCTAATATTTATTTCACAATCAAAATAGACAGTATTTCTGATATTGCCTTGAGAGATTCACATTTTGTTACTGTGCAATGATGGTAGGTGTATAATCTTCTGTGGCATGTGCCTTGTCTTGTGTAGGTTTCTGCCTCGGTCGGTGATGTCTCAGGAAATCGCAGCGCAGAAGTTCCCGTCTTTGTGGGTAGAGGTAAGGGATTTGTTTCAATTAAATTTGATATACTTGATTCTTAAAATACCAATTTCAGGGATGCCAGTTTTCAGGCAACAGCCTGAATTCAGGCTATAGTTCAGGTTTTTTTGTGTACAAATAGCTCATTCTAGGTGATTTTCAGGCCCTCTGATCAATTCTAACTGGCATGCCTATAATTTGAATCAATTTCATTCTTAAATTCTTGTGCTGAAATTGATCATGATAGCAATGTCCCTGAAATTTGTTCAGTTAGATGTCAGGGGACTTAGTCTTGTGGCAGATTCTTGCAGTGCTGCCTAGGGTGATTATTTTCATATTTGAATTATATATTATTTTTGTAAGTGCAATGAGCCCCTTGCCTACATTTTGAAGTCCTTAGGGTAAGGAAGGTATTACTTAAGCCTATGTCTACCACACCCATCTTATTGTCAAGCCTGATATGATAAGAATAATATTGTGTTCTTGTGTAGCGCTCATATCATATCGGACAATTACCCCTTGGACAATCGACCTAGTGGAAAATTACCCCCTTGAAATTACACCCCTAAGAAAATTAATTCCTACCAGGTACCCATTTAAATGTACATCACCTGGGTGGAGTGTGGCAAATGTAGATCATTGTCTTGCCAACGGACATTAGTGCTGAGTCGGGAATCGAACCGCAGCCCTTGTGATCCACAGTTCGATGAGGTATCCACTCGACCACGGCACCCCTATATGCATATACATGGAGATTCTGATATCATATTTTCTTTACAAAAAAGTAAATATTATAACTATTGTATCTTTTGTTTTGGCAGGATCTATACAGCTAGCTCCAACCAATGTGACTGTAAGGAATATAAAAAAGGACAGTGTCGACCTGTCATGGACTAGACCAAATGAGCCAACTGAAATACCAATACTTGTAAGTCATATCGTATTATTAATACTTCTTGAACTTAACTCTAAGTTGGACTTTAAAATTATGGAGAGCCATTTATAGTCATAAAATATATTCAAAAGCAAAAATTCAAAATTCTAGACTTTTCATAGATTCCACATCAAGAACGTGATGCTAAATATATAACTCATTGCGGATGTAGTATCGAAAATAATATCGCTAGTGATATTTGTTTGTCTCGCAATATGGTCAATAAGGAATCTAAAAGATCACGTCGTTTCGTGCGCCGCTGCAACACTTCGTCAGGTGATAAAAACTAATGTAAGCAAGCGAAAGACGCAACAGGCCTTACATAATGCTCCGCGTTTTCCACAAATCGTCGCTTAGGCCTAAAAAAAGAGGTTGTATTACATGTATGTATCTTGCTGAGGCAATGAACTGATTAGATTTTGTGGTCATGAGGTCAAGGGCAATACAACCTCTTTTTTTAAAAGGCCTTATGGAAAAGTTATTGACTTACATTTCCTTCACTTAAGAGACTAGGGGGTTAGTTCTTGATTTGGCCTACAGGCTTGCTGTGTAGACCCATTAATGGTATATTCACCAAGTCTCATGGAGCATTTTCAAGTGAAGGAAATGTAAGTTAATGACTTTTCAGCAAATAAGGACCTACTGCACATCAAAACTGCCTACCATCTCCCTTTAAAGCCTATCCGCACTAGTTTTGCCAGGAGGGATTAGACCTCCCTGCGTGGTCACCATCTCCCTTTAAAGCCTATCTGCACTAGTTTTGCCAGGAGGGATTAGACCTCCCTGCGTGGTCACTGACAGGTGGTTATCTCATCAAATCAGCTCTCCATTAACATAAGAAAAAAGGGACCATGGGGGACCAGCGGTCACCGCTTAGGCATTGTTTGCTATATAGAGGGCGCAAGTAGATATAAGTAGTGCAGTAGGGCATTAAATGTACCCCCTTTACTATCCTCTTGTCAGATCACCTACATGTACAAAGTCCATTTATTAGAGAAATTTTGCTGTCTGCAACAATTTGGACGGAATTTGGTTCTGTCATAATTCATCTAAACATGTGGTTTTTCCTAATTTACTCCCCACAGGGCTACATGGTGTATGCTACTGTGAGTTCAGGTGAACTACCACAAAGGAACATTGCCAACTCCACCAAGACCAGCATAACTTGTAAGTGCCATGCCTCCCATACAAACATGTTAGAAGTGTAGTACACTCTTAACAAAATCAGAGTCTATAGTTATTCTTGCATTAAAGGTAAAGACCAGTTTTGGAAACGCCCCCCTCTCAAAAAATGAAAGGGAATCTCTCATAACCAATCATGTGAAAGAATATGTTTTGACTAATACATGATGATACAAATTTTGCCAGGAAACCGCCTACTAATTGATATATTTGGTAGATTATCATATCTATCCGGACTGGATAGATATAAGGTAGTCCCATATACATCTTTCTGTGTACAGTGCTTGTAACTTTACCAAGACTGGGCCAAATTTCTTATCATTTTGACGATTCCAGAACCTTGCAGTACACACCAATAATTATGTGCTAGATGATCAACCTTTTCTGATCGATTTCACAACGTTTCTTTCACCACGCAATCGCATGAACAGAACTGTTTTTTACCTTTAATCTAATTTGAACTTTTTGTTTCTCATATTTGTAATGTTTTATATGCCAGGCACTGTTTTCTCTACCGGTATTTCTTTTTGTTTTTTTGGTGGTGGCATCATTTTATTTTGTCATGTCCTTGTAATCTGTTACTTACATTTATTTTTAACATATATCTTCTTTAGGTCAGCTACTTATAAGGATCACTTTAAAGAAAAGGGATATTTTAGTGAATTAAATATATATGTTTCCAGAGAAAGAGTGTTCGTTCAGGTTATTGGTAGTTGTTACCTTACTAGTAGGATCTTGGACTAAAGGTGCGTTCAAGCGATTTTTGAAGCTAGAATCACAAACATGAATCACAAATCAAAACGCCGTTAAAAACATGGTTACTGCGGGAGAGCGTTCAAGCGATTTTTCAT